>NC_052532.1:23474946-23783246 GCF_016699485.2 Gallus gallus | reverse complement strand
ATTATTTTGTACACTTTTATGCTTTGTGTGCTATCATACCTCTGAAGCCATAGTATTCTTTCCTCAACATTTTTAGTGTTTGTTCTCCAATTAGCTATCTGAGCATTCAGAGAAGTAACTACCAAACTTAGATTTTTTTTTTTTTTTTTTGCTACAGTTCTAGTTAGATTAATATTAAAATAGCACAGACTTAAAATAAGGATCAAAGCAGAGTTCTTGCTTTCAAATTATAATGTACACACTGCTATGGAAAATTACTATGGGTATTCCAGGATTCAGCAAACGTGCTGATATTAGCTATGGTTTCATAACATTAAATTATTAGGAATTACCTATTGTTGGAAGAATTACAGTATGAGGATGATTTTCTGCCACTATCAATAAATAAAGACCCAAGGTAAGAATCCTTGGAGTGTCTTGTAGTAGTCTTGATGTTAGATTGAGATTCTACTTTGTATTTAAATACAATGTGGAAGCTTAATTCAACTGAAATAACTGCTAGATTATCATCTAAAAATCTAGATTTTCTGTCATACTTGAAAATGTATCACCATAGATGTAAAGAGAGTGCTATTTAGGAAGTAAAGCAACCCGCTATTTCAATTTAAAAGAAGTCTGTCATAAAACAATTATGTCTTAACATTCTTTCTAGCAGGATTAGGTAACACACTTCAGAATTGTAAATTGCCCATACATGATATGACTGCTTCACTCCACATAATTATATAACTTACAATACAATGTTTGAAACAGTGATTCCATCTAGTGACAGGTTAGATTGCATACAGATGCGTGTTTCAAAATATAATCAGTTTTAAAATCCCTGATAATCTAGAAACTGCAAAAAAAAATTTAACTGTTTTGGTGTTGTAGCCTGATTCCAGGAATCTGAGTCTCCAGACTGGTAGGTGCCATTGTATGGTGTGGGTTTCATGATAAGTAAAAGCTTTCAATAAGGTCGTAAAGCCCTTGGTGTCTGTGACTTTGCAGTTATTTCACTTAGAAGCCTCTAAGGAAAAAAAAAAAAAAAAAGCATATAAAATCTCTGATTTTCTTTCAGAACTGAAGTTTTGAAATTGGTCCCGGAAAGAAAATTCTTAACAAGTACTTTTATTTTAGGAGATAGTCCTTTTTTGATAGTTGACGTAAAATGTGTGTTCTTTTTTTTTTCTTTGGTAACACAACATACCTCTTTGTTCCCCTCCAGTGACTGGGACATTTATGGAGATTTGTGGGATAGCTACTGCTCCGAGCTGGTAGATTAGGTGTCTAGTTCAGTACAATACACACATTTTTTTTACAGCCTACAGTCATAGAATCATACAATGGCTTGGGTTGGAAAGGACCTTAAAGATTATCTAGTTCCAACTCCCCCACCATGGCCAGGGACACCTTCCACTGAACTAGATTGCTCAAATCTCCATCCAGCCTGATATTCATCCACAACTTCTCGACAGTCTGTTCCGGTGTCTCAAACCCCTCATAGCAAAGAATTTCTTCTGAATAGCTAATCTAAATTTATCCTCCTTTAGTTTGAAACCATTATCCATTACCACTACATATCCATAACCACCATATCCATATCCACTACACTCCCTGATGAAGAGTCCTTCCTCATCTTTTCTGTAGGCCCCTTTAAGCACTGGAAGGCCATTGTAAGGTCTCCACAGAGCTTTCTCTTTTCCATACTGAATAGCTCCAACTCTTTTGGCCTGTCCTTGTAGGAGAGGTGCTTCATCCCTCTGATCATCTTTGTGGTCCTGTGCTCACTCTAACAGGTCCACGTCTTAAATAAAGAAAAAGATTGCCATCCAAACACACGTGGACCTTGGACTCTTCAAAATCTTCCAGACCCTTCCCAGACCTTTATTTCATTCATCCATATGTAGTCTTCCTTTCTGTTCTTTACCTCATTTATAGCTTTCCAATATCTCCAATATTTCTCAGAAGACCCCACTCCAGGCACTTCATATCCCTTCCAGACATCCTCCAGGCCCCTTGCCAATACCTCCAGTTCAACCCTAATGCTGCTTTCTTCCCCTCATTACCCAGCTGGTCACTCCTGCAAAGCCACCCACAAGGGTAAGGATGCCTGTTCTTTTGGGTTAGCAACAATCCTACATCCTACATCCATGGGGAACATAAAGCTGCTCCATCTCTCCCATTTGTCCCAGTTACTCACCTCCTCCTGCCTCCTCCCCGCACAGGGATGTCCTGTGAGAAGACCCCAACATTGGCTGCACACTGGCAGCTACTAGCTCCAAAGCAGGCTGCCCTGTGGACAGTTTCCTACAGCAGCATCTGACTCACATGCACATTAGTTATCAAACATCAATTACTCAGCATTTGTTAGCTGTTATGCTGATGTTTTATAGTTCATGTGAATTTAACCCTCACATAAAAGACAGAATCATACAAAATACTGCTAGGGACTTTTTTTTCTTTTTAATGTAGTTTGTTCAGTATTCAGGAGCATTTTAAAACATCTGTGTTGAGTACCTGTGTCCCTTTCCTCTTTCATCCACTCTTCAACTCTGTTTCTAATTGACATTATTTATAACGAGCTTTTTAAGCATGATTTAGAAATGTCATTGTAAAATCTAGATATATTCCACTTTTGCTCAGAGCTCAAATGAAGCAACAATAGTTCTCTTTGTCAAATCCAGAGATTTCTATCTTTGCATTCAGATTATATTTTCAATGCTGAGTATATTGTGTAAGTGGGAGAAAATCAGCCCTCTTCAGAAAATAGGAACTTCTGCTGGTAGAAGCAGATAAAGCTTATGAATCAAACTATCACTTCTTTGTGGGGGACTACACTTCAAATTTGAGAAGCACCTGGAGTTACCTCTAGCAGGATTGTCTTTTGCTGCTGTGTTGACATGTTGTCCAAATGTGATCATACTAAGTTAAAGCTTTAAAAAAAAACCCACAAAATTGTAAGTTCCTGCTTACATACACTGACGAAAGAATATAAAACAATGAAGTCCAGCCTTGGAATATGATAGGAGTCAAGTTCCTTTCTAGTTGTCTTGCAGAATTTCTGAGGTTTTTCTTCATTGTGAAAGCTGATGGGATGACGCAGTAGCATTCTCCTTCCTGATTTTGTTAGGGTAACCTCCACAGTGTGCTTAAAGAGCTGGTAACCTGTGTGGCTGCCTGGGATAGCCAATATAGGGAACTCTCTGCAGCATTTTCCCCCTGTATCACTTTGATCCACGCAGCTCCCTTTTTGCTTCTCGGTTTTATTCCTGAAAAGATTCAGTCTGCAATCCAATGCAAATGTAATAAGTGAGTGCTATTCTCCTCTCCTTTTCGGGGGATTTCTCCTGGTTTGCACTCCTGCTGTTTTTTTCACTTAGTACTTTTTTGCTGGTGTAATCCTCCTACCTTAAATGGCTTTCCTGTGAGATCACATTGCGCTCAGAACTGTTACAAAACAATATAAATCATATACTATAAAAAGTCCTCATTGTAATGATCTCAAGCTCACAAGATTCAGATTGTTTTTATCTTTTTAGAGAAACGATGTGCCATCTGTAGCAAGGGCGACAGACTGCTTTGTCTGAACCTGTTTCTGTCTTATTTATTCTCAGCTGTCTGCAACACTTCCCCAGTGTTCCATATACTGGGAAAACAATGAATGTCGCAAAAGCAAATACTCAAAACATAGGAAATGCCAAAATTAGGTTTACCTTGGTAACTCCAATCTCCTCCATTCTGCCCTGCAAATGCACATTTATTAAGTTTATTAAAAATGTTTATTCATTCACAGATTAATCTTAGGTTGTGCAGTGAGTCCTCAGGCCTTCTCATTGTGAATAAATCAGTAAACTTAGTCCTCTGAAAAACAAAAAGTACAAAAGTCAACACCTATGTCATGAATCTGGGGGGAACACTGAAGACTTTACTAATGTAGATTTGGGGTTAGAGAAAATATAACACATGAAACTACCTGCGGATTGGCTGTAGTTAAACCTAGCTGTATAACACACAAACTTACCTGCACTTCCTACAGTTAAAATTACTCATGGAAATCTTCTTACCCTCTGGAAGCCATTACCTCTTTTTAAGATAAGCCCTGATGATCTTTCCCAAGACACAGTATAAGAAATGCCTTAGACATTCCCTGGACTTGACTGGTATATGTGCTACAAGCATCTTGATGCTTTCTCTTGTTGCAGAGTGAAATATCATATCCACACCAAATGTCAAACAATAGCAAAACCTCTATTTCAGTGCTCTTTGGCATGCATTTAACAGAAAGTAAAGCTGAAGCGGAGCCACAGCAAGCATTAAACTACTGTATGAAAACAAATGAATTAAAAACTCAGATGTTTTAACATGGAGCTAGGATTACCGAAACACTGAAAAATGAATATCTAATTATTCGATTACCAAAAAAAAAAAAAAAAAAAAAAAAATTAGCTTAGTCACTTATACACCCAAATGTTTTGAATTCCCAATCCCTATTTAGTGATTTATGGCAGGCACAGATAACAATAAATATTTATTTATTCATTAGGTTTTATTATTAGTAGAATCAGTGTTACAACAGATATCTATTCACATCACGCTTTCCCTTATTCACCACCGCACTTCACTTACATGCTCATGCCCTCACTTTTAGTAACAACTGGAGCAGGAGTTGGGAGATCAGTCACAAACGTAGTTGCATTAGGTCATACTGGCACAAGAATAGCTTCTGTGTGGGAATTCAGAAAATCGCTGTGTCCTTTTCTCATCAGATGTGCACATAACCCTTTAACAAACTATATCTTTGGCATGGTCCAAGCTATACAACCCATTGTTAATGCCAGCGTGCACTAGTGGCCTTTCACAAGTTTGACAGACTCATGGAGTTCATTTCTTGCAAACTCGGTGGATTCCAGAGGTTGTCAGTTCTTGGGAAACCTTCCTAAACTACCTTCCTAATATGCACTTTCTCTCTCGCCTGCCTCCTGCATCCCAGTAACTATTTTTCCATTCAGATCTAGAGATGGCAGTAATACTTAATCACTGGGAAAAATATCATGCTTTCTGACATAAAATTGTAGATTTTTTTTTCATATTTTAAAGATTCTCTCTAAAAGACATACACCATATATATACATACATAAATATGCATATGTAAGTATACAAACAACAAAAACAAGAGAAGAGAGTGGGAGGGAGGGCAGCAGTTTTACATGTACGGTACATATTATTTAAGTTTGAATTCACATTTAAAAGTGGCTACCATATTCCAAATGGCTTTAAAAGTATCTAGTTCAATATTCTATCCATTTATCACCCTCAAACCAGTGAATAATCAGCATGGGATTAAATTAAAATCCAAACAGTATCTTCTGCATGTGCTGGAGGATGTCAATGCCTCATTCTGGGAGATGTGGATGTGCCCTGTGTATGAACTCAGCACATTCAAAGTCTATTGATTTCTTTTTCCATGCTGTTTTCTATCCAACTGCTACTAATGTCAGTGGGTATCTTTTCACCGACTTCTGTAGGATTTGGGAGCAGGTTTTTAATCTCTTTGATTTTACTATGAGCATGTAGAAATCCTGAACAGTAAACCTTTGTGTGTGACCAGCTATTTGGTATGAAGTGTTTTATACCCATGGAGTTAATTTATTGTTTACAGAGTGATTTAAATTCAGAGCTACAGTAATTGCTATTTTCCGATACATGAATGCTATTTGACTGCTCAATGGTATAAAAATATGTTCAGCAGTATGCCAGTGTAGGTTTTGCAATCAAATGTTTTCCCACAAAAAAAAAAAAAAAAAAAAGAGAGAGAGAGAAATAGGAGAAATATATATTTTTTAAAAGACGTATTTACGCATTTCTCTATTAGTAATTAATTTAGAGACTCAAATTTTAAGAGTGTGATCTTTTTTATTAAAATAAAATAATGGTAATTCAGTTTTAAGGCTATGAAAACACTGAACACATATGTCCATTTATATATATATAGTTAAAATTTTAACTTTTTTTTATTTTTGAAAGCAAAATAATTTAGAATATAGAGAATCTGAAAAAAAAAAAGGATTTATCATAATGGAAAACGTCAAGAGATGTATATGATCACATGTTCAGTTAAAGGCATAATTCGAATCCTCCCTCAGGCTGATATCCCTGACATGCAGGGCAATAAAAGTTAAACAAATGCATTTTAATGATTTACTCTCAAGTTCATATTCAGAGCTTCAACTGTGTGGTTGCCATTAATGTTAATCAAGTTAAAAAATACATACCAGACTTAAAAACCTAACATAGGACTGTATGTGTCTATTTGCCAAACTAACAGAATTGCAGGTTTCAGTAGAAATTTACTGTGTATAATTGTGAGGGAAAAGTACAAAGGATACTCAAGAGACGTGTGGAAGTTTGTTATTGTAAAGAATGAATTTCTACCACATACAGTGTCTTCCTCATCCACAAACACACATTTGATGAGGAACAGATCTCTGAAGTTGACTACACAGACAAAGTTTAACACAAATAAGTCTTCTGAGTCTGAGGTATCCAAGATAAAAATATGCAAGCTCTTCTGTTTAAGGTATGGAGAGAAGTAGTAATTCTTGCAACAAAACTAGATGAATCTGCCAGGTTTGGTTTTGTTTTGATTTCTTAATGTAGAAGAATCTCTTGCCAAGAATGCTTAATTTGCAGGAAGAATTGAGTCAGCTAGCATTATGAGATCTTGTCTCCTTCTCACTTTCAGTGCTGCCTTAGGTTGATGTTCTCTACATCAAAAAAATGTTTCCATTACAACATTACAGCTCAATGTGAACTCAGACTGAATCAGCTGCCTTTGAAAGGGAACCCTTCACCAAGCAGGTGTGGTTGCATTGAAAAGGACTACTGGTTGCTGAGAAGATTCCCCAGCTGATCTTCCTCAGCACCTTCTCAGAATCGGAAGAGACATGGCTAAGGAATTTGAGAACTGATGACTGAAGGTCGTTGGCTTTCCTGCATAAATGTCTCTCTTTCCCTTCTCCCCAGAGATTAATTAAGGACAGAAAGAAAAGGGGAAAAACTGTAGCTGAAATCTCTGACTGCGAAGAAAACCAAGTTTTTATTTTCTGAACGTTTTGTAGAACAGTCATAATGTGTGTTTGCCCTGCCATGGTTCTCTAAACTGAGGCTGTGCAAAGATACTACACTCAAACAAATGCCATTTGTGGTCTTTTTTAAGATTACTGTCATGCAGTAACTAAACCTCATAGAAGAGTTGGGATTCTGATATCTGAGATTCCAAATGGCCTCTGCAGGTGGTGGAGAGATACATCTTGCGCATTGTGTTCATATGGCTGAATAGAAGTACAGAGGGCTGTGAAATAAGGACACTGCTTCAGTATTGAGTACAGCAACTAGACAGGCCTGTGTCTGCAACAGTGACCCATGGAATGTACCTGGAAGGGGTTTTGGATGTGGCACATCGTCAGACAGCTAACCTGGTGTCAGGATTCAAGGATAAAGAGGCTATAAGGCTGCTCATGAAATTGACATGCCAAAATAGGAAATAAGTCCCAAAAGCATGAATTTAATTCATACAGGTGCTGTGAGGTTTGGCAGCTTTTTAGAGCATCAGCAACATGGATAAGCTAGCAAAATGAGTAATGACAGCAGCATAAAAATATGGGAAGAGAAGAAAGTGGCCAGCACAAAGCAGTTATGTGTGGAAACAGTGGCAAGGCAAAGCTTTCACAATAAAGAAAGATAAATGAAGGTATATCAGAAAAACAAAGTTGAGTTTGTGGCTGAAATTCTCCCGTTGGAATGGAGAACATTTGTTTAAATTTAGTGTGATTTCCACTCAAGCAGAACTTCAGCTATTATATAGGTTTCCAGTCATAGCAAATTAAAAAATGATATGGATGGTAATCATCAGGAATATCACTTTATAGAGCATAAAAACAACCCTTCATTTGATGGAAAAAGAGCAAGAAAACGAGTTCATGGCCACAAGTAATCACACAGACTTTATATGTGGCTCACAGACAGCAGTCAGGACCTTCCTGGGAGCTCACTGCTGAGTTTCAGTGGTAAGAGCAAGATTAGAATTCCAAATCTCTGTTGAAATGAGGAAACAAAGTGTTCCTCTTAAGAACTACCACCTTGAACAGAAGCACGGGATAAATCCCTAGCGATAGCTCTAGTGCCTTGTTTGCCTGGGAAAGGATGGTCAGAATAGTGAAGAGCATGTGGCTGTTCTCCATCCCTCAGCAAAGACCAGCTGGCAGAATGAAGAGAGAACTGCTGGCATCCTTCCCTCAGGTGATGGAGCTGGCACTGTGAAAGTTGTCAATACTCTGTTCCAGACTGCTTAAACTCCTTTTGGGAAGAGTGGTACCAAAACATAGCCTCGTATTTCTCTGCATTTCTTTTTTTAAACAAGTTACATTTGTAATAAATACTTCCCATCAAAGGAAACAACTGTACTGAACTATCAGTCCTGTATCCTTCTGGCTTAACTTCAAGGAATTTATTTTAGGTTCCAGCTTACAATAACAACCTCCAAATATATCTGCGTAGGGATGTGGTTTCTGAAATGTTAATGCTGTAAACTCTAAAATATCCCAAAGCAGAAGGAACATAAGATGCATGAAAGTATGATTCTGAGCCAGTAATCTAACTAATCTAATTTAATCAACCCAGTAATCCAACCATAACATTAAACAATCTGATAACTGCAGTGCCAGTACCCCTTCTACTTAAAGAAAAGGGAAAATGGAACCTAATATTCCATTAACCTATCTTGGATATAATAAAATATGAAATTAACTGAAAAATGACTGAATTGTCCTGTAAAGTCAGCAATAGCCTCTTACAGAATCAATCATCCTTTAATTCATAAATCCATTTACTACATCTTATAGCTGCCTGGAAGTATTCAAATGAATTTTAAGGAATACTAAGCATTAACCTTCCAGAATCAATAGAAGATTATAGATTATAAATAGACTATAGAAGATTAAAACAAAAGGTCATTTGATAGCGCTAATCCTATTAAATAAATAAATAAATAAATGGGGAAAAAAAGTAAAACATATGAACTGAAAAGACACAATCAGCAAGGGCTTAAAAGCTTTTCAGACTAATTTAAAAAGGTATATATATTTCTGACAGGCAAACCAAACTTCCCAGAAGGTTTTCTTTTTCTCTTTCTTTTCTTCTCTTCCTCCTAATGTCTTATAAATTCTTACAGTGCTTTTTTCTCCATGAGTTATAACCAGAATTGTAAGCAAACCTTTTTTACAGGTAGCAGTAATAAACGATTGCAACCTCAAACTCTTGAAAAGTTGTTGACTACACTTGAAGCATTAATCTGATGGCAGTAGAGAAACAAGTAGCTGAACAAGAACTCTTTGACAATAGCCTTCCTAAGAAAAGACTTCCAAAAGTTTTGTTTTAAAAGTAAATAGCATTTTAATTCAAGCAGACACCTTTCATCCTTCGAACTGCTGACAGAAGCCAAAAGTGGCAGCTGTAGCTATCAGCTGTACAACCCTTACACTGATGAACAAACAAGCTGTGTTCTGGCTCTACAGCTTTCACCTGCGTGTTTTTCAACTACCAGATTGATGTAATGTTACTCAACACACTAACAGCTGATTTATATGTAGGTTGCCCCCAAAAGTAATGCCTCCTATTAATTTCCATAGAAACCACAACAGATACAAAGAGCACAATAGCACTATTTCATGGTGCAAATTCTCAGCTGTAAAACACTATTTTTCAGCATAGTCACATCCATTAGCTATGCGTTTTCACCAGCTGCACTCATAAAAATCTATAGCAGTAGAGGTGATGACTGTCACTGTCACAGCTGCTGAAATGAACCACCTCACTATGCTCACATCCACTGTTTGGTCCCCATAAACATTCAGCAAGCATTGATAAATGTCACTGAGTGCCATTTTTCTGCATGGAGGCATTCAATGACACACCTTTGCTCCTTATGCATTTCCATGTCGGATGCCATTTTGTCAGACTGCCCCTCTACTACCATCTGTCACACAGCAACAACATGCAACAGAGTATTGGTGGGAAGGTTCAGCCTCTACTGCCATACCACCACCATCCACCTCTGATGTTTTGGGTCAACATAATAAAATAAGATATATATTTATGGACCAGCCCTCATATAAAGAATCACTGTAAGAATAATGAAACAGCAAACATCTCTGCTTCCTTCTATCTGCATTTTCATCCACACTTCACACTGATCTACATTTCTAATGGTACGATATCTCATGTCTGCAGCTTGTCCGAGCAGCATTTCACCCCTGTTCCACTGGTATGTGTACATTGGTGCTTGCATCAGAGACCACTGCAGGTTAGCATCTGAGTCTTCAGTAACAAGAATCCACGTTACTATTCACTAGCAGTCAAGCCCTGAGCATATTCCAGTTTGGTACATCCACTTAGCACCTTGTGCTAAAAATTCTGCATTAGCTGATGCATCTACAGATACTGATATCTAACGCATTTTGGAGGAAGGTTTAAGTCTTGTATGCTTTTATTGGAGCTAATAAGAAAAAGTGCACAGCAATTTTATTAGGAAAAGTGAGGATATATATTAGGATATATTTTGCAGCACTATTCTGACAGAACCCACGCAGGGACTACGTAACTCAGCCTCTGGGCAGATCTGGAAAGCTGGGTGATTTTCTGCCTGCTCCCCTGCTTCAGTCATCAGCACAGAGCCATCTGCCAAGTGACCTGTCCATAACAGACCCATAATCTGGCAACAGTAGAGTGACCTGTGATTGCTCCAGAAGACCTTCTCAGATGCCAATCAGGCAAATTATTCTACTGCTGGAACTTCATTCTCTTTTTAGGAAACTCTGTGAAGTTCAGGCCAGAGTGGTAGTGATTTGTAAATATGGATTCATGTCTTGCCATTGCAGCTGTAACACTGCTGTAATTGTGATCTATTTTCTTTTTATGATGATGGTAGTGTGTGTTAGAGTTTGGCTTGCTTTTATTGCATCAGAGTAAGTTTCAGTGCAGAACATCCACAGGCTGTATAGGTATATAATAAGCGTAAGAGATAGGAAAATGTTAAAATGGAAGATTCCTCACCTCAGTATGTAGAAAGGCAAGCATACAGTACTTTTATGTACTTATGTACATAATACATATGTAATTTTTTTTTTAGCTTGTCAAGTAAATCTTCAAAAGTATAGGTTGTATCTTAGAATACAATTGTTTGCTTTCCTCTCCGTTTTAATGTCAGCATAAAGAAAATTGTGAGATAACACAGCAGGTGTTAAACATAATAACATTCTGCAACAGAAAACCTTTGGCTGATAAATAAATTAAGGGGAAATTGATGGAAAAGATCTAACTGCTCTCCTGAACATCCAGGTTTGGATAAGAACTAAGACTATTCATTCCTCCCATTTACTTTAGGCAAATGAGTGGCTTGGATTTGGATTCTATTTCATTTTGGGGAGATAACTTGGAATGTGTCTGGATATGAACAGATGCCAAAACATGCTAACCAAGACATTTATTTTTACTGCTGAGATTCTTCTCTGATGAGTACTTTGGTTTACATAAGACGTAGATCAGTAATTATTAGACTTTGGTGAGAAGTTCTCTACTTTACTTTGAAATTCACTTTGTGCCCCATGTTGCATTTAGGCCAGTACTGATCTTTCTAAGCCTGACAGCCTGACTTTTGAATTGCTTTCTGAAAGTCATGAATATCCCCAACTGTAGTGATACTTAGTTTATTATTGTGAAGAAGATTTTCCATTGATTAAACCCTGTAAAAAATCTTGGTCTTGTCTGTATCTATCCATTCTGTGCCTTCCACATCTGTGCAGTGAAGAAATGGGACTAAATTAATATGAAAACAGAAACCCTGCCTGTCTGTAGTGCTCATTTTCCTTTACCTGTCCTCAGATTGCATCAGAGACCATTCAGAGTCTGAAGGCTTCTAGAATACACAAGAAACAATCCTACTTATTTGCTGATAGGTTCCCCCAAGTTCACATTATTATTATATGATCCTAATACATGTGAATCTACTACTTAAAAATCTAGTGCAAAAAGTTTCAAGAAGTGCATATTGATCTTTTTAAAAAGACGTATTGTCTCAAAGTTCCTTTAGAAACCTACAGCCTCCATATTCTTGCCTTGAGCTATCATTAGATTTACTCCACTGCAATTTAATTGGTAGAGGTTATGTACTTGAAGCATCAGGAATTGCAAGTAACTTCCCGTGGTCAGTATACCTTTACCATTTTATGTGCTGAGCTTTAATGTACTGAATGCATGTTGATTAGAGTTCAAGATACGATCTTAGCACAGCAAATGTACTCTAGGAGATCAGCAAAATAGACCAAAACAAAAAAGACAAAAAAAAACCCAAACATGATAAATATGAGAAAGCAGATGATTGATTCTGCCTTCCTGAACAGTTTAGCATGATTAAATACTGAATGACTTTGTATTTCCCTTGGAGACCTTTTCACATTTCTATGCAGTGTAGCCCCTTAGCTGGGGTCCTACTTGCTGGTGCTGGGGGTCAGCACAGCAGTGCTGGCAGAGCTGTGAACAGGAGAGCATAGACTGCCAAGGGATTCTAAGGATTTTCCAAGTGGATTGCCGACTTCAGTAGCTTTTAATTTCAATCTCATAAATGTCCTTTCATAGGGAAATCCGCAGTCTGTGGAAGTTTTGTTTGTTTGTTTGTTTGTTTTTATAGGTAGGCAGCATTACAGTTATGTAGCAAAGCTGCTTAATTAGCAAGTGGGCACAGTTTCCTTTCACTGAAACACTGGTATGAAATTAACACATTTTATTCTATATTTTTCACTGTGACACAAACTTCTTTTTTGTCAGACTCTTATACATGTCTTCGCTGAACATCTAGTACATGGCATCTTGGTTTGTTAACTAAACAGACATTGCTCCATTCTAGGCATTGTTTTCTTTTTCTCTGTGTCCACAATTTTATGACTTCAGTTCATGACAAAAATATTGCGATGGTTCTCTCATATATATATATATAAGTGCATTGACTTTCATTTATCTCTCATTGAATTGAGCAGGGAAATACAAAAGTCTCTCAAAGAAATAGAGGAATCAATCCCATTGTGAATCAGTGTATACATTATAGAATGAGACTTGTGTATATACTTCAATGGAGACTTTGGGGAAGCAGAAAACCACCCGTTCTCACCTCAGGGCAGGGAGTCTGCAATGCTTCAGTCCATATTGCTTATCACTCTAGGCACAGAATGAGAAGAAAATAAACAACACCAAATAAGCTGCAGAAGGAATGAGCACATCAGAAATTGTTTCATGTGCACTATAGTTGCTTAGCAGAGCTCCTAATCAGTCCTTCTAGTCACTAAGAGAAGGAAAAACCTGGACAAAAAATAACAATGAAGACTCAAACTCTTATTTTCTGTTAGCAGAGTAAAAATGGAGCCAGCAGGCCAAAACTAGCAGCTTCTCAAAGGACAAGGAAATCACTAAAGAATAACAAAGTTGTACTGATATATGTATATTTATGCAAGTTTCTTTATTTATTTATTCCATACATGTGTATACATATGCATATGTAGATGTACTTGTAACTAGGAGAAGAATTGCTCCTCCTCTGATAAATCTTGTGTTCCTGAGGGAATGTGCATCTTCTAAATGTATTACAGCAGATTCTGAGAAAAATGGGCTGACTTCTACTAGGATGGATATGTGCATTCTCAGAAGGCAAATAGAGATATATGCCAAATAGTTCCTAAAAATAGCCATACCTACCCAAGTCCTGCTTTCTCTCAACAGGTGTTATTATAGTTGACTGTGGAAATCATGACTCAAAGGCCTATGAACCAAAGTCAGTACCCTTCAAGATGACCTTAGAGTGTACATTCCCAGCATGGGACAATTAGCAATGTCACTAATTTGCAATAGTACCTACAGGTGGATCATTACCTAAGTGATATTCAACATCTTCTCTCAGAATTGCTTAAGTTTTGCTATAATGTGAGCTTTTATAATGTGAGTAGAGTATCTTCTGTACAGATAAAGATAAGCATGTTTCATGAGGCGGTTTGTGGACACATATTAACAAAGACTGAGATGCAGAGAGGAAGTTTGCTCAGCCATCACAGAACTCCAGAAATCCTGAAAGAGCTCAAGGCAGTAACAGTCAGGCATTATTCTTGTACAGATTTTGTTCTTTTATAGCTTCTTTTTCCCCCTTCTTATTTCTGATGTAATTTTATTGACTTTGTTTATGTCTGTGTTTAAAGCCTGTTACTGGCTCTTTCTCATTAGAGTTTCCTATGTCAACCAAATACAATATTATAGCATGCATGATGGCAATATCATTTAATAAGCCACACTGTGAATACCTTACAGACTTTGGAAGGATGATAAATAATGCTGCAGCAAATTTAACTAACTATGTAGTGCAAGGCCAAATTCTTCAGTAACCTTTCTGGTGTCCTCTTATAAGACTCTTTTTTTTGTTTGTTTTTATTTTAACTTTACATTTTTTTTATATGAACCAGGGCTCTGATTTCAAGGAGGACCAATGTCACCTGAATAAATAAACAGATAGAACAGAACATCAGAAATAAATAAGCAAAATCAGAAACAACCTGGAAAACTTACTTAAAGAGAATGAATATATTTGTCCAATCTTTCCATATTTAAGAGAGATTTTTATACTTTTAACCTATAGAGAGCAGATGAAACCAGAGAAGAAATTAGTATATGATTAATCAAGCCTATGAAAGTGGCCAGGACAACTAGAACTGGAGAAAACATTGGGTTATCTATTATTCAGCTCTGCTATTTTTGCCTGTTTCTGTACAATGCAGTTTCTTATTATTTTTTCAGTTATATTTGGACATAAATAGATTTTAAAAATTCACCTCAGGAACTAGTGCTGCAGGTAGTTAGAATTCATGAGTCAAGTGTTTCATACCTAATAGCTTGTGAATTCATAACAAATTCTATATACTTTAAATCTTCTGTCTGAGGAAGACACAAGACCACAGAAAGAGAAGTTATGTTAGTGTTTGAATCCTGTTGGAATAGATTCTGATCTGTTCTCTTGATCACTTAATTGATCTATACTCCTGATCACTTAATAAGTGCATGAGTATACAAAAATGAAAAACCAATGCTGTAGTATAATTTTATACTAGTAATGTTATTGAAAAAGAGCAATACTGAATATGTAATAGCTTTAGATTGTCCATATGTATTAGGAGATTAACACACATATTTGCTATTTTTTTTCAGTTAATTGTAACCATGTTATGCTTTCTGAACAGACAGAACTATAACACTGGTAGATCTATCTGTTTTTGTTCACATTTTTAAGTGCATGGATCAGGCTTGTTTACAGATCTTTTACAGCGGTGAATCCAGGTGTTTTATTTAATCTTTATGTGGGGCTGCCCTATTATATCCTTACAGAAGGGTGATGCTGTTAATTTTTAATCCAAGGGCTGATGTAGTTCTGGATCACTCACATGTGATGTTGCCTGTGATTATTTTGTAGTTAAATGTTTTTTTGTTCTGAGGCTTGGAGAAGCTGTATGCTTTCACTGAGGTGTTCACTGTGCCTGCTAAGAAACACTGGATGCATGGATTATAGGCCCAGTACTCTGCTGTCAGGTTAAAGCACCATCATGCCATATTAGTCTCCATATTAAAGTTTGTTTCATATTCTTCTGACTAGAAATTACTCAGATGGTTAGGAACGTAACTTTCAGACTAAATTAACTCATAACAAATGTATCTGAAGACATCCAAAGATAGGAGATAAATGGGGTTTTCAAAAGTATTGTGGCAGCCACTGCCTGTGATTTAAAATCATATAAAGGTTGGCTTTGCAAACACTACAAATATGTTGCAATGCATTGAATGTGTTCTTCCAAATGTTAGGAGCCATCAGTAGGCTCAGTTTTGCCTACATTTCTGAGAGAGCAGAACCACAGACTTCGATCCTGCCAAGCAGTTTCACATCACACCTACATTTCTCAGGTGACCTTACTATCTTCTCTGCATCCTATTTTGAGAATTCTCAATACTCTTCATGCAAAAGCTTACCCAGTACAAATAATTCCCCTAAATGCAAAGGCATTTAAATGTTAGATACTTCAGTTCTGATCACTGAGACACTGAAGTCCATCTGTTCATTTAGCCCCTGATTTACAGCTTCAACCGTATTTCTCTCTTTTGCTTCTGCGTATGTACATCAAAAATGTGGAAGCCCACCATAAGAGAGAGCATTTCAATTTAGATGAGTGGAGATGATCTGCTCATTACCCATCCTCTTAAAATGAGCAAGGAGAAAGTTCCTTCTTTTAGAGTTTGATATTAAGAAGATATACCTAGGGTTTTCCAGGAACTTTGTTCTCCTTCTACAAATCTGTATTTACAAATATATATGCAATATGTATGACCATATCTTTATATGGTCATACATTTCAATTTCCCATTTTCAAGTATGCAGCAGTCATTAAAACTACATTATTAGGACATTACAAAGTGTCTTCTGGGATAACTAATTTATCTACTTTGGTAGCAGAGTACGCCTCCATTGAGCAGCACAGCTTGTTTTTTGATATATGGGAATTTAAAGTTACCAGTTTTATCCATGAAATTTCATTGGGTTATAGAATCATACCTCTGAGGAAAATACTTTCACTTCAAGCATCCATTAAAAGTTCATGGGGGTTAGGTCTCTAAGTCACTTAAAGTTCAAACAGAAATTTCACCCAGGAACTCACTTACAGTTGGACATTCGCACATAGGTCAAGGCTCATTTTTAAGTACTTACCCTATGTGTAGCTTTTAAAGAACTAATTTACAGCATTTGGCAATTTAAATTCTCTGTTCATTTCTGTAAATTTCTTATTCAGCAGGAGGGCTCTAATTGAGTCATAACTGAAGCATGCAGTAATTAACGTTTCTTCAGTCATTTCTTCAAAGTGATAATTATGGTCAGGGACTTGTATATGTAAACCTTATTCATCAGATATGGCAGTTCTATGCCTTCAATCATATGACTTTATTTACATTTACTTCTTTGAGTGACAAACATCAGTGCCTACTATCAGCACAAGGTCAATACAGCTATGAGACAGTGATTTGATTATATTCTGGCTGGCAAATCATCTGCAGAATCATTAACTAAATAGCAAATTCTCTATTACAGCTTATCTGTGAACCAATGAGAAAGCAGTTCTGAATTTGTTTTCCAATTAAGCTGAAAATTTCTTACATTCTTTGTTTAGAGAGCAAGAAAAGTTTGTTTGCTTGAAGCACAGGGGAACACCAAATTGCACAAAGATGTGTATTAATGCTTGTTTTCTAGCCATACAACTGTACTTCAAAACATTTGCATTAAGAACAATGTCATTCAGTGGTAGTGCAACTTTCTCTAAAACCACACTCACTGTGCTAGAGAGTGATCATCTTATTAAAAATGTCTATGGTCATGATAAACATATTTTAAAAGATATTTTGTGTAATCCATGTGTTTTATTTCATTACAACCACAAACAACAAAGATCCCCTTCTCCCACCCTTCAAATCTAGAGAAAATTCAATAGCGTATATTCCTTACTGCTGTGTAGATATATAAAGATAAATATATAAAGCAAAATAACAGAAAATACTGTTGGTCTTTTTTTGTTACTTTTTAAAAATACACATTTTTAAATCTTCTTTTTTCTCTGACTTGCACAGTTGTTGTCAAAATTGTTTAAGCAGCCTGTATTAGTTTTGTAAAACTCCGAAAACAGAATAGGGTCTAGTTTATCTGTAAAGTCTGTGTAGATCATTCTGATTTACCAAGTTGTCTCAACACCTCACGGTAGAAGGTTGAAATCTCCATACTAATGCAACTCTTGGGAGATACATAACTCTTACACTGCGGAAACAACTGCACCTTTCTTCACCTCTACTCTGCTTAGAATGACCAGTGCAAGCAAAAGTTGCTAATCTACCCAAAGGTGTGAAAAGCAAATGGAGATAACTTACACCACTGTTGCTTCTGTCCTTAAACATATCTGATGAGGTTTTCACTCTCTGTTATGTCAGAACTGTTGTAAGTTAATAAAATTGACTTTGGCAATGAACAGAAAACTCCATGCTATAAAAAGTTTCTGCAGCCAGTTCCTTCAGACCACAGATCCTGCCTTTTGAGCAGGATGCAGTTCTCTGCCACTTGAGTTGAGGAGGTACTTCATCATATGTTCATAATCCCTATGCAAAAATTATTCTGCCTTCTTTAAAATTATTAAATGGAAACATCCCTTAGCAGATGACGGTTGCACAACACCCTTGCACAAAGAAGGTCATAAGCCAATTATGAGATGAGTGATATTTCTTGACAGGGAAATAATACATTCATAATAGGATTCAATTTTAAGTGTTCACTTGGCTCTGGACCACAAGTCAAGGAATGCCATTGTACTTTGCTTCTTAAAATAACCATGCACATCCTAGATGCTTATAGATGTGTGCCCTTTAATTTAACAGAAACATACAGTTCCAGGTAAACTCTGTTACGTATACAAAAGCTGATTTCTTAAAAGCTAGACTGTCATTTTCAACCACTAATACGTACTCTTCATTTGATAGATTTTAATGTAATAAGAGTTCTCCTGACAACCTGATGTCAAAGGAATCCATCAAGTAGTATTCTGTTGCATCAGGTTTATGCATCACTCATTTGAACATATTTGTTAGCCATTACATTAAGCTGTTAATAGGACAATAACTTGAAAATTTGTCTCCCCTTAAAATAATTCAAAAATAGCCCTGTCCTGTTTCACAAAACTTATCATAAATGAAAAATCATTGAAACTCATGTGCATTGAACAATAAGATAATTTCAAAGGATGAAGAATGATAATGACAATAAGGACATTGTCAAATACTGGAAGCTGTATGCTCAGAACAAACTTTAGATTGCAGAAGGAGACTTTTCTTGCAAGTGATGTGCAGCATTTAAAGACATAATTTACAGCGGAAAAAAAATTAAGAGTACATTGTGTCTCACACATTGCCTCATTTCTACACAGATGAGTACAAGGACAGAACTGATTTCACCTTTCCTTTTTGTAGATTTGTATTAACTCATTTTACATGCGAGAATGAGGGAATAGGGCATGAACAGAGAGAATATAGGGTCTGCTAGAGATGGAGGTCTGGACTCATCCTATTCAACTTGACTGAGCCTCATAAATTAGAATGTTAGTAGCAGTAACCCATTGCCTCTGTAGTCAGTGGGTAGAGACAAACATCTCTAAAAGGCAATTCAGCTCACTTTAAATAATTGATTTAGGGCTTGTTTTTTCTCTCTATGTTAACTCTACGACTTAAAAGTTATGAACCCAGACCAAAACTCAAATCTTACATAATGCCCTTGTATAGTTCTGATATTGAAAACATATTGTGTGTCTGCTTAGAAAAGAGTTATAACTGGCTTGCAGAAGTTGTCCAGAGGATATTAGCTGAAAATAGATGCCACATGGATTGTTGCAACTGGTAGCTTATTCTTTTGGGGAACAGTTTATTAAGTTCAGTATCTATGTCTTTCTTTCTCAGTTCAGAACTTAGATCAAAAAGCCTTACTTTAAAAAAAAAAAAAAAAAACATGTAAAAAGATCAAATGTATATATGCACCACAGGCTACTTGTGCACTGTATAGAAAAGACTACTTCTATATGCGTGTGTATAGATTTATCTAAATACAGGCTTTCTTTTATATATGTTTACTTGTACAGATTCTCAAGTAAACCTTCTAGTCGCCTTTCTGGAATATGGAATTTTCCTATTTTCTCTGTACTAGAAGTGTTGTGATTTAACCTGACAAGTGGTTCAGCACCACAAAGTCATTTGCTCACTCCCCCCACTTCCCTGAGGGATGAGAAAGAGAATTAGGGGAAAAAAAAAAAAAAAAAGAACAAAGTAGAAATCTTGGGTTGAGATAAAACTATTTAGTAAGATAGAAAAAACTATGAGGATAATAGTTATGACTATATATATATATGTATATATATATGAATGTATATAACAAGTGATGTACAAGCAAATGACCACAACCCCCTGATCAATGCCCAACCAGGCATCCAAGCAGCAGAAGAGAGTGAGATAAATTCCCACCTCCTTCAAAACTCCTTCCACATGATGTTATATGGTATGGAATAACCCTTCAGCCAGTTTATGTCAGCTATCCTAATTCTGTTCCCTCCCAGCTCCTTGAGCCCTTCACTGCAAATGGCCTTGGCTCTGTATAACACTGCTTAGCAGCAACTGTAAACCTTGGAGTGTTATCAACACTCTTTTTCTCCTGGAACCAAAACATAGCATCATACCAGACACTCTGAGGAAAACAATTCCCTCCCAGCTGAAACAAAGATAAGGAGGCTAATATATACATTAGAACCATTAATCAAATTAACATCGCAGTGACTACTTTGCAGAATTGCACACATTTGCTAAAAGCAGACAGAACTATATTTACTGTTAATCTTCAAATTAGATATGCAGAAAGTAACTTTGAAATAAGAAGAATGTCTTAGAGAGTGCTTCTTAAAGGATCCTTCATTTTTCTTCACTGATAACCCTATCAAAGATCTCAGCTTGAGACATACTACCTTCTTGCTGATAATGACCAAACCAATTGTCTGTATAGCTCACTACAGTTACTTATTAGGAGTATTTTTATAGTGGCAGTTGTGGGAAGATCTGTTTAGGCCTGAAGGCCAGTGCTCCCTTGCTGTAGGGAACTGTGAGACTGATTCATACTTGATTGGATTGCTGGGTCACAGGAAATGGATTACTGTTAAAAGAAGAGACCAGACCCATGTCAAATATATTTAAATGGAAAGAACATTTATTTTCTAGCATAATTGTTGCTTTGGGTCCAATTTGAGGAAGTAAATCTCTAAGAATATTGGGAATCACTGGCAAATCAGTTCTTTATGTGCTTCAAAAGAATCCTCAAAAGAATTTAAGAAATTAATCCCAACCACCCTGAAATGATCTTCAGAAATGTGTCATTAATATAACTTGTAATTTGTTGAAATGCACCAATGTCTGCCAAGTCAATACAAAAGTCTTTGAGGGAAAACATTAAGGGATTCTGCCTGTGGCAAAATATTAAACTCTTGGCACAAAGGAAAGCAGAGGATACTCATTTCACAATTGCATTTGTCAAGCTCTATCTTTGCTCTCTACTGGCTGTAGCAGAACTTGCAACCTGCATGAACAAGCCTAGAGACTGTGCTACAGAGCTTTGAGGCTGCCCTCTCCATTAAACAGGCCGGTCTTCCAAATGTAGACTTCCCAGTACAATCAAAATAATGGTCTTTGCAACTATTGTGGACCCCTACTCCCTAATTTTTAATCTGTTAGAGAATATAAAGCTGGAATAGATCTCAGGTCACACAGTCTATCTGCCTGTACCTTAAAAGCAAAATGAAGATTAACTACATTCAAAGTATTTCTTTAGGGCTTTGCCTAGCTTGTTCTTTGATTTTCCACACATTTCCTCTTCTGTAAAATGCCCAAAGCAAAATTAATTTTTAATTCAAATTTCTTTTAATGTTAGATCTGGCTCATAAAATGGCCTGAAGTTCCAGCAGCACAAAATTAGCAGTGGGATGGGCTTGGCTAGAGTTACCCTTCTGTGTATACCTAAGAAGTACAAATATATATCCTAAGGTAGAAGGATTCTTTTGTATGATAAAGAGGAAGATGCTGTGTACTTATACTTCCTTGAAGATTGACAGTCTGGGAAACTTTCTAAGAAGTACTTTATTAGACACAAATTTCTTGATCTTTCTAGTCTCCTGCTTCAGCTAAGACTGAAAGTGCAAGAGGATTTTTCATCACACTCATACTGAACAGACATTGAGGCCAGATGAAGACTAGACAGTATTTAATGTAATAGGTACAGCAGTGTACAACCATAAGAATAGTTATTATATCTGGCAGCTTTCAATGCTAATTCCTCTAATTCCTTGAGACACTAAGCAATCGATTCCCTTTCTTCAGATCTTATCTGTTTTGATAAGAATGGATGATATATAAAGGCATAACAGAGCACATCTGTGGCCTGAAGTCACACTGCTGAGCAAGGTAAAATCTCTTGAGAAAAATCCAGAATCATTAGAGCAAGAATACTGGGAAAGGACTGCACTAACCCTATAGAATCTTCCACATTTCTTCCCACCTTACTAAAAGTACTGAATGCAAGAGGAGAAAAGAAAGGGTGTGACTGCAGATTAACTCCTGTGATATGATTGTTATGTATGACTATCCCTGTCTGAGCCATATTTTCCCTCTGAGAAGCTTATGGCAAGCAAAGGAACACTGCATCCTTCCCAGCCCCAACTGATCACAGCTGATGTTCACTACTGAAATATACATACACACAATATACACCCCACATTCATGGATACCTTGCCTGCTAGTATGGACTCCAAGTCAGTCCAACATCTGTGCCTGGATCACTGCCCTCTATCGGTATCAAGAGCTCAGATCTAGAGTCTGTCCAGATGTGGGCCTCCTCCCACTCACCAAACAGACCAGCCTGAAACTTGCTCACTAATTACACACAGACTGATGCCTCTGGAGTGTCTGTCAAGGAACTAGTCTCTCCCAAGACCCTGGTCCCTCCAATTTCTGACCCCTAGATTTGTCATCCCACACATATTAGCACACACACAAAATAGAGTGTAAGATCAGACAGAAAATAAAAAGCAAATGTCAATGTCTGGAAAGATGCAAAATTCTTTTCCTGTCTTTTTTGTATTCCTCCTCTTTTTGACCTTTCAGATAAACATTTGTCTTAAATATTCCCTTTGAATTTTACTGTATTTTTCCTTCAAACATTTGTATAGTAGTTTTAAATCTATTGGAATCAATATACAATCATCTTGAAAAAATAATTTGATTAATTTTTTCACATTCAGCATGCTCCCCTTCTCTCTAAGTATATATTTACTTTTATCTTCTCATTACTTCTGGGAACACACACACACACACACACACACACACACACACAAAAAAGGAACTTTTTTTAAAAGATCAGCTGTTTTCTTTATTTCACTAGAAGTAAATCACGTGATCTGCACTTTACAAAAGCGCTGTGTGTATTAGAAGATGTTTTTATAGTAATTATTTTGTTATTAGTATCAGGAAGAATAATGTAAATGTTGGTATCTTAACTGAAAGACATGGCTAGATAGGTGTCAGGTTTAAGGTGGCAAGAAAGGTGGACACAAGAGTTTAGAAGCTCAATTTTAGTATTCTGAGAGAAACTATGATAAGAATAAATTTGATGTGGGAGCAAAATTCTGAGGATAGCATTTGAGGGGTGAGGAATTGACTTTTGGAGGTAAGAGCTTTAGGCCAGAAGGAAGGAGAGGATGTAGACAGTGCTGAATGGGAGCAGTGGATGGAAGAGTTGAAAAACGACTACAAAGGGGTAAATTCTCCTAAACTATGAGGTTCTGGAGTTATTTGAGAGATGTTGATAGTATAAAGCAAGCTAAAACTAGGTTCTGGAAAAGTGTGTTAGCGTGGAGGCAGCTTTGGTATGGACTACTAGAAGGCCACAAAATCTGTGAAGGTGAAATAGTATGGGTCTGCAGTATTGCAATTGAACCATAAACTGAGACAGAGGAAAGGAGATGCTTGATTGTATGGGCAATAAGAAGAGGAAATTGTAAGTAGAGCAGATAGAAGAACGATTTATTCTTTTGTTGCTTGTGTGTGCGTACCCCAGAGGGAAATAAAGGAAAATCAATTAATGTAGTTTTAATTTACATGAATAATCTGTAGGAATATGACAGCAGTCCTCTATTCCATCCAGTGGGGTGATTTGAGGGGAAATGAGTGGTTTTTGTCCTCATCTGGAGGGGCCTGCACTTTCAGAGGGAAGATAGTGTTGCTGTATACAGCATCTTGGACTCAAGACACCTAAAAAAGTTTCACATAACTAACACAAAAACTTTAACCTATTAATTCATAACAGATGGAGAGCATCAAGCAAGGAATCCTTAAAAATGTCCTTAGTAGGCTTTTAAAAAATATTAATATGCTCTCCTCTGGGTGCAAATACAGCCCTGCAAAGTGCACCTGAGTATTAACTCCTGGAATGCATGTACAGGTGCATGTTATTGCAGTTTGGTAAGAAATATCAGCTCCCTCCATTTAAATGCTTCAAGATGTGACAATTTAATCAAAACTGTATTATACATGAATTCTGACTTGCTTGTCATTAGGAGGCTATGTCAGGGTCTGTGGTGATAGAACACAGGGAAATGGCTTCAAGCTCATGGAGGGTAGATTTAGGTTAGATATAAGGAAAAAATATTTTGTGGTGAGGGTGGTGAGGCACTGAAACAAGTTGCCCAGAGATGTGGTTGATGCCCTGTCCCTGGAGACTTTCAAGGTGAGGCTGGATCAGGCTCTGAGCAACCTCATCTAGATGTAGTAGCCCTGTTCACTGCAGGGGAGTTGGACTGGATGATCATCAGAATTCCCTTCCAACTCTAGGGATTCTATGATTCTATGATTTTCAAATTATCTACTTATTGAATACTGGCTTGGAGATATTTTGTACTTTTACATAATATAGTCAAGAGAAATTGTCATGGCTGGAACAGCTGGTGAAGATTAATTTGTTATATAGGCAAGTGATATTGAGAACATATTGAGCTGTGAATGTAAAATAAATGTTTGGCAAGGGGGCATACACCTAAGTTATTTTGGATGGAAATAAAAATTAAAAAGTTATAAAGTACAGAATGAAAACAGATGGAAATTGATTCTCTTTCTTTCATATCTACCTTATCAGCAGTTAAAGAAATTATCTTAGCTATTAAGAAAACATGGCATATTCCTCCAATGTCCATTGTCTTCCTTTATTTAGCCCACCAACAGGATACTTGGCAAGATTCATAGACTTCTACATGGAGTCTACAGCTTAAGAAATATAAAAAGTTGAATGTGTGCCTCTTAACATTTAATATCACACCTTAAAGTACTTGTGCTAAAGCTATTTCTTTTTTAAGACAGTTAGAGAAAAAGATCTTGTGAGGACTGTGTATATTTCTATCCATCACAACTACTATTTTATTGGTATTAAACTCTGGCAGCTGGGAAAGAAGTTACCCCTGGCTGACATTCAGGCTAGGATCTGCCTAGCTGGCAAGCAACTCTGCAGAAAAGACTATGGGAGTCTCATCAGAAAGCAAGCTGAACATGAGCCAGCAGGATGCCTTGGTAGATAAGAAGGCCAACAACATTCTGAGATGTATTAGGAGAAGCACAGGTACAAGACTATAGGAGGTAGAATCTCCTGCCTACTCCCTGCTCAACAGTTGTTAGGCCATATCTAGAGTATTCCATCTAGTTTTGAGAAGTACACCAGTAAACTGTTCCAGGTTCAGCAGCGGGCTACCGATCTGGTCAGGAGACAGGACTACTTGCCCTGTGACAGGAAGCTTCTGAGGGAATGCTGTTTCTTCAGCTTGATGAAAAGGGGGCTTAGTAGCATCTTGGTGTTATGTGTATGAAGTTTACCTAAACAGGGAGAAATACTCTTCCAGTGTTGCATGGTGGGAGGACAAAGAACAAAAGATGAACTCAAGAGAGGCTTAGGCTGGACATAGATGAGAATAGTCAAGTTCCATGAGTACAATCAAGCAGCAGAATATGTTGCCTAGGGAGGATGTTCAGCCTCCA
Organism: Gallus gallus; assembly: GCF_016699485.2. Lineage (NCBI taxonomy): Eukaryota > Metazoa > Chordata > Aves > Galliformes > Phasianidae > Gallus > Gallus gallus. The sequence goes on along the minus strand of NC_052532.1, from coordinate 23,757,494 downwards.
CCCTCAGAAGGATTCAAGATCAGTCTAAATAAACCTCTGAGCAACAGTGCCTAACCTCACAGCCAAGTCTATTTTGAGCAACCATTTGTCCTAAAGAGCTCCTGAGGTTCTTTCCAAAAGGAATCAGGCTTTGGTTGGCTGCGCCTGTAGTACTGGCAGAGCTGTCCCTAAGACTGATTTTTCTTGACATTGCTCGCACAAATTTTTGGCAATAGACACAATTGTAACCAAGCCCAAATTTGTGGTTATTTCATAGCAACAAATGTTATAGGATCCTAAATTAAACACAACTTATAGTAACATTAAACCATCAGTTTGACTCTATCCAGAGGTGAAGCTACTCTACAATAAAGCTGTAAAAGTACATTAGGAAACTAATTCAGTGATAGATACTCATCAGGTCCCATTTCAGTAGAAAAGCAGTGTACTGTACCATTCATGAGTGGGTTCTAGTGAACTCAATGAAATAATCTATAAATGAAAGAAAACTAACCAATTTGTTAAACTCAGTCTAATAGGCTGTTTCCTACATACATTTTCATAAACCAAGATAAAGAAATTTGAAAAGTGCATCTAAGAATCACATATTATAAGTCAAACATAATGACTTTGAACTAACAAAACTTAGGCTGGTTGTATCAAAAAGATTATTTTTGTTTTTGAATAGATAATTTTCTGACTTTACATTAAAGAATACTGCTTACAACTTTTAAAAATTGTATTTGGCACCCATTGCTGAAACCCTTCATTGGTAATTAAGATGTTAAAGCAATGGCAGAAAATATTTGCATCATTTTACTGATTTAAAAAGAAAGAATAGTGTAAACTAAGGAATTGTTGCAAATTGAAATAGTAGGCAGTTATCTGAAACCAAGACAAAACATATTTTACTCCTCAGTCTTTTTCAGCCTTTGCTACCCTCATGCAAGAATAGCAAAGGAAAAATTCACTACTGACAGAAGATGATGATGAAGTGCATTTGTAGATATGAATATTAAAAAGACATAAGTTGCAATAACCTAAGTTCTCAGGATAAAAAGAAGTATTTGTTAGTTAATGGATTGAACACAGAACTTTTTTTGACTTTTGAAAGAACAGTTCATTATAAATTTTCATTGCAGATGTTATTCATATATCTATGTTCTTGTGCTGAAAAGTTCATTAATATTTTCAAAGTGAATTGAAGATGAAAAACAAATAACGTGAACTTTTTTTTCTATTTTCTTTCAAAATTAGAAATTTTAAAGTTTTTTATATTTCTTTCTCAGGACTTCTGGTTTGGTTATAGGACTCCTAATACTTGGGAAAGCAATTATTAATTTTGTATTATTGTATCAGTCCTTATTAGTATTGATTATTGTACTATCTGTCAGACGAATAGAAAAAAAGGTCTAAAATATCACAGATTTTTTTTTTTCCCCAGTTCTTTCTGTGGACACAGAACCATAAGTGTCGGATTATATAAAAAAATGTTATTTGGAAAAATAATGAGTATGTTAGGTATGATGTATGAAATCTGTCATTAGAAGCTTTGTACGCTGTCTTTAAAATTAGCCCAGTAGTCAGGTCTTGGGCCTGTTTTTTTTATAGAAAACGTTAATGTCTTCTTTTAGAAAAGCCAAGTAACGTCATTACTTAAGAAAACAATTCTCGGATACGTAGTTATCTCTGTTATCCTGGTTATTTTTTTCAGATCTTCCCTGAGGGAGGATTGAATAATAATATGCTGGCCTCAATTACAAAGGGAGAATGTGGCAAGCTGAGATTTACATTTAAGTTCCATTGGTCCACTTCCTTATTGTTAATATAAATTCAACTGTCAGTGAACACAAAGCAAAGGGTCAACGTATTTTAAATAAGTCTTCAGTGATCAGTTAAACAAATAAGTCATTTAAATATCTAATTCACACAGGAGAGTAATGTTGCTGAAGTGTTAGAACACTCTTATTAGGTTTTATAGTATTCTGTGACAGTTTAGCCATCAGTTGAAAAAGATAGAGAAAAGTTTTTACACTATTTTTCATAGTATATGGCAAAAATACTCTACATACAATAGATACCATAACATAGTGCACGATATTGCACAATATTGAATTATTTAACACAGCTCATCACTTAGAACTGATAAAACAAATTTAATACTGGAAGAAACACTGGAAAAACAGTGAAATAAATGAATATATATTGATAGCTGAATTTCATAATCATATCAAATATGTGATAGAGTATTAGATATATCTCTGTTGCAATTCACACTCTGTTGCAATTCACACAGCATACATGTAGAAGCTGTACAGACTGTAGAGTTATTTAGTCCCACATTCAGTTCCTATCCAGACCTTCTGAGTGTCTTTCTTCATCTTTGTAGGAGCTGTTCAAATATGAATGTATCTCAAAACAAAAATGGAATGACACAAATCACAACTATAAAACCAAGCTGTCTCTCCCTCCTTGGGAAAGGCATGGTAAAATATTTTTTCCTAGGCATTCTTAGAGACTACAACTCTGATGCATTTCTTTCTTTTCATTGTTTCTCTTACCTCTTTCTCTAGACAAGTGTTCTTTCCTGCCTTCCAATCTAGCTTTCATCAACTTAAACTAGTAGAAGCATGATGAATACTGTAGCTTTTTGATCTACCTAGTGATTGTTATATTTAGGTCAATATATTAAGAAAAATGTCCATTAATTTTACATTCCTTCAGAATTTGTTTTAAGAAATTGATTCTTCCATTTGTGTAATATCCATCATACCTATAATCAAAGCTATAAAGTTTCAGGAGCTAAGAAAACTAGGCTTCCTCTGAGTCTTAGGAAATGGGCTTATACCTGACCTCCATACTCAAAGAATATGTCCACGTGACTCATTTAAACTCTTACTCTCTCCTGCAAAAAGTTCTTCACAGCTCTAAGTTCCTTTTGAAGAATAGGAAATGTCCTTGGAGCTCTAATTGCAGCACACCTCTCAACCTAGACTTAGACTTTTAAGTATGCACTTAGAGAAACTACTGTACAGAATGTGTATAGAGGAGAATGCCTAATTAGTATACAGTGGCTTTCTACCAACATGCTGAGACTGACTCTCATTTTATTGCTTCTGAGGTTATCCATCATCATTTCAGTGGACTTCCAAACATCTTCTAATTTAGTAAAAACACAAAATGTACCAAAAACAGAATAACTTTATATTGATTTACTCAATAGTGACAGAAAACCTCTGGCAGGTTCTCTGATTGGAATCTGAATACATCTTCAACTTCTAAGAAAAAAAAACACGCTGGAACATTCTGTCCTACAGAACACTCCCACACTCTCACATGTGCTCCTTAATAGTATCATCTTAGTGATATTTTCTGTGGAAGGAACTGGAAAGGTACCAGCTGTTTGCTCCCTTTTCATAATATATGAGTAATTTCATAACAAAAAGCCCATAATTGACTGTCAGAAAGCAAATGAACTTAGTGGCTTGGGACTGAGAATTCAGACTGAAAGATAAAAGACTCCATATATTTCAAGAAAATTCTAACATTTTCTTTGGATCTTTTACAGTTCCACCACTGTAAAAATTGATCTTTGTACCTTCAGTTTCCTAGAAAGATGAGTTCGGTCTTTTGTTTGCTTTTATTGATGTTCACGGCTTTTTGTTGTGTTTGGGGTTTTTTTTTTGTTGGTGTTTGTGTGTGTTTGGATGACTACATGTTTTAATCAGATTCTATAGCTTTAACAGCCACAGGTAAGATTTTTTACCCTTAGCTAGCATCTGAGGGAAATGTTAATCAATGGACTTTTATTAAAAGAATTCATTCCAGCATCTGTCTAGCTACATGCTTCCCGCAGAAGATTTTAGTATAATGTCCTCAATCTCTCTCTCTCTCTCTTTATTTATTTATTTATTTATTTATTTATTTATTTATTTATTTATTTACTGTTTCTTATAATAAGGGGATTTGATATTATAACAGTGTGAAATTTGGTAGAAGAGTTACTTAGGATGCAGAAAAATAGCATTCACTCTACTAAAATATTTGTTTAAATCTCTAAACAGAGATTTATTATTGCAAGTTATTAAAATAGTTCCTCTACTTTGTTCTCCACTTTATCTCTAAAAATAGGTTTGATTATTATTTAACATTATGATTTTTGACTAAATGTCTCCTTTCCTTCATTATTAAAAATCATTCATAAAGTATATTTGCTACGATATAATACACACACACACAAATAAAAACCATTGAATTACAGAATAGACACAATTGAAAGAGGCCACTTGAGATCATTTAGTCCATCCCCCTCTGTTCAAAGCAGGATCAATCAACGAGAGGTAGTTTTTGAGGACATTGTCAAGTCAAGTTTTGTATTTCACCAAAGATAGAGACTTCCACAACCATATCAGCTATCAGTTGGCTAATACTGTTTGCTTTTGGCTTTGTCTCTTTCAACTGGAAAAAATGAATACAACTATTTATTAGACTGATTTAAAAAAAAAAAGTAAAACACACACAAAATATTCCAGGGGAATAAATCACAGGCACCTGAAAGACAGAACTAATTCTACATGTGTCCATGTGCATATCTGTTGATTTACCTTTCTATGAGTATATTTATTCATTTAGATAAATATGAAATATATATTCATATATATGAAATATATAAACTTAGAAAAATCTGGTCAAGGATCTATTCTGCTTAAGATCTCCACCATTTCACCCTCAAAACTTTTGGTCAATGATTTTGATCTCTTGCATCAACAGGGAATGCCTAAATGAGTTTTCTATCAAAGGCACTTGTCAGTCACCCCCAAAACATTTAAAGATTTCATCTTGAGTATTGCATTTGCGTGACTGGACATGAAGCACAAAGATCGTGGGCTAAGAGATATCCAAAGGATAGATGTACTTTGTAAATGAAAATAAACCATCTATCTGAGTTGTGCTAATTATGTAGGTTACCTCCCTAAAATAGATCCTGTAGTTTTGGACAATTTCAATGTGAAATTTGTATATCTCCCTGTCTTAAAATAAAAAAAAATAAACAAAGAAACATGCTACTTGTAGTTGCCAAAAGCAGATTTTTAATATAATTTCATATGACAGAATTTTAAATTAGTTGTGACTGTTGATGTTATGGTAGTGCTGCTAACTACATCTGCTAACAAAAACTGTAAATTAGAAAATCTTTCGGTTTAGTGGTCACATCAGCCTTAAGGATCTGTCATTTAAAAGTGATTATGTGCACTGCTAACAACTGTTTCTAAAACTGTTGACTGAAAGATAATGAATAGTCTAATACCTTAATGTTCATCTCAAAATGTGGTCAAGGTAACACTTTCACTCTAGTAGCGTTAAAACAAATGTGGGACATCATTAAATGTTGTTTATGCAGTTTAAACAATGATTTTATGAACTTTATCAACTGATTCATTCCCTGTTCTAGGCTATTTACAGTGATGATAATACTTTTCCATCACAGTTAGAATAGCACTTTTGTTTCCAAACATCCAACTTCAAAACAGGCAGCAGTAAAATTTGAGTAGGGAGCTTACTGTTGTTTGAAATGAAATAAACTTGATGTTACTTGGTAAAACAATTATCTGTGAGGTAAGTTATAAGCTATGATACAATTTAGACCTAAGAGGGGAAAATTTAACATCTGCTCATACATTTTAGGAATATTTATGCTCAAGACTAGAGTGTTACCTTAAAGTATTCTTTTTCTTCCTAGATAAAAAGCAGGAAAATTGAGATCAACTAAGATTTTCCAGTAACTTGTATTTACTATCTAGTTCTGCTATCACAGTGGTAATAGGAAAGTCTCCCTTACTGCACTCCTGGAGAGATTACACAGCTCTACAGAGTTGGGATTTTTCAGGTTTTAGACCAGTCTGGCCCAGGCTAATGTTGTCTGACACTAAGGGACCTCCATAAGCAGACTAACACGGATATTGGAGGGCTCAGAAGTCTGTCAGGAATGTACTGCAAAAGCAGGAGTCAGAAATAGGAAGAACAAGTGATCTGCTGCCACTGCACTGTGACAATGCCCAGCTCAGGAATTGCATTCTGAGCAATCTTAGCAGCTCAGGCACTTCAAAGACCCTCCCCATGTACCTTTTTGGACCAATCCTAAGCCCAAGTCTTTATCTCAAGACCAAGAAAACCATAGAAGAACAAATAAATATATAAAAATTGGAACATATTTGTTTAGATTTGGTTTAATTTTTTTTTTCATAAGACCTCAAGAACAAAGTTTTCCAATTATTGTCAGGAGTCTGTGTCTCAAAACAAGGCAATGTGAACCAAAGTCATACTGAGGAAAATTAGCTACTGAAAAATAGGTAGTTTGGTCTACCTGGTAATCTACTGTTTAGGGCTGAGATCTCAGCCTGCCTGAGGGAATCTTCTTCAAGCACAGAGACCATGGTGTTCTCTAATTAACTGACCAATATGCAGTGGGTCAGAGCCCAGAAATTTCAAATCACCACAGAAATATACTACATGTCATGGCTGTGGGATAGTATTGCATCTGCCTCTTACTTTATCTTGATAACTTTATTATTTCCATCTCCTCTTTCCCTTTGTTCTTCAGGTAGAGAATTGTTGAAAACTTGTTTTCAGCTGTAGTTTCTTACAGTAACTGAGCAAACCTACAGAACATTTCAAGGAATAGACTCCAAAGCCCTCACTGATTTAAGAAAGTGATACAATATAAAGCCAGAGAGATGGCTACTTCCTTTGTACTTTTTTTAACCAGAGTTTACAGTTGGCTTTGAAGTATATGTTTATGTCTTGATCCAGTAGTTGATGTGACTCCTAATGTTTTAGGTGCTGTGGTAGCTGCAAGGCACAGGACTGATTCTTTGCAGGCACTGAGCTTCCAACAGCTTCCTTTGACTTCTCATCCAGAAATGTTCAGCAAGTAGTAAGGAGGAGAAAATTCAGAATGGAGTTCAGTAGTGCAAATGCCAGCTGAAATATATCGATGACAGTTCAAGCTTCTAAACAGAAGTCTACAGAATCAATTTCCCAGCTACTGTGAATCAAAAAGTTAGTTCTATCCATGAGGTTTACCAAAATAATGGAGATTTCAAGGCATGACAGCTAGAACAAAGTCAGTCAGCATATCTTTTGCATATTTGGGAAACACTGACTGAATTTTTCATCCCTGCATAGGATGCCATCAAGATCAAATTAAATCTGACTTCACATTAATTTACATGTATATACTTTGGAAATGGAATTTTCTGTTCAGATGATGAAGTCCATTGTAAATAACTGTTTATTTTTCACTATAAATTGTAATTATTTAAGGCTAAAAGCTGCCAAAACAATTCTACTCTCTATAAAATCCTCCACTGCACTTTTCTTAGAAGTGAATCTTACTATTATTTTGATCCAGCTTGCATCAAGTATTACTCATTCCTGATCAAACTATGAAATTTAATCTACCAAGTACATGTTCCTTCTTGCTCAGTTACTCATGTCCTTGCTGCAAATCTATGGATGAATTTAATTTCAACTAGGTAGTGGTAGATATAAACTAGCAAACACTTTGGTCAAGAGAATTATCTTTGCTTTTCTCAGCCTTTGACCATACTTTATGTTACTAAATTATACAGTACTTCATCGTTACTAATTTGTACACAGTAGTCCTTTTTTCAATATCTCTAAGACAAATAATTTCTATGTAAAACATCAGAAAAAGCTAATGTGAGCACATTCTTATGTCTAATCTGAAACTGCTGTGTATGTGTCATTCCTCATTTTAGAAATATTATTAAATTATAGGTATCTTATATGTGGCTTCCTAATAACATTCACTGCATTTGAAGATTGATTGCTAGCAGTATTTCTGTTTTTCCCTCTTGGTACTTTGAACCTACCCTGTGGACTTGGTAACGTCTAGTAATATAGTGAGCTTTCAAGGAAATTTATTATCCTTTTTAGGCTACCATCTTAAATAAAACCTTGACATAAACATCAAAGCACTAAAATATGTCTTCTGTTCTCCCCAGCTATTCCATATTTTATGTGTTTGATGTTAATGTGAATGTTATATTCAAATTAAATAAGTGTAGGAGAAAGGGAAAAGTAAATGTCAATAAGCTACATTGACCACTTTCATTGAATGCTTGTGTTGTGTAAAAAGATATCATGAACTTAAAAGACAGTAAATCCTCTGTACCACCATTATGTAGTTCTGTATGTTACAAAAAGATTTATAATCCTCTATAGAATATGTTAAAGAATTAAGTTATTTGGCATATTAATAACAATCATTAGCCTTTCAAAAATTGTCCTTATCGCTGAAGGCTTTCTCAGCTATCCACTTCTGCCAGCCTTAAGTTGTACATGCTGTATAGCAAACAATGTTAACACATGAGAAAGGACTTTTTCTATTTTCTTTAATCCAAAAGTGCAATAATTATATTTGCTACCAGTTTTTAATATTGAAGAGCTGTGGCAATGAATGGGAACTGTTTTCTCTGTGTTACAGTTCTATGCATTACACATAATCTATGTTTTAAAAATAGTTTTATTTCTAGACAATCTGTATGAAAGAAAACTAACTTCTGTCAGTGACTCTTCCTGGCTTTGTATTCAGTTTTCCTATAGTTTCTCTTCCAAGAGAGACAGGTGCAGCAGGTATGGATTATACTGTCATTCTCTGCATGGGAGGCTATGATTACTAGGAAAATGATTTCTGCGTCTGTACCTTACGTCTTTATCCATCCTTCCTTGCCTGATTTATATTGAATCCATTTAACAGTGTAGCATCTGCAGGAAATCAGCTATCCCATTCACAGCGTCCAGCTCATCCAAATGTCAGGTGGCTCTGGACAGAAGGATACTGTGATCACGGTAACCAGAGGAATGGTTTATTTCACACTTTGAAAAGCACAACTAATCAAAACTATTCCTTGACTCTCACTGGTTGCTGTGAAGTCCTTGGTAAAAAGATTTGCATTAGCAATAGGTAAGCTTTACATTGAGAACTAACATGCACCTGGTCTCCGTTCATGCTCATCAGTTTAGTGAGTAAGTGGAATGCATCAGCCTAAGTGAACCTAACCCAAGATGTATCTGAGATCACAGGCAGCTCCTGGACTTCTGAAGTAAGTGTGCTGGACAGCAGTTCCCTGGGTAATGTACACCAGATGTAGCTGGTGATGTGCTGTGACTTTGAAACAGCATGCACGTTTTCCTCTTGTGCGCTTAGACTTAGCTGTGCAGGGCTTTTCTTTGTGATTTGATCAATGACTTCTGGAAGTATTAGATAGCTATTTTCAGCACAATTTCCTTTTCCTTCAGCCTCCTTTTCATTACTCATTTATTTCCAGAAGCTGCAAAATCACTGCTGGTATTCTAGGAGCCTTATTACCCAAGCTAAACAATCTTATTTCTGTCTACTGTTAAACTTCCTCCTCCTCACAGCTGGAAGACAAATCTTTAAAGGAATTTATTGAGGTCTAAAATTTGGACAGCATATCCCTTTAAAAAATGTCACACAGTAATCTTTGTCCCATTTTCACAACAGAAAAGTGAGTAGTCTCCTACAGTGAATAGTCTTTTCCCATGGCAAAGCCAAAAAATATGAAATCTTCAAATATGGGTTTCTATTTCAGCTAAAACTGAGCAGCTAAACTGCTTTGGCTTTACCGGGGGCATGTCAGTGTAAATAGCAGTTATCATGGCTAGATATCACCCTGTCTATTTACATGTTCTTAGAGTTTCTTCTCAGTTGTTTATCTGAAATTTTAAATGCATATGTTTTCCTTTGGCAGTTAAAATTCTAATCTTTCAAATCAAAGGGAGCATTAAAAGATGCCTCTTACACTTCTCAATGCACCTGAGTAGGCCCTAGAGCAGTTCTGTGGACTTACATGGATTTATGCATGAGTGGACTGACATGATTAGCAGAACTTTTTAACTGCTGGAGAGAACATTTTAAATTCAGAATTGGTAACAATACGACAATTAGATTTTAATCTCTGCACATTTTCATGGATATGAAAACTTCAGGGCGCGTATAAAGAAAGAATTAAACACTTAAAGAAGCATTCAGGTGTACTTGAGGCCAACATAACTGTGATTCTGAAATGTCCCGTGGCTTCAGCCCTGACAACTGCCCATGCCTCTAAACAGACTTCTGCTTCAGATCGCCACAGCCCCACAGAGCTGCTTCTGGCACCCAGCAGCACCTCAGTCCCCAGAGGGCAGAGCCACTCACATCTCTGCTGCTTGAGATGCAGAAGCAGGTCTGCTGCTGCTTTTCTCCAGGAGGACTTTCCAGGAACTGTGAAAGCCACACTTCTCAAACACCACTTTGACAGTCAATTTCTGGGCCTGGAGCAGAAATTCCAGATGTCAGTTGAGCAGACTTGGTTCTTTTAGCTTCTTCTGTATACCAACAGGTCTCCCAGACAGCTTCAAAAACAGGAATAGAAAGTATAAATTACCTCACCTTATTTCCTTAAAGTATGATCTGTATGTGTGAATGATTCCTACATAAATAAAAGGAAGATAAGCAAGCAAAAAAAACCAAAAACACACATACACACACACACACACAAAAAAAACACAAGTCTGTTCTAATTTTAAGAAAATAACTGCTTTCAGAACAGGTTTCTGGACTATCTTACTGCTGATGTGCAGGAGAAGAGTGGCAGACTTCAAGATTCAGGTTTGCTTCCTGCATTTGTCTAAAGGCTCTTCCCTACTGACTCCCCCCTTTGTTTCCTGATTTATTCCTGGCTGAGGTGCTTAACTCTTCCTGCACATATTCAAAGTGCCATATTTTGTGTCACTAAGTCTTCCTGGATGCTATGGTGCCATGCCAAAATTAGGTCATTAGGTTGTGTGATATTTCCTTCCAGATTTTAGTCTGTAGAGCTTAGAAACTTCTCTGCAGCAAAATCTCCTCCCATTTTTCTCCCATCTCCTCCATGTCCTAGATGAAGATTTTATTTCCCATAGTATGTCATAATACCAACATATCAATAACTTTTTCAGACATTGATTGATGATGCTAGTAGTCAACTTGAAGCATAGCTTCAAGCTTCATTGTCATGAGCATACAAAACCTACATAGAAATATGATGGAAATGTTACAAAATGGAATCTGCCTATCCAATAGACTTTCTGCTCCGGCAATGAGCAACCAAGTTTGATTCCATTTGATACTGAACTTGAAAATGAAGAGAATAAATTAGAAAAACTGTAAAAACTGGCACGTGGGATAGAATCGGAGTGACTAATTTACCCCAAAATGTAAGCAGCAAAGTCATTTAAACTATTTGCACTGTAAGGTTGTCACAGTTTGCAGTTTAGAGTGTTTACCTACTATTTTCCAGTAACTTTAAACTGACTGTTTTTCTAATTTAGCAGATTGCCTTGAAGTCTGCTACTGGCTTTCTAGTAAGCTTGATCTTTTATTAGTTGCAGCCCTTTGTGGTATTCATTATACATTCATTTACATTTACATTTTTATATTTCAGAAGTACATTCCTATTAGCATTCTTTTGTTACTAACAAATGACAGAATAATTAACATAGAATATTTCATCTCATTAATAGAATTCATGTTTGGTCTTTTGAGCTCAAATAAGCAGTGGAAAAAATGGTGAAAGATTACTCTCTTAATACATTCAAGTTACTTTGGCTGATGCATCCTTTTATGTTGCTTTATGTCCATTCTGTCAGAAATGCATCATTACCTGCACACTCACATTAATATGCTTTTTAATTCTATGGGAAACCACGCACACTAAACTGTAACTGGTAGTTTGAATTTAAAAATGTTCTGAAGTTAAAAAAAAACAACACTAACTTTTCCTTGCTTACATCACACTGTTAAATTCTCTTAGAGCCAGGAGAACAAGTTTTTCCACAGAGTAGCAGGGAAGTGCACTGCACCAATTTTTCTTAATTTTTTGTGTAAGACCATGTGATTACATAAAATGTACATGCAGTGCCTCTCTCCCATGCATGGTGTTCCTTTTCATTTGAGCATTCAGAAGAATTTTCTCTCAGAACTTAGTGTTTAAATCCAATGTGGAAACGGACAGCATCCTCAGTTTCTCAGCAGATGCTGGGGAGACACGTAATGTCAGACAAGACAGACAAAGGAAATTCTCAGTTTGATTGCTAAACCGAATTTAAATGCAAATACTGATGCTAAACACTCTTCGGGTGATTCTTCAAAAGAAACTGAAGGCACTTCAAAGAGGAAGGTAGTGGGGAATACAACCAGGGTGTGCCTGGGATGGTAGGAGTCTCACAAAGGTGAAGCTGTGCATTTGCCGAAAGGGTGCAGTTCCCTATGACTGCCTGTAGGCATTACATAGTGATCCACATGTTGTTCATTTCTCTACTGGACAGAAGACATGTACATCCCTCTGGTAGCTCTATGCCAAGACTGACAGGATAATTCAAGCTGCTGTGGCAGGTGTTTGGATGAGATGCCAGGGAGTGAGTGGAGGAGCTGTTATATATTGTATCTTGGCCACTTGGCTTTGAAGACAGTGAGCTCTGGCAGCAGACAGGGAGCTAGGAACTATGGTGGAAATAGCATCAGCTATCAGAGTTACTTCAGCTGTGTACGCCTTCTGTGGTCTGACACATGTAGTATTTTTTTAATTGTTCTTGTTTGTGTATTTTCTGAATGCTAAAATTTCAAATAAAATGACAAGAAAAAATATCCTGAAGTTTTTAATACAGGGAAATCGTTTGGTGAACACAATTTTCTAGCATTGTCTACATGAAGAACTACCACAGCAGGAAAGCAGTTCTGAGACGGACCTCTGGAGAAAATTAATGCAGCTTAAAATTGTCAGCTGGGCTCACCAGCACGTCAGGCTTCAGCCAACTCCACTGGCTGTCAGTAACTGGGAGAGAAACAGCAAAAGAAAGGCCACCAAAGATGCTTTAAGGAATGGGAGCAGACTGATCTGCAATGGAAAACAGAAGATGGTATGTGCAACATCTCTCTCTCTCTGGACTAGGATGCTTAGCCAAATATGGATGGAAGGGGAATCAGTTTTCCCTTTGTTCCGGACTGAGAAATAATGTGTGGTAGTATGCAAGTCTGAATTTGTTAGGAGAAATATCTTCACAAAGTCCTTGTGTATATAAGTAAGGAATAGATTCTCTTGTTGTATCAGCTGCACTGATTTAAAAGCTTTGAAATCACTGCTGAGTTTCAGTAAGAGTAGGGGAAGGGGACGGCCCTGCAGAGATGGCGCTTATTCAAGCATACCACTGCGCAGTGAGAAACCATTATGCTCTGTGAGAGTCTCTGCTAGAAGTCACCATTTCTCATAATATTCATAAATAACAGAGTCTTCCATACAGGCATTTTATTATTTACCAGGAACTGTTTGGTCTGAAACACGGTAGTAAAAATAACTGCTTCCTGTAGTTAGATGTCAGTTCCCACTCCCACTTCTACCACTCAACAAACAAAAAAGAAAGAAGGCTGAAACTACAACTGAAACAACAACAACAACAACAAAAACAACACTCTGTTACCTTAGGAAGGCTATTTGACAAAGAACATCTGACTCTACCTGAAACTGAAAAATGGTGCAAATGTGAAGCAAGTAACACAAACAGGAAGAGTTATGTCTTCCCTGGAAGTCTTTTTGTAAAATTTTTGTTCAGTGTTTACTTTTGCCTGCAGGAAATACTCTTTCATGATCTTATAAATCTTATATTTTAGATTAATGGCTGAAAGTCATCTGAGCTGTATGCTGAAAATAAGCTCAGTTACATAGTTAGCTGTTTAACTAGCAAGTGGATGATGTGGAAGAAAAGTACACTTGTGGCTTCAGTTCATTATTCAAGAGTGGTTCAGATTGGTGAAAATCTGCTTCTGTTATGTGACTATATTCTCCTCAGACTGTGCCAGGAGGTGTCTTCCAACTGTCAAATGACAAGCAGATAGGATATTTCTCGATTTTTCCAGGTTTTTAAGTGCATTTGGAATTCGATTGTTTCTAATCAGGATAGGCATACAAATGGAGTAGGAGTTTTCCATGTGTTTCACCATGCCAGTTAGTACAATTCTCTTTTGGGCTTGCTTTAGTGGTCAGACAACGTGTGTTCTCTAGAAGACATTAAAATGCCTACTTCTGCAGCTAAATGAATTTACCAGACGTGCTTTGAAATTTATAAGATGCAGGTTTTGTGACTGTTTAAATGAATAGGTCTTTTCTTCATGAAAAATTATGAACATTTATCAGGGATATATTTTCATAATAAAGTTAGATGACTAGAAAAATGCATGTGATACAGTTCCATATATTTATGTGGAAAAACTATCACTGATTTAATTCCTCTCATGAGAGTATATTCTAAATTCACTATATCTTGGTTTTCCTTCAACATGTCATTGAACAACTACTTTACTTCAAAACAGTAATCAGCTGTTTGCTGGTTTGCTTGTTTTAAAAAAAGAATTATTCCTCTTTTTAATAGCATAGATGAGGTATCATAATTAAAGTGAAAATTTATGTTAAAAGAATACACGCAAGCCACTGGTTACACTGAATATTAGTAATTAAACCCTTAGTCAGGGTGGGTGGGATATACTGGTAACGAAGCTCCAATATGATCATCAGAGATATTTTCTGTGGGTTGTCTATCACCAAGCACAAAGGAAAGAGGATTTAAAAAAAAATAAAGAAAAATAAATTTATTAAAACAAAAAAGTTTTCTCGCTTAAAGAAATAAATTTCCTCCCCTAACTTAATGTAAGAGTTTAAAACTCCCTAAAACAACTTCTCAGGAGTTTCTCATCTCCACTACTCTCCTATTCGTGTTCAGTCAAAATATCTGTTAGCTTCTACTGGCAGATATCCAAGGGCAAGACCATGGCCTCTGGAAATCTCCTGGAATGGAGTTTACAGCATCCTAAAGTGCCTGCTATTTTCTTTCCTAGTAAGGACATGAAAAAGATCCAACTCAAAAAGGTGGACAGAGTGTGCAAGTAGAAGATTGCAAAGAATTGGAATATGAACAGAAGTGCCTCTCCTTCAGAGCAGTGGAAAGGTCACGCTGAGGGGTGACCTTCCTCTTCATATAAGTTTGATGGAAAGCGTGTTGTAGTCTAACCAGATGAAAATCGAATTCAAGAGGTCATGTTAGGTACAGAAGTGAAGATACTCATCTGTAATAGTTGAATATATGTTAGCTGTACAATATCTGTGCCAGGAGTACTTAGTGTAACTCACAAGTTTTTACTGGGTTCCTGGCAAAGGGCTAATGTTACATGACCTTAGCTGTATTTTAATCCCATAAATGGTTGTAACTAAGTTCAGTTGTTTTATTATTATTTTTATTTCTTCTAGCTGGCAGGTCTTCTTCATTCTGTTGTTACTGTACTTAAATCTCCTGTAATAAACAACTTTCTCTGATACATAATTCATTTTTAATTGTATCTTTTACTAGCTGCAGTATTTTACAACTTGGACAAATGTTACTACCATTTAAATGACATGTGACATCTTCATAAGTAATACATATTCCTACAAAGATTTTAAAGCTACAGTAAGTTAAAAAATCACAGAGATGCAAATTTATCATTCCGACATCTCTTATGAGTGGACAGTTGGAACAGATGAGCTTAGAGGTCTTTTTCAACATTAATGTATCTATGATTCTTTCAGTTCTTGGTAGTCACTTCAAAAATATCTCCTACCAGTTTCCAGAGTGTAATGAAGACAAGTTCCTCAAATTGGCACCAGCATTTTGTTCCAAATTTATCTAGGTAACAAACACACATTCTCAAGGTAACATTATCATTTAACTAAATACTTATTTATTATTATTTGTTTGCTGATATTCTAGTAACATCTGAAGTCAGGATACTATTGAATGAGCTGCTGAACAAAACTGGAGAAAATGATAACCCTTTCCTTTAAAAATCCAAGTCTATAAATCAGAAATGCATTTAATTATCTATTTAAGTGGCTTTTATCTCTTCAGAAAATTACTTAGGCAAATACTTTAAGTTACGCACAGGTATAAATATGTTCCCATTAAGGAATGATTTCTGTATTCAGTCTCTTAGATTATAGCCTTATATAAATTATTAATTTTGCGTGCAGATTTGTGATAATTCCATTCAAACCTTACATCTAAAATCCATCTGTAAAATGCCTTTGAGAAATCTTCATTTGAGGTGTTGATGATACGTCTGCCATGTTTCTTAATGGTGTGAAAAATCCTAACAATTAACAGTGTAGATTGTAAAGCGCAGATCACTTCACTTACATTAATTTATTTCTTCATCTTCCTGAGAAATAAAGTTGTGAAGGTACAGCTTTGACCATCTGAGCCTCAAAGAGTTGTCTTCATTGTTGATTGACAAGCTCCACCTTTTTCATTTTTAATGCTTTTATCCTGTCAGTTAGGTCCATCTCTTGACGAAGTGGATTCTTTTCAAAGAAGATTTAATTACTTTGTTTTAATTCTTTCAAGACATTATTCTGCTGAAGAACTTCAATGCACATTTGTATTTTTATGTAGCTAAACATTTGCATTTATAGCTTTTGAAAGCCAAGTTCATAGCTACTCTAATTAATAACAATGATATACTGTGGATTTTATAGCAAATTAACTGTCCAACCACAAGGCTGAACAACAATAACATAAAAGTTACGATGTGTGCTTCATTCCAAAACAAACTTACAGAGAAGAAATGGACTACAGAACATTAAATAATTCTTTCATAAATCATGCTTGCCCCTTATTTACGATTTTATATCAGAAGTGTCTTAGTCAAAAACACTGTCTGCATTAGTTAAAGAATACAGAGAAAGAACAATGGGCAGGATAATATTGGTTACTTGCTTATTTCTGTTTCCAACATTATTGATCATATCTGTCATTGCTGTTTTTTGAAGGATATACCCATAAAACACCCATTGTTTTTAGTTTCCTCAGAAGTGCTTACAACACCTAGTAATCACTGCAGCACTTCTGCAAACTAGATAACTCTTACACTGACCAAACTAATTCAGTATCTTCCTGCTTCATTTTGCTTTATGTTGTAGTAGTCTCAGTGAGCTGGATGATATCAGACTCTTCACAGTTATTAGGAGGAGGGGTGAAGAATTCCTGAAGGTATACCACCTCAAAGGCAGTGCCATGGTAATTGCTTAGGAATACAGTTTATTTTTATCACCCCTTTATGGACAGCCCTAACTGCTGGTCAGGCCCTAAATGCCATGGCAAATCATGGCATTGCCTAGTCCTTGCTCAAGATCAGTGTAAGTTCTCCTCTGACCAAATGAACTGCCATTCTGAGTATACTACTCAAAAGGCAGTGATCTCCTGGATGGGGAAACGGAGAATTTTTATCTTAAATGACTTTAAAACCTAAGTACATCTCTAATCATTTTAAATGAATTATTCTTCTATACAGAAAGTAGGGGAGAAGAAGGTTCATCATATGGTGTTCTGTGACATAGCTTAGGGAAACAATTACATTTTCATGTAGAATTGACTTTGAGATTGATGAAGTGATGAGTCTCAAGTCTGAAACTGGGATAGAAATCTTCATCAGTCTGAACCTAAACTCACCTATTGTCAGGACTGGCAAGACTTTCTCTTGCCTTGGTGCTGACTGATTTCTTTTGACAAATTCCGTGGTTCTCTAATGTGCTATGCTGAAGTTCTTCCTGCCTTTCTTTCTTTTTTCTTCTTCTGAATTTAAATGACATATTTCTGTATCCTTCTTCTGCAATTCAGTTTTAAATATGAGTTTGCCAATGGTTTCAGCTACAACTGCTTATAATGTACTCCAGGCAATCTGCAGATAAATGCAGACTGTGATTATTTTATATTTGATATACATGTGGCACATATCTCTGCATTTTCAAATATGATTTGTCAACCGTGTACTCTGAAATCTTTGCTTTGTTTACTACAATAATGCAGAACTCTGCTTTATGTGATATATTGGGGAATCTTTGCTCTTTGCTGTTTTAAACTGATGAAACTCCCTATTAACCAATTTTATTATTACAGAGTATTTTGCCACTGTAACACTAGGAGAAACAAAACAGATTTAAGCTGTAAAGCCTTCTTCATAATGTTTTTAACAGCTTTTGCTCCTTGAGGGCACAAGGAGAAGGTGCTGCATATGTATGCAACTTTGTTGCCAATAATGCTGAAATAAAATTAGTTAAAAACCCAGGGAATTTGGAGTTTTATGGAACACTTTTACTATTAAAAAAAAAATAATAATACTACAGTAATATCCTTTCCGTTCCTATTTATATTAACTGACTAACAGATTGTTTCATACTGGATCTTTAAAAGATTTATTTTTCAAAAAATCTTCCAAAATAGGAGAGGCAGATGGAACGAGCTATAACTGCGTGCTACTCTGTCGTTTAAAAACATTTTGTTTTCACAAACACGATAGGAATAATTTAACTCTAAAACACACAGAGGCCCCATTGCACTGTAAGAAAATGTTGTGGTGGATGGATCAAGTGGTCTGTGATTCAGTATCTTACTGCATCCTAGAAGTCTGTGGGAGAATCTAGATGCTCAGCATGTTGGTTCTGTGTAACAGACACAGTTTTTGTTTTTTTCAAGGCCTGTTCTCCCCATGCTCCTTCTGCAGTAGATGGAGGAAGAGTCTCCTTCCAAGGACTAAGCTCAACACTCCAATCTCCTTCTCTAAATCTTTTGGCTTCTGAGTCTTCAGGATGGGCTAATAGTAATTATCTCCTGCCCGAGAAATGTGTTATAATGATGATCTTGTCTGTCCAAGATTTAGGAAGGAAACGAGATAGAACCATGTCAGCAGAAAATAACATAAAATCATAGAATCACAGAATCATTGAATGGCTTGGGTTGGAAAGGACCACAATGATCGTCGAGTTTCAACCCCCCTGCTATGTGCAGGGTCACCAACCACCAGACCAGGCTGCCCAGAGCCACATCCAGCCTGGCTTCGAATGCCTCCAGTGATGGGGCATCCACAACCTCCTTGGGCAACCTGTTCCAGTGTATCACCACCCTCTGTGTGAAAAACTTCTTCCTAATATCTAACCTAAACCTCCCTTGTCTTAGTTTAAAACCATTGCCCCTTGTCCTATCACTATTCACCCTCGTAAACAGACGTTCCCCCTCCTGTTCATATGCTCCCTTCAAGTACTGGAAGTCCGCAATGAGGTCTCCCCGGAGCCTTCTCTTCTCCAAGCTAAACAATCCCAGTTCCCTCAACCTTTCCTCATAGGAGAGGTGTTCCAGCCCTGAATATCTGTGCTTAGATATGTTACTATCAAGTGCTTTGGCCCCTTAAATCTTATTAACTACTCAGCATTCTTAGTGATGCCAGTGGTAGTATAGGTGTCATTAAGTCATGTGTCATATGCAGCTTTCTGCACCTTTGCTATTCCATGCATAGATAAGAGTATTTGTTAGTTATGGCATGCAGAGGGCAGTGCAAGAAATACCAAATGCTTACAAAATTCAAATAAAATTTTAAATTCCTCTATTATATTTTCAAATATTATGTGGATATTTCCTTCTATTCTTCTCCATCTTACTCTCCTATCCATCCTTTTGTGATAGAGCAGCAGAAACACAGTTGGGTTACAGCCTGGCAAAGAAGTTACAGTCATGGTAGTGCATGGAAGTATATAAGAGGTTGTTGTAAAAGTAACCTGGCATCAGTGCTGATACCACCCCTGAAATAAAAAAAGTAGTCACAGTTCTAGTATCCAGGTGTTAGCAACGGTGTGAAAAATAAAAAGGATTCAAATGTCAAAAGAAAAATGGTCTAGTCTGCTGCAGTCTATGGCACAACAGCACATAACTCAAAAACTATGCTTGTCTGTAGATCAGCTCTATGGAAACATTTGAAGTTTTGTTTTGCACAATATTCTTAGCTATTTGATCCTAATTTTTAATTGGCAAAATACTTTTTTATATGCTAAATATTTTCATAGAAGTAGCTGACAAACCTCCTGACTTCCAGAAGCTTCCTGTGAAAACAGAACATTTGCCTGGAAATTTTTGATATTTTTTTTTTTAATAGGTTGGGGTCCCACTGGTTTTCTTTCTCTCTTTCTCTCTTTCTTTCTCTCTTTCTCTCTTTCTTCTTTCTTTCTTTCTTTCTTTCTTTCTTTCTTTCTTTCTTTCTTTCTTTCTTTCTTTCTTTCTTTCTTTCTTTCTTTCTCTCTTCCTCTCTTCCTCTCTTCCTCTCTTCCTCTCTTTCTTTCTTTCTCTCTCCTTATTTTGTTGTTAAAAGAGGGTCTATTTTTGCTTAAGAGATACCTCAATGGGTATTCTTTCATAAGTTATCTCTTTGTGGAATATGTAATGAACTGTGAGGGAAAAAAGTGCAAATGAAATATTGCAGCTGCATAAATTGTTCACATACATTTTAAATCATCTATGCATTCATACATGAGTGTACATAAAGAAAATGAAGCAAAATTTTTCCTTGACAAGGTAAAATATGTAGTTTAGCATAGAATTCAGGACTTGTATGCTAAAAAATGCCTAAAATTCACCTACTTAAATTAATCAAGAATTAGTTTTCAACAATAATTTGACCATTTTTTTTCTTAAAATGTGTCACTGTGCTGTGAAAGCAAAAACCCAAACAGACTGAAAAACAATGCAGCACACAGGGGCACTCTCAGGTGAATACCTGGTGAAGAACCAGACGTGTTCAGAATTTTTCTGTGCATCAAGGTTATCCATTTAAATGGTGTCTCTTTTACTATCTAAGAGCATGCATTTTCCAGCCTAGAAGATTTCACACATGAATGGGAGTAATACATTCTGTAATTATCCTTCATACTATGTCTTTGTCACAATGTGTAACACTGCATTTTTTCATCATTAGAAACAGGGCAGGAATTTAAAATACTTGAAATAAATTTTACACATAACTGTTTTTTTTGTGTGTGTGCTTTTTCCCCCCAGTATTCTTGCAGTACTTTCTAACCACAGGAATGTCTTCCTAGACACGGAAGGGGAGAACTCATTAACACCACCACTAATTAATTACTATTTTAAAAAGGATAATAAGCAACAAAATTATTTAGTTTTTTGGAATTATATCTGAAAAAATGTTGAACTGTATTCCTCAGATTCACTGGGTTAGTGGATAAAATAGAGAATTCACTATTCTGAAAAATTAAGACGATCTTAAATCAATTGATAACAAATTAAATACCTAGCAGTTCTTAATTAAAATACCTCTAATGTTTCAGATGTTCTGATTGTCTAGTAGGTGCAAACCAACCTCAACAATGACAGAGGCATTTAGTAATCATTGGTCAATGATATTTTCTATGTGCCACTTTGAGCCTGAGTAGTTACAGCAAATGAATGAAAATATAATGCCAATTTCATCACCTCTGAAGTTACGGCCTTTTCAGAAATATACGATGATAGGAGTGCCACATCTTTTCATTTTATCTTCCATGTATAGTCATTTCTGTGTTATTTCTCTGCAAAGCATGATCAGATCATAACATTTTATAGCAACTCAAGGTTTCAAAACAGCTGTTCAAAGAAAGAACTGTAACTTTTACTGCAGAATATGTGCAGACATACCTGTAAGCCCATCCTTGTGAGAATACAGAACCACTGCAAAATGTAACAGCAGAATTTTTTGTGGGATGACTGCAGAAGTTTTCTGTTCATTACTTCCCCTATCCCTTCTACTTTTTAGTACTCCATCTGCTGAACATTAAAGTTACATATATGTGTTTATTACGTCTGCATTATGTTGGTCTGATTCTGAACCTACAAGTTTTGGGGTGTCCTGGGTCACTGGGAGCAGTGGTACCCCCATGGAGTTGGGCAAAGCCACAAAGGCCATTAGTGCCCCGGGCCCAAGGACCCTGTAATCCCAGTCTGGCAAAGGCAAGCCTGCCTGCCTCCAGGTGTTTCACTGTGCATACTGAAGTACAGATTATTTTCCAGTGACTCCAGTTGCAGCAGGAGAATAAATTAAGTGGTGATGTCCAAGTTTCTTATTGTCCAGTGTATTTAAAGCCAAGAGTGAGCAAGGGGCTGTAAAGTGCCTTCTCAAATTTGGTGCATTCTTACGGTAGGAACAAACACTAACACAAGTAGCATTTGAAGGGCATGCTGAGCTCCTTTCATCATTTAACATCTTTCCACTCCCTAGATCTACTAGTAAAGGCCCTGTGCCTTACAAAAATGAGCCAACCAAATATGCCAGAATTTTTTTTTCCAAAGCATCAGTGTAACCACCATGTGAAACAAGTACAGCCGCAGGGCAACCCACTTCCCATTTGCCAGTGGCAGCTCCTTCTCTGATGAAAAAGGTTATAATTCAGAAGCAGAGGATAAAAAGACAAAAAAAAAAAAAAAAAAAAAAAAAAGCAGATTTCTTATCAGACTGCTTTCTCTAGAAACAGAGGAGGAAGATATGATGTTTTTCAAGAGGGAAGTACTATAAGCAGAGGCAGTAGATAAAACTGTCCCAGTAACAGAAGACCCTATCATATAGCAAAGATGGGACTGTGTGCATGCCAACATCCTTCTTGTCTCAGTGAATTGAAAAGGTCATAAAGGAATGTAACGATTTTCAGGAAACCTTCTTTCTTTGCTATGGGTCAGTAAGGCAGCAGCTGCAAGAGGTTGTCATTGCATTGGCAATGACACCCTGACCAAACCTCTATGCAAGAGGAAAAGAAAGAAAATAACTACATGTGCAAAATTTGAGATAGGACACAAAAATCAAAAGAAGGGAAATAGATAAGGTGTCCTAAGCTATTACTTTGAGGTAACTGATGATGATGGAGAAGAAAATGTGGCTAAGATTATCTGAAAATAAATAAATAAATAAACAACAGTATCAGAATAAATAGGCTTTGAGAGACTAAATTAAATAACATTTCAGCATGAGTACCACATATCTAATTGCTCTGGGGAGTGATATAGAATCTGACCACAGGACATTACAATATCACATGCTTGTTATTTGGCAGAATACACTGAATTATCAGATACTTGCAGATCAGAAATGGTTAGAGGTTATAGTCTCCTTGTGGCATTGGCACCAGATATTAAGAGATACTAATTCTTCCCCAGTTTTAAAACATTAAAAAATATTATGTAAAACATGAGTGTGCCTCTGATTAGCACCCCACATTATCCCATCTTTGGATAAGACATTTCAGAAAAAGGCTGCAGCAAAACATCACACATTTTGTATTGGCTCTGTAAATAGCAATAAAAGCAAAGCTGTCATTTAGAGATCCTTCAGCAATTTACTTGGAAATCCTTTAGTAACATATAAATTCACTTAGAAAGGAAATAAAAAAATAAGTGGCTCAAGTGCAATAAGCCATTCCCTTCCTCATCATCCAAATATTCAAAATACTAATGCATTCTATGGGAAGCAGCTTGATGCTCCTCTTATAGTTCAATAACACAAAAGCTTTTCAGGGTTATTGTTCCTTAAGCTTGAAAACTAAGCTGCATGAAAAACAAAATGTGGTTGTGAACTAATGAAATATTGAATAGGGTGGGCAATTAAGAAGACAGATGTAAAAAAAGCATTTACAGAACAAATATATTCTATTCACATTTTTAACTCTGCAATCCATGTAAGTTTCAGCAAATCAGAAGTGCACAAGTCCGATAAGAGCACAGTTTGTTGTGCTAGCTAAGCAACAAATGATTGTTCCTGAGCATAAGTACTCACTAAGGAGAGAGCAAGGATTGTTTCTGAAAAGGTGTATCATAACTGCCAAGGAGCGTTTTGGCACTACTAATCTAAGCAGCACATAGTACATGAATTATGATAGACTCCTGTCTTTTTCAGGATGTCCCTCTCTTTTTTTTTTTTTCTTAATTGATGCTATTTTAATTCATAAAATAATTCTTATCAATAATTAGATAAGTGTCCTATATTTGTAACACTCTTCAACTCATTGTTTCAAGGTGAAAATTCATTTCCTTTCTTTTATGTCAAGAAAGATATTTTTCTAAAATCTGGTATCCATTGCAGTTGAGCATTTTGTGGTACTGTGAACAGATTTTCAAAAACATAGTGTGCAGCAAGTAATACTTTCTTATCTTTGTTATGCTACCATCAACGCCATGGAAGGTGTGGAATTATGCCAGCATGAATCAGACACACTGGCTTTTAATTTTATCAAGTAAACAGGAACCAGCTGACCTTTTCTGTGCCATCGTTCTAATAATATCTTCTTTATTTATCTAAGATCTATCTCCACAGATTTTAATTGCAGTTGCACTGTATTTTTACAGACCACAGTGCTTTCCTTAATAATTTATGCTGTTATTGCACAATTAAATGAACTCCCCAGATTTCTGTAGCTTTCAGAGGGAACAGTTTTTTTAGTGAAGAGGTAGTGGGATGCACTGTGCATCTCTCACAAAGCAGTTATTTAAAAACAAACATTTTGCCACAACATGTTGTTTATTTCATAATTCTTTAGGTGTTTATGAATGTAATCTATTTTACTGAGAGAAAGACATGTTCCAAAATATCACAGATAAGAAATAAAAAGTAACATGCATCCAAATCAACGAATTACTATTCTTCTGGAGAAGTGAATGCATATCTATTTGCCATGATAATTAGACCACTTTATATTTCACATCCAACCTTTTCTTCCCATTGTTTCTGAATGTTTGAAAATATAATGAACCATTAGGTTCACAGATGCTAAAGTTTTGTAATGAAAGGCTTCTAAAAATGATTCTTGCAGTTTAGAACTGTCACAATCTGAAGCTCCTCAAAAAAGAAGAATGCCTAGAAGCAATTAGTCTGAAACTAATCCCTGGTCTTGAATTTCAAATGAAAAAAGCCTGGGTGCAGTAGAATATCAAGATTCACTTTGTTTCATCTCTATGTCGGCACTGTTCTTGAGCAGGTGTTATTGGTGGTAACTGGGCAGGGAGCTGGTGGTGTAACATGATCCATTTCAATGCTATGTACTGGTTGGTTTTGTGGGCTTTTTTCTACATGGAGGGCGTTGTCTAAAACAGCTTTCTGATGCTCAAAACCAGAAAGTTGGCCAGTTCTTCCAAACGTGTAAGTCTAGAAAGATGACGCACAATGAAATATATCCCTATTGTCTTTGTTGTAACCAATATGTCTTAGGAAAAAAAAAAAAAAGAGGTATTTACCATATCATTCGGAAGTACTGAGAAGTTTTAGTTTTGACTCTATGGATTAAATCATCAACCCATATCAAACAGGATTCCATCTCCATCTTTTAGCGAGAGCATAATCCTTAACTTGTTAGCCATTTGTGTTGAACTGCCAATGCAATGATTGGCTTCTGTGAATGGAGGAGTTCCACTGTTTCCCCTTGGCTCCATTTAATGAAAATGTGTCTAGTTGGATAAGTACACATGTACTCCATAAATGTGTACCATATTTAAACTTCATTATAATTCCCACAAACTACTTTGAAATGGTTACCATGATCTGGCCGTAGCTGGAGCAAGGCTTCCATTTCCAGTCATGGTGAAACAAATGCATTTCGTTTACATACAGCAAGTAACTATACTGTCTTCACTGGTAGAAATATATATCTTTTTCTGCGACAGTTTCTGTAATGAATCTATAATCTGTTTCAAAAATATCTAAATATGTTAGACGTTCAACAATGGGAGATTAAATTGAAAAATAAGAGAAATGGTGGTTTCACCCATTTACAATTATTGTTAAAATGCCTACAAGATAATGAAGTTGTGGGTAATTTTTCTGCTGAAGATAATGGCCATGTGATTATACTTATGCAAATATAGTCACTCTTTATTGTCTGCATTCTATCTGATAATGACAATTGACACCTATCTTCTGTTCTAATTCAGGCAGCCCACTGTAGATTTCAGATTCTTCCAGGTAATTTCCTTTAGAAAGAGAATTCAGTGATATATAGCTGGATGTTTTCTCACCTAACTTGTCTTATTCATCCTGCATGGACAAGAGGTCACAAATGGCAGAGAGAATAACACTTTCCTGACTCTTCAGCTGTGACATTAACCCCACTGCTTAATAAGCAGTCCTGGACCAAGACAAGGTTTTTGCTAAAAACTCAGGGACAAAGAGTGGATTCCTTTGATCTACTCTGAAGGAGACTGTATGACTGTACAAGCAACAGTATGGTATTTCTTCAAAGCTATACTCACCTCAAAGGTTCAAAAACACTTTGTAAGATTATGAAAACTTTCATTCTTACTATCCTTCCATTCCATACGCACATACATTTTCCTATTTGATGACACTCACCCCATCTTTTACTAATTCATCAAAATTCTTCTTCTGCTTAGCCTTTATTAATTGTTTCTTCTCTTTATTTTTGTTGGTTTCTCGGATGATATTTTCTGTTGTTGTTTGTTTAGCTCAGTAGATAAGTCTTTGCTACTCAGTTCCTCTACTATTTCATTCCCAAATCGCAGCTGTCTAGGTCAGTTTGCAACAAGCATCAACATAACTTTGTTGTCCTTTAATTGTGCTCGCAGTAGCCCTGAAATCTGTGGATCAGTGAAGCACTGTTTCAAATGATAAAGCAAGGGGCAAATCTGAATTTGCTATCGATTTAGTTCAGTGCAACACCAATGTAATCATACTTCTTTTAGAATGGTGTAAGAAAGTACTGACTCAGATTCATCATTAATAAATATAGCTCATGGCTTTGTTCTTGCCTGGGATTATGTAATGAAGCCCAAGGAAGAAGAATTATAAAAAAGTGGTTACATTCCTCCCCCCATTGCCAGCTTCTTACCAGTTGTGTATTACAGAAATGAGAATACTTCTTGATCTTTGCCGCTATAAATGACAGCTAGATTGAATTTATAATTCTCACGTTTCAACTTTCTTTCAGTAGGTGTTCTTTTTCTTAAATTTAGAATGAGATTTTAGTATTGGCATTATTTAAAATTTTCATATAAGAATTGAATTAGAATGGATATCATCTCTGGGGAAAACATCTATAATTTTTTTCTTAAGTGACTAAGGAGAGCAATTGCATAGAGAGGCACTTCCAGCAGGAACGTCACAATTTCTTGTTGCTGCCTTTAAATCTCATAGATTTGTTTTTCTCTTGTAGAGCAAGGATGTAAAAAGTGTGTGACCACGGCATAGTCTTTAATTTCAGTTATGATTTATACCTCTTGCAGTAAAGAAGGAAAAATTATTTCCCTTTGTTAGTTGCCTTTCATTTTGATATGTTGGGAGTTACTGTCATCCTAAGGAAATGAAGCCCACAGTAAAACACAAATCAGAAAAAATGGCAAAGGAGTGGATCTTGAAATTTAAAAAAAAAATAAGCAAACAAAAATAAGCAGTTTTCATTGAAGGGATTATAATGCAAATAAAAGTTATGAAAGAGATTCAGGCTTTGACAGTAATTTTACAAAAACAGTATGGAAGGTTTCACTGTACAAAAGTTATTTTTCTAACATTGCC
Source organism: Gallus gallus (assembly GCF_016699485.2). NCBI lineage: Eukaryota > Metazoa > Chordata > Aves > Galliformes > Phasianidae > Gallus > Gallus gallus. Next base: position 23,730,043 of record NC_052532.1, on the reverse strand, counting down.
AAATATAAAATACAAAGGATGCTTAAATACATATTTTACACAGGAACTTATTGAGATAGAGTATAAAGACATTGTAGATCTTCTTACGGAAACCATTATAAGCTTACTACATTTTTTTTTTTTAACAGGACAATGTGTTTTATCTTGAAAGTCAAGTATAAGGCTAAAACACTCTCTTTGTGTTTGGCAAGCCTAAAAATGTTTTCTGCTACTGGTTGTTTCAGTATCTTTTAACAAAACACTCTATAATCAATTTGATACCTGAGTGCAATATCTGATTTCTGCAGGCACTTTTAATTTGCGCAAAGCAGTGCTATGCCCTGAAGAAGCAGTTCTCTCACCACAGCTCCAGCCCTTCGTTTCCCCCTCCTCCGCACCACAGCCACTGTTATTCTGGTAAAAACACTCGGGCAATCATGTACCAAATTGCTCGATAATCTGGTTTAAGATAACTCCGGAAATTAAATGTAGGGATCTGAGTCCATTCTCCAAGTCAGCTCACTGTGTCTCCACTAAATTGCGTAATTAAAGCATAAGACTAGAGCATCTACTTAAGCATCAGTACCAGAAGGGTAGGTGATTGAAGAGGCTGCAACGCAATGTATATTAGAGAAACCAGGGGAATACCTGTCAAGGTAAACATTTCAGTAAGATAGTTCAGTGGGATGAAGTTCCACAAAACCAAGGTTCTGTTCTTTAGTCACAAGAACTGCACACAATGCGACAGGCTTGGGGCAGAGTATCTGGAAAGCTAAGTGGAGGAAAAAGGTCTGGGGGTGTTGGTCAGCATGCAGATGAACATGAACCAGCAGTGTGCCCAGATGGCCAAGGCCATCCTGGTTGTATCAAAATAGTGTTGCCATCAGGAGCAGGGAAGTGATCATCCCTCTGTACTCAGCTCTGGTGAGGCTGCACCTCAAGTACTGTGTTCAGTTTTGGGCCCTTCACTACAACAAAAAACACTGAGGCCCAGAAGTGTGCCCAGAGAAGGGCAACAAAACTGGTGAGGGGTCTGGAGCACAAGTCTTATGAGTCGCAGCTGAGAGAACAGGGATTTTTCAGTCTGCAGAAGGCTCAGTAGAGACCTCATCACTCTCTACAACTACCTGAAAGGAGTTTGTGGTGAGGTGGGGGTCAGTCTCTTCTTTCAAATAATTAACGATAGAAGACTAGAGAGAATGGCTTCAAGTTGCACAAGGAGAGGTTCAGGTTAGATATTAGGAAGAATTTCTTCTCAGAATGAGTGGTGAGGTAGTGGAATGGGCAGTCCAGGGAGGTGGGTGAGTCACTGTGCCTGGAAGTGATTAAGGAAAGGGTAGATGTGGTACTGAGGGACATGATTTAGTGTGGAAATATTGGTGGTAGGTGGACAGTTGGACTAGATGATCTTGGGGGTCTCTTCCAACCTTGGTGATTCTATGATTCTGTGATTCTAATTACAAGGGTAGTATGGCTGCTCCTCAATTAGATATAACATTTCCTGTCAATGTGGAGGTAATTTCAGTGGATCTATTTATCGTCTTCTGCATGGATATACATAGCTCTATGAAGTTTATTATAAGCTCTTGTGGAAGACCAGACCCAAGATGACAAGCAAGATTCATGTACTACTACTCAAATTGGTGTGAGGTCCCTAGCAGCAGCACATCTCAACACATTCAAGTAGAACTTCTTCAGCCATATTGTGTCTGGTTGGGCCTTACAGGTTTTCCTGCCCATGTTGTACTGTGCTGGGGATGTCTCTGTTCCTCTGTATACTCCCTGGCTAGGTCACCGTGAATCCTGAGAGACTAATGCAGCAACACTTCACAGCACTACATTTGCATGAGTAATCCTGGTAGAACTGAGCTGGCCTCCCCAGCATCCCTGGATTTGTGACACAGTTAATCTGTCAGCTGCCCATGGATAACTGAGCACTGGCTGTGCACAGTTGAAAATGAACATACATGGCACACTATCTATAGTGATAGTGTAAGGACAAGTGCTGGTTAACAAGTCTTCCTAACACAGTAATTTATAAATATACTTGGTTTACATTGAAGGCAATCAACTGAAAATAGTGGACAGCAATTTTTTCTCTATGCCTAAATTATGTTGGATAGTAGCTGATCACCTGCATAACAGGGTAGGAAAATTCAAAATGCAATCGTGTCCATTGCAGATGTAGTTTATTAACAGGTAAAACCACAGTGTCTTCTGTAAGGGGCAAAGCCATTTCTTTGCTTCTCTGGAGACCTGCACCATAAGCTCTGCAAAGGCTGTTGGAAATGCAGCTTGGTGCACTTTGGATCCCAGAGCCCATGTCCTCTCCTGGATGTCAGTGAATGGGCTGCTCCAACTGCATTTTTTAGGGGACAGGAGAGCAGAGCTCATTGGTTCCAGTGGGAAAATAAGAGATTCCTGGAGCAGAAGATTTGGTTTTCTGAAGCACTTTTGAAAATGCAGAGAGGTTTACCAAACAGGACATGCCCCAAGAGTGCCAGCAGGTGGCTTTGCATTTGGCATAAAAAAGCCTCTGACGACAAACACACATAAGGGGCTATTTAGGTATGAACAGAAAAAAAAAGCACCTGCTGTGTTTCAAAGAATAATGAGCTAAGTAAGGCAGGGGGTAAATGGTGTTGTCTGTTATCTGGATGACATGCTAATATCTGGGAAGATTTCAGAGGAACATTTACAAAACCTATAGGAGGCTTGATAGAAATTACAAATGTGTGATTCTAAGGATAACAGAGATAAGTGTGTTCATTTGTGTTGGATTTTTCCTTCCCAATGCTTCCCCCAAGCCAGGTGACATAGCACATGGACAGAAAATTAAGGCTACGTATCTTCCAAAAATTAAAACCTGATAGTCACAGAATATGAATAAGACTTTTAAGAGTTCTCCAAGGTTGAGTTTTGAGGCCATGTGAAGAACTAGATATGGGATGCTGAGGAGGATGGAGGGAAAAACTCTCTTATATGGGCATAGGATTGTACTCTGTGAAATGACTTTTGGAAGTTTATTGTTTTAAATAATTTTTAACATATATATGCATATATTTATAACATATACATATATATATATAATTTTTGATTACTTTGTTAAGAGCGAGACTTCTTCCAAGCTATATCTCAAAATATTCTGCTGCTTAGATAAGACTATGGAATTCAATTCCAAACATATCACTGTGAATTGGCTTGATATTTGTCCTCACAAAAAGAAACAAAACCTGTGAAATGACTCTGGACAAAAGATAATGTGCTTAGAAGAACCAAGAAAAAAAAATCTGGTGGTTCCATTTACATCAAAATTACACTTGACCCCAAATAATAGTGTCTAATACCTCTATTCCAGGAACTGAGCTGTGACTTCAGACAGACGTAAATCCAAGACTGAAAATGTGTTACATTTCCTTCCATAGTATTAGCAAAGAGGGGTAGAAATCACCAGAAAACAGTTTAGATTTGAGATCATTAAATTCCATACTGAAAAAGTTATTTCCAACTCACAAGAAAAATCACAAAGGGTTGGTAAAAAATACTTCAAAGATGCACATTCCCTTCCCTAGATGGTGACAGTGAAGAGCCTGAATCTTACCAGATCTTTTCAAAGATCATCAGAGAGAAATGCTAATCCAGAGTTTCTGTCCCGGCTGCTATTTCTTCAAGGAAAATGTTCATAGCAAAGAAATTCTTCACTTCCTAAACAATGTCTGTATTATAGTTAAAAATGCTGCTCTAAAAACAGAAAGAATTCTGTACTAGTTAAGATGATGACTTCTGTATGCTTTGGATAACTTATTTATACAACAAAATAGAACTTTTTTTTTTCTAATTCAGGTGACTGGGTTTACTGTGGAAAGTGCTGCTGAGTACTTAATGTAATAGTACCAAAATGTCCATAGACAGTATGCAAAATAGGAGCCAACAGGAAATAAAAGTGAAGAAGATCAGAAGTTAATATAGGAAGCAAACACTGAATCTGTCCATAGAAATGGCAAGGAGCAGATCTGATAGTAGCCATCGGAACGTGCTACAGCATGAACAAATGACATCACATCACCCATGGTTGTAATTCATTTGTTGAACAATGATTCTACCTAAAGGTAGATGAAGAATAATTAGAGAATTCTACAAAGTGGGGACTCAAGACATTTGCAATACCATATACAGAAGACTCATTCGAATTTGATGCTACGCATTTGATTTCCTGAAAACAAAGACCAGCCAAGGCCACTTGAAAAATGCCAGTGCACAGTGTTTTACTAAGTTTCACACTTCTAATTCTACATAGAGCAAGGTTGGAGGATGAGAGAACAGGTTCTAGGAACATGTGTGTGGACTTCAGTGATATATTAGGGAAAAAGGAGAAGAAGAGGCTCAGAGAAGACCTTATCACTCTCTATAACTACCTGAAGGGAGGTTGTAGTGAGCTGAGGGTCGGCCACTTCTCTCACGTAACTTGTGATAGGGCTAGAGGGAATGGCCTCAAGTTGTGCAAGGGAGATTCAGGCTGGACATTAGGAAATACTACTTTTCCAAAAGAGTGGTCAGGCACTGGAATGGGCTGCCCAGGGAGGTGATGGAATCACCAACCCTGGAGGTGTTCAAGAAACGTTTAGATGTTGTACTGAGGGACATGGTTTTGAAGCCTGGAAGTGATCTGAAATTATCAGAGTTTTCATTGACCATAGAAAGAGAAGATAATGCTAGAGAAAGAAAAAAAAAATAAAAGAGTAAATCCTAATAAAAGAGCTGAGAACCTTTGATTTTAGTTGTTGTCATTAACCATACAACTCTAAACAGATTTTCAGACCTTGGTAAGACCAACCTTATATTTTGTGTTTGTTTTGTATTGCAGTCTTTATTTATAGAACTTAAAAGTCTTTATTTAAGGAGTTTACTCTTTTATTTAAGGAACTTACAATCCAGTGTAATGGAGTCATTCTTTCTAAAATATTGTGATATGTCTCCTTGTTCCATGCATTTTTGTTGTTTTTTTTTTTTTTTTTCCTCAGAATGAACAAGTCTAAGTAAGTGTGTGATTAAAAAGGCTTTAGTTTCGGGCGTTATTTAAGCTTCTACAGTAACATTGGTTATGTTGTTTCTTCCTGTTGTTTTCCACTTTCTAGACAGTGTTTTGCAGATGGAAAATAAAGTGCTGTTCAGTCTTTGGGAAGGAATGCTGATTGATTTCCTATCCCCACACATAGCTAAAACATAACACAAAACTAGAAGGAATACACACCTCCTCTTGCTGCAGCACCAATGGACCACATACCTGTTTTGCTCCAAGTTATAAAGAAATAAGGGTCTTTAAATTACCCTTGACAGAGACCACATTCAAGGCCTTTGGGGAAAAGTGTTAGCCATACAGAGCTGTAGGCATGGAAAGCTACTACAACCTCATCTTTTTTGATGAGTCCATCTCATCCAGCATAAAAAGGAATAATTTGCAGCTGAGATTATGGGAGGCTCCATCATCTTTCATAGCTTTCTTCACAACTTCAAGCCTTTTAACCCTAAGGGTGATGAAACAATCCTTTCTCTCAATGCAAGGAATTGCACTCCCTCCTTACATGAAAAAGTGGACAGGCTGGTGCAGATAAAAATACATCACACATCCTTGCATTCACCTTAGTGAACCTCAGTTCTTGTCTACAAGATCAATTTTCAGAAAGAAATGCCTGTCTGTAATTCAACAGCAATTGTTCTTTTTCCCCATAGAAACAGCTCCTGGTTCAAGCAGGCAGGCAAACATATGCATTCCTTTCACAGTGAAAAGCGTGCTCTCAGTAGTGCTCAGGTAAGCAAGCAACCAGGCATGAAACTGAAAACACTCAAGCACAGACAAAACAAGAGGCAAATGCAGTCTCAAGCTACCAAAAAAAAAAAAAACAAAAACAAAAAAAGATAGGTTGAGGGACAAAGATCAGATCTCAGATCAACTCCTACTATTATTTTTTTTGGGGGGGGGTTGTTTGTTTTTTGTTTTTGTTTTTAATTTTCTCAAAGGTTTTCCAGCAAAAGCAAGAAGGTAATTAAGTTATCCCAGCACCAACTACATTTCCATTGCTGAAGGAAGGAGCAGAAGCCAGAGCGTGTAACTCTGCTTAGTCTCAACCCCCTGTTCCTCTAATGTGTATGCACAGGGGTAGACTGCAGTTCTTACTGGCAGAGACTGGGCTAGCACTGGGTATCGACCTGGATCGCTTCAGAATTGAGAACCTCACAAAGGCAGCTGAATGAACACTTTGTCATCTGGACATTCATTAGAAAGGAACACTAGGGCATTCTTCTTTTAACAGAGAGCAGGCAGGGGATGATGAGAACACCTGGATGAATTGGACTAGATGATTCAGAAGAAAGGATTAGCAGAGAACAGGGTCAGGGCAATGCCAGCTTGGGGTCTGCTCAGCCTTGAGCAGCAAGCAGTCCTGAGCCTTAAAGATCTCTGACAGGTAATGGCTTTTGGAGGGGAAAAGGAGCAGAGTGAACCATTAATTTTGGCACTATCCATGCCACAAGGCAATAGGCTGAATTATTTCATAATCTCATTTTCCCCAAGCATACATCCATGTTGAAAGAGGTCTGTATAGACACTTGGGGCAGATTTTCATATATTTAAGGTTGGGAATTCAAGAATAAAGCATGCCCATTCATGGGCAGAAAAGCATAGCATCAGCAGAAGTAAATATGACTGCCAAATGAGCTTATTCACCAACAAATTGCACACCCGACTAGGTGTTATGAGACCCTAGCTCTCCTCCGACTGACCTTCCAATGTCTATATTTTTCTTTGCAATATCTGGTTCCATGTCAAGTTAGCTCAGTTTATCTATCAAAAGAAGACATTTATTTCTAGTGGAGTTAAAACTGCATTTTGGGATTTGAAATTCTGTCTGAAATATCTCTGATTCATATAAAATATATATTACTTCCCTTTTTCTCTTTCCTTTTTTTTATGTCTTGATACTAAATGGTTCTTATTTTCATAGAGTTCAGGTGTCCCTCTGGTTTTCTGAAATAGGAAGAACAATAGCTAAATGTCTTCTTTTTCCTCCTAGCCCAGGGATAAGATAGCTTGTTTCTGTTCATTTGCTTGTGTTTGTATGTATTTATGTGATAAAGGGCAAATGTGTGTCTCTTGCATGTGTAAATAAATTATTGAGAGAAAATAAGCTAAGTGTTATCTTTTGTTCTGGAAGCTTTTAGAGTACTGTGGATATTCTTATCTTGTGCAGAGTAGAGCACGATAATGTCCATTATCCTCTGCAAGATTTGTTTGCAGCTCACACACCAGCCTGGTGTGGTTCCATTGTTTCAGTGGCCCATAAATGTTATCAGAGGCAGCGGTTAGCAAGGGGCACGCAGCTTCTCAGCAGGCAGGTTTTGATATTTAGAAATTTAGTCAAGCCTCCTGATGAGAATTAATGGGAAGTCAGAACGCAGAACTGAGAAACACAGCAGCAGATTTGCAGACCAAAGGATAAAAACTTATGCGTTGTCTGGACCTTCAGCCAAACTGGGAAGTAATGGCTCTTAGTCAGGATTGGAATCCATTTCAGCAGGTTTATTTGTGGTAATGTGATCAGTCAGTGACAGTTTACAGCATCTGTAGTATTTAGTGAGAGCTAATTCAGAGCTGAGCAAGTAATGGGCTTTTTTGTGATGAGTGGTCATCATCAGACAAGGTGCTGTCAGTCAGTTAAGGCAAGCATCAGACCCTGTGAAAATGGCCAAGGCTTTTCTCCTGTCTTCCAGGTCTAGTCTGTGTGTGAATTGAATTGCACAGATGAAATTATATTTCAGTTATTCTGTTAGACTTCTCCAGGGATTGTCTGTGAGGCCATCCTGCATGTGGGTGTTGATCTCTGAGCTTTGTTCTCAGGGGCATGAAAACAACAAAGAGACAAGCAGTTCAGAAGAATTTGGCAAGCTGTTATTTAGCCAACAGTTTTAGTCATGCTGATGAGCCTGAACAGACTCTAGCCCACTCTTCTATAGCAAACACTGGCCTATTTTTTACTCGTCTGAGCTTTCTCCATGAATGCACACAGTAACACCATTCCAAAACTGAACAGAGCACTTTTAGTTCACTTACTGTCAGCTGCTGTACTGTAGATCTAGGGTATGTTGGATGCAGAAATAATGTCTGTTCCAGGACTCTACTGGAGACAAGGAGTCCACAGTCTTTTGAAAGGTAACAAGAAAATTTGGTGCATCAGGAAGCTATTGGGCCAGGTGGGATGGTGGGATAAGTCATGTGATGCTGCTGAGCTTGGTTTTGGTTGCATAGGTTTGAGCTGAGCCAATTCAAGGGGTCTTCACCAGGTTCCCCCATATTCTGAGTTCCAGGTGATACCTGGGCATATTTTGGGTAGGCCAGTTTATGTGTCACAAGCACAACTGTGTTGCATTCATACCCAAGGGGACATTAGAGGCAGAATTTAGCTGCATTGGGGTGCTGCTGAGCCTAAGTTTGCTTTATCAGATTTACGTAGCCTGCAGACAGAGCTTGGCTATTTTTAATACCTTTCACAAATTCAAAATCATTTACCAAAAATGAAGGTCTGGCTACACTGTTCAAAAAGAGCTTAAACAGATTTTTTGCAAACACCTCCAACATCCAGTAGCACAGAAACTGTTTAGCAGAAATACAATAAAGGTTTATAATGCACAAGGTACATAAATGTAGTTACAAACATGTATTGTGCTACACTAAAGCTGAGGAAGGCCTACAATTAAACGAGAAATGTAATTAAGTGGAATCACAGAATCATAGAATCGCTAAGGTTGGAAAAGACCCACAGGATCATCCAGTCCAACCATTTGTTCGCCCATCACCAATGGTTCTTGCTAAACCATGTCCCTCAACACAACATCCAAAAGCTCTTTGAACACCACCAGGGTTGGTGACTCCACCACCTCTCTGGGCAGCATTCCAGTGCCTGACCACCCTTTCAGGGAAGTAGTATTTCCTAATGTCCAGCCTGAATCTTCCCTGGTGCAGCTTGAAGCCATTCCCTCTGGCCCTATCACAAGTTACATGAGAGAAAAGGCTGACCCCCAGCTCACTACAACCTCCCTTCAGGTAGTTATAGAGAGTGATAAGGTCTCCCATGAGCCTCCTTTTCTCTAGACTGAACAATCCCAGCTCCTTCAGCCGCTCCTCATAAGGCCTGTGCTCCAGACCCTTCACCAGCTTTGTTGCCTTCCTCTGGACAGGTTCCAGGGCCTCAATGTCTTTCTTACAGCGAGGGGCCCAAAACTGGACACAGTACTCGAGGTGTAGCCTCACCAGTGCTGAGTACAGGGGGACAATTACTTCCCTATTCCTGCTGGCCATACTATTTCTGATACAAGCCAGGATGCCATTGGCCTTCTTGGCCACCTGGGCACACTGCTGGCTCATGTTCAGTCTAGCGTCAATTGACACCCCCAGGTCCATTTCCTCTACAATCCAGTAATTCGTTTTTTAAAAAGGCAGTCATTTGAGTACTAGATCGCATCATCTGCTTCATTTTAAACTCACACTAAGACAGTTAGCACAAAGCAAGAAAAGAACATGCTCTTAGCCTAGTCAGTATTTCCATAGTCTCTAAATACTAAATGGTAACTCATCAAAATTTGGGGGAAGATAGAGGGAAATTGATAATGACACTGAGCAGAAGTGAAGCTGTAATACTGAAGCTACCTGGGCATTTCATCTGCTTTGGATTGGTTAGCATTAGACTTTCTATTGCAAAAATTCTTTTTTGCAGTCTTACAGAATTTTTATTATTATTTGTGCAGTGTCCCTAGGGGACTTAACTAAGTGCTCCGTGTACACTTGATAAATATAAAACAGTCTCTCTGCAGGGATTTTAGGTACCTTATGCCTCACAGAAACTCATTGTACAAGAGAAGTCAAGGAAAGGGAGGGGAAATGGAAGTGCAAAGAACTATATTCAGACTGCACATTTCATGGTACTTCAATTCAAAGAAAGCGCTGAGAGTCCACCTGCTGTTAAGAGCTGCTGGCTCATTGTGTAATCATAGAATTGCAGAAAAAAATATTGCTAGAGGTCATATGGTCTGGTCTACTCTAAACTGGAGTAACTTTGAAGTTGGATCACAGTGTTCATGCCCTTTTCCAGTCAAATTCTGAATATATCCAAGGACAGAGACTCCACAGTCTCTCTGGGCAGCCTGTTGCAGTGTCTGACTACCTTCATAGTGACTTTTTTTCCTTTTGTTCAATCAGAATGTCACATCTTACATTATGTTTGTTAACAATTATCCCTGTGCCTTTGCAAAGTCTGACTATTCCCTCTATAAAGGTCCATTTTGGAGCTGAGAACAGTAAGTAGACAGTAACTAGACCTTCTCTGGTGAACAGTGTGACTGTAGCCCAGTTTAAGAAACATGACTGATATTACCCAGCAAGTCACTAGCAGAGGTTGGAATAGCACTCTATCTGCCCTCTCATCCCATAGTTTCTCTCAAGTTCGATATTTTATGTTTTTGCTTGGATTTGCTTGACTGAAGATGCCTTTGCAATGTGCCTCTGTCCAAGGGACATAAAAGCAATCAATCAACAGTCAATTGCAGCCTCACCTTCTGCACATACTTCTGGCTTGGAGGCTCTGCAGGCCCCACTAGTCATTGTGCCATTCCTTACATCAACATGGATAGCACATCTGTATTCCTGCTGGGTATGTGAGTAAGCCATTGTAGATCTCCTGGAACTTCATTTGGTGCCTTTCAGCTCACATCGTAGTTTTTCATTTCTCAGGGGCTGACTGTAGGTTCTTTTATGACACAAATAGCAGTTACAGACAGAAGCATCTCAGATGATGAAAGAGATCCCACTGCATACTGTTCTCAGCCTAGACTAATTGTTCCAAATGTTAAAGAAGCAGCACTGCTTTTCACTAAAGTATTGTTTGCTGAAAAAAATCATTTGAGCTGAGCACTGATAAGCACATAGGCTGTTTTGTAATTGAAGCTGTGCCTTATGTCTTTTTCTCTTATAATTTTGGCAAGTAGAGGAATAATAAGAAACTATTTCATTCTGTGAACAACAAATTACTGACAGGTATCATTATACGTTGACTATGCTAAAATCAGTTTGCAGAACCTTTTGTTTCCTTTCCTCAGTAAGCAATCCAGTTTTGGACTTAACCATGTTGTGAGATAGTTTATTCGTGCTATTATTCAGGCTATAGTGGTGATTGGGGACCTTAGGAATGCCCAGTAAGATACCTCACAATAAAAAATTTCCAGTCTGGTGTGTTAAATAGGTTTGAACTGTTTCTCCATAATAGTTAGCATATACTAATATGAAACTTGAGCATGATCTGATTTACAGGTAATCCTTTACAGCAGCATCATAAAAATGTATGAGCATGTAAACTGAAAAGGAAAGGGAGAAGAGCATGTGTATCTTAATAGACTAAGTACAAGAAGTACTGAAGTAAATATTCCGTTGTTTAAGGCAGTATAATAATAAAAATTGCAATAAAGAGAAAAAAAGTAGAATTTATTTAGACTAGAAATGACCTGTCAACTTCAACTGTAAACCAAAAATAAAGTTGGAAGCATCATTTCTAACACCAGGCATTTCGAGTTTCAGACTTTTTAATAAAAAGCAAATATATTTCTTAGAGTCCCTAAAAGTCTGCCCAAAGGTGTGCAATATAGATACACTTATAAATGCTCAAGTACATGTGTACTGTCAAGTAAGCACAGTCAAATAAAATAAAAATTGAAAATAATGGAATAACTGAAACATTCTGTGCACCTCAGAATAAAAAACAAGTTTAATTTATGTACGTACTGATCTTGTCAGAAGAAAAAATTTTTATTATGACAGTTGGAAATGGAGGCTGAGGAACTTCAAAGAAGCACCATCATTGGCCACTGAGCGTCTTGATCACTGCTTCTGAAAACAAAAATATATGGACTGAGATTCATCTCTTTTAACTTTTAGCTATCCACAGTCAAAATTCTTGAGTTTACTTATGCTTTCATGACAAAGAATAAGCTACCTTGAAATCTTTGGAGATGGATTGATGATGCATTGAGAGATCTCTGATCCAAATTGCCATCACAGTTTATCAAAGTGATGTGAATCCAAGTGACAGTCTATAAAGTCACAAATCATATATCCCACTATTCCAACAATAAAATTCCCATTGCAAATCAGCATCTGCAGAAATCATCTGAGCCACAATATGTATTTAACTCCTATTCAGATTTTTTCCTCCATTCCTCTATTTCAGCTTGACACCCTGCCCCTGTCCCCCTTCTGCTAAGGTTTTTGGAGCACAGTCATCACCTTCATCTCTGTCTATAAGCACACATTAGTAGCACTGCACAAATAATAAATTTCTATCACTAATACTAGGGAACTTATTTTCTATCTTATTTGAAAGACTCCTGATAGCAGGGGTTGACTTGCAGTTTTAAACTCTCCACCCCTTTTCCTGCAGTAATGGCTCACTGATCCCAGTGGGTGTTCACTGCGTTAAATGAGGTCAGAACTCTTTCTACAGTGTTCATTTAAGGCTACATTACAAGAAAACTTTATTTCTAACTACCTTGACAGTTGCCTTCACTAAGGAGCCCTACTTTAGGTTCCTTGTCACTTTAATTTTAAAACTCTAATTAACATAGAACATATTTTTAAATTAAAAGTCAAAGGATACTTTATCTCCAAAGCATAAGAACACACTTAACAGAAAGTTGCATTTGTTGAACACTATGGAATAATCTTCCCAGTAAATTTCAACTCAAAAGTGGTTTCTCATAGTGCTTACAGATTCTTTTGCATTTAAATCCTGCAAGTTCATGTGCAAATTGTTTTTGAAGAAAGCGGGTTGTAATCAGTAGTTTTAGCCCTATCCCACCTCCTGCTGATTTGAAAGGGTATTAAGGGTCTAATCCTCCTCTTGTTAGTTCATTGAATAAGATCCAACAGTACATGTATGAACATGCACATTGCCTTCACATTAGCTTCAGACAAGAAAATACTCTTCTCTTTCTTCTTAAGCTGTTCTTGCCTTCCTCAAATACTGCAGATAGAATCTGGACTTAAGGTTTTAGGTTATTCTTTATAGAAGGACAAAAAAAAAATTGTGTTAAACTCCCCAACTGCTACCTTGAGACCCTGACAGACTAGGATAACAAAAATAGCATCCATGACTGTGCAACAGCAGCAAGGTAGAAATGATAGTCTGCAAATGGAAGACAAAGATATTTTAATGCAGTACTCACTGAAAAATGAAGATTTGTTTGTTTGTTTGTTTGTTTTGCTTTGCTTTATATGGTACCACTCAGCCTTTGGTGACAACTACCTCATAGCTCTCATGCACAACAGCTCAGATGAGTAAGAGCTGGATATAATGCAGTAGATGACCTCCCGAAAATTCAGCCCTTTTGTTGGAATAGAATAAAATAAGTATCAAAATAATTGCATCTGACATATCCAAATGATTTCTGGAAAGAACAACACTGTTCATTATACTGGTTGTTTTACATCACATTCTGATTTATTTTTCAAGGAATATATTGTATAGGTTTATTTACTTATGAAGGCTTTTAGTGATGTGGTTTTGCTTTTTTGTTTGTTTATTTGTTTTCTTTTGAGGATTAAGTAAATCTGCTCAGTCTCTTAGCTACAAGTTAAAGTGCATCAATTACTTGGATTGTCACACAGTATTTTTTGTTCTGAGCAAATATTTCCATGGGAAACTCTTCTCTTTTGCCCTTTGTTCTTCATTCCATCTGTGAGGTTTTCCTTATGTTGGTGACACAGATTTATATGAAAGCAGGATCCCAAAGGTTGTAGGCCGTAGTCCTATAAACTGAAATCTCAGGTTGAATGACTGGATAATAGTTCTTATGAAGGAGATGATCAAAGATTATGAGACTGATGGAGCATTTTTATTCTGGGGAGAGGACGTAGCAAAGTGTAGTAACATAAAACCAGAATGAAGTAATATAATAATCAGAGCTGCTCAGCTCTCCTCTGATTATTGATACAGATGGGAATTGCTGATAATTCCCAAAGTAGCTCCCATTAATTTGGTCTTTTATTTTCTCTCTTGTGAGAGGTGACCTCCTGTGGGTATTTCTCCATTCATTCCCACTCCTCCTGAACAGGAACAGGCTGGTGATATACCTGCATTACTACTTGTTGAGGACATAATTTTGGCAGTATCAAGTAAGGATGTTCTGTGTACTAAGGCAAATGCATTTAGTAGTTAATACAGATGAGCACATTAGAGAAAGGGAGGCCTGGAGAGATTACTTGATCAGCTATTATGTGACATATAAGCTTGTGACAGAACAGTTTTATGTAAAAAAGAAAGGAAGACTCTTATTATTTACAATCAAATTTGCCCTACTGTGGCAGCAATGAAAAATAGTTTATTGGCTCTTTAGCTGTCTAATACACAGAACCAATCTACTCTCTTTAGTACAAGCAACTCTTGAGTTCTAACAGTCTAAGTTCACCAGCAGGGTAAGGTATTATCCAGAATGCATGTGAGGAAAAGCCAGTAAGTATGAAAGGAGTCCCCGTAATAAGACTGTGTGATTATGTAGTCTCAGATGCTTAAAATATTTTTGCTGTATCTGTGGAAATTATTATTAATTCAGTTTTTATAGTGCTAATAAGAATCATGAGCATGGATCTGAAAAAGAAGATGTTTTTGTCCACTGCTGTGCATTTTACCCACAGCAGTGGAGTAAACTCTGTGCCCTAACTACATCCTCCCACTTTTCCCACCTGGCTCTAACCAATCTCCTACTTTAAAAAGAGTTCTAATGCAGCTGTAGAGGAGAGTAGGGTACAAAAAAGAAAGACGCAGCAGAGAACCAAGGAAAACCTCTGCTGTGATACTAGATGGAGTAAAGCAGGGTGCAGGGAACCAGTGCAATTTTGAGAGGAGATCATGTTCTGAAAACAGATAGGAGAAAATGGAGTGGTCTCTTGTAGAAGGTAAATTAATAGGCATTATACAAATTACCTCACTAAGAAATGTACGTCTTCATCACAAGAAACAGCATTAGCACTGGCAACCATGTATCAGTGGGGTTCTCCTCCACAATCAGATAGACGTTATGAGCCAAATCACAAAAATCAGATACTTACAGCTGAGAGTGAATGTTCATAAAAGAATCCCTATGGCAGTAAGTGAAACTGTTAACAGAAAGAGGCCAGAATCTCGTCCTCATCAGAAGTTATACCTCACTTGAAATAATTGCTCTTGAAAAAAATTGGACGCTGCTTTTCAGACTACAGTGACCCACTGTAAATCTCAGGGCTAAATGCCAGTGTTAAGAGTCCTTTCAGAAATTCTTATATCTAATAGGAGAAAAGAAGTCACTTCTGGAGGTATGTATGTGTAACATGACATAATATCCACAGCAGTGATACACAGCTGTGCCTGTCCCCCCTCTGTCTCTCGTACCACACAACAGCTGAAGGCCAGTCGGTCATTTCTGCATCCATTACATTGACATGCAATTCTATAGACTAGAAAATCAGTGGGCATCACCAGACAACCTCATCCAGTCCATGGAACAGCATCTCACAGAAGCACAGAATCATAGAATGGTTTGGGTTGAAAGGGTCCTTAAAGATCACCTACTTCCAACCCCCTTCTGTAATCATGGATACCTCCCTCTAGATCAGGTTGCTCAAAGCTCCATCCAGCCTGGTCTTGATTGCTTCCAGGGAGGAGGCATCCACAGCCTCACTGGGCAACCTGTTCCAGTGTCTCATCACCCTCATCACAGTAAATAATTTCTTCCTAATATCTAGTCTAAATCTACCTCCTTCCAGTTTACAGCCATTTCCTCTTGTCCTGTCACTACATGTCCTTATAAAAAGCCCCTCCCCATATTTTCTTTAGGCACCTTCAGGTACTGGAAGGCCGCTATAACGTCCCCCCGGAGCCTTCTCTTATCCAGACTGAAGAGCCCCACCTCTCTCAGTTTATCCTCATAAGGGAGGTGCTCCAGCCCTCTGATCATTTCTGTGACCCTCTGGACCCACTCCAACAGTCCACTGTCCTTCTTGTGTTGGGGGCCCCAGAACTGGATGCAATACTGCAGCTGGGGTCTCATGAAAGCAGAGCAGAGGGGCAGAATCACCTCCCTCGACCTGCTGGTCACACTTTTCTTGATGCAACCCAGGATATGGTTGGTTGGCCTTCTGGGCTGCAAATGCAGTTCTCTGAGGTGTATCATCATTTTGTATCAGGACTGCTACATTGGCTCTTCCCTCTTTCAGATGCCAGCTCCATCCCCGGAGCTATGCAGTTGTAATGTGGCCACAAAAAAAAAAGAAAGTACCTGTAATAAGAAAGTCAAGGAAAAAAGAAAGGAAATCATTGTTCAACACATTGCAAAAAAACCTAACAGCAAAAAAAAAAAAAAAGACAGA
Organism: Gallus gallus; assembly: GCF_016699485.2. Lineage (NCBI taxonomy): Eukaryota > Metazoa > Chordata > Aves > Galliformes > Phasianidae > Gallus > Gallus gallus. The sequence goes on along the minus strand of NC_052532.1, from coordinate 23,713,623 downwards.
AGAGCTGCTATATAAAAGTCTCTAGAAAGAGATTTATACTCAGTGAGAAGCAGAACTAATTTAAAATGCGTAAAAAGGAGAGGGTTTGGCAGTCCTCATTAAATTGTGCCTGTTGTTATAGAGATAAAAGAAACACAGTTTGAACCAAAAGAAGAAGAAATTTAAAATCCAAGGACAAAATTTTCAGTGAGTGGCAAAGGCAAAATTAAGTACAAGGGCTGTCAGATATTGGTGAGAGCTTCTGATTGATTTTTACAAACAAAAATACATAAACACATTGAATATATTTCAACATCAAGTGCAGACAGGTAGAAGCTGTTAGATTATCCTTTGATGTTGCAGTGGAATTTGAGGTCAAGCTGAAGAGAAGATCAGGAAATAATCTTTCAGCTATGGTCAGAGGGCTGATCAGGGGGAGCTTTATTTGCTTAGTTATTATTTACATCAAGGGGTCCAAACACAGCCTGCAAGGCTAAGATAAATGATCTGCAGTATATTGCTTTTACAGCATTTTCAATTAAAAAATGGGTTTCTAAACATTCACAGTAGTCAGAGGAAGCTGGTGTGTGGTTCAAGATGCTCAGGAATCACTGGGGATAAGCAGAAGGAGCCCTTATTTGCAACGCAGAGATCATTACCGGAAAGGTAATCTTTTCAGTGCTTTCATACTGATGTCTGATATACCACAGCATCTCTCTGAGCATGACGCACAACCTTAGGAAGGAGAAAGAATTACAGTGGAGGCACAATATTAATGATTCCAAAAGTCTCGTGTCACAACCCCGAGCAATGCAGCGTCTAATTATTAGGCATAATGATTTGCATGTAGACTGTGCCAAATAATGACGGGAGAATTAGACACCTAAAAATTGGAGTTTGCCCTCCGGGGAAGGTCAGTGTGAACCAATTGGTGGGAAAAAAAAAAAACAAGTGTAGTGCTGTAGGACTGAATTTTTATTTGCTTGCAGAATCCAAATCCGTGCTGCAAGGAGGGCTGTACTGACCAGGAATGCACACTGAACTGCCATCTTATATGAAGCAGGTTTGCCTTACAAAATCTGAAGAAGGGAGAGGATAGGGTAAGACTTTTCTTCCGAAACCCAGGGAAAATGCTGTGGGTGTTAACTCTAAATTTTAGCCTTGATGTTTAGCGCAAACCACACTGGAAAGCTAGGATCAGAAACATTTTCTGTCATGATGGATTTGACCATCCATGAAAGTTCCAGTCTCCTACAGCTTTACCCAGTGTTGGCAGGTAAAGTATTTCTCTCTGTCATCACTTGTTAATAAAAATTATTCAGTTAAAAGGTTTGCAAGACTTCTTGTAGCTGTGGTTTGTCTGATCATTTTAAACAGCATCAAATCTGAGGCTTGGCTTTCTGACTATTTCGATCTTTTATGAACACAGCCTGCACAGGAAGTGATTGAGAAAAATCCCTCTCCAGCATTCTTTATAGCTAGATTTCTTGAGCATAGAGCAACAACAGTCATATCTCTCTGGGCAAAAAGTCTCACATGACTTTCACAATTCCTACCTTTTACCATTGGCCATCTGGCATATTGTCCACAAAGCTCAATATATATTTAAATGAATGCTGAAACTTTACAGACTTTGCATTTAAAAGCATTATGGAAAGGATGTGTGGCAGCTTGGAAACTCCATTTCTGAGGGATCCACAAGAAAATTCAAGGGTTATCAGTGATCTCTAAAATGTGTGGTTTTGAAAAGGCTTTAGCAGAATGTTTTTGAACATTATATAGAACAGAGACATTATTTAAAGAAATTGAGAAAACACATGGAAAATTGATTTCATTAGTTCCTATCTAAAAAATAGTAGATTTCAGTATTATCAAGCACTGTGATTGATGGAGTAAGAGGACTGGTAGTGAGATACAGAACCTCTGAGTTATGGGACATAAGCTCAAAGGAGAATGTTAGTGGTGACAGAAAGTCATTGTCAGGTGTTTGCATTTTGCTAATGTTTAGAGATGCATTGGTGGCTTGAGTCCAGTTACTGGCACACAAGAAGTCACATTACAAAATGCATTATCAAAACTGGCAGAGGTGGGCACACCCATTTCTACTCTACATAACTTGCACTAACTTTCTACATGAAAAGTTATCCATTAAAAGTCACGTCAAGACTCAAAGCCACAGTGGTGAAGCACTCCTTGACAAAGTCAATACCACACAATCTGACAAAGAGAGGATTTTAGTCTCCTAACTATTGATTTAATTCTTTTCATATGTACTAAGTAGAATTTACCCTAAATAAAACATATAAACTCTGCAGTGCCAAGCCTTTTCAACTTGCCAAGGTAGTGCACGGAAGCTGGGACGGTGAGGGTTAAGCTGTTCGTGTAGTGAGTAGCTCACACAGGCTTTTTGGTTTCTTTGGAAGGAGATATAACTATGCTCAGCTGAAATGAATTACTCTGTGAGGAAACTTTAAGAGGATTGAATAGTATAGCATTTCCTTCTCTCAAGGTTTGGAGGAGAGGGGTGGTGATTTAGCCCTGATGGAAAGCTAGTTGCGAAGAGCCTTGAGTGAACTCAGAAAGGATTTTTGTTTTTCTAGACCTGAAGTACATGGATTGTTTCATTTTTCCTGGAGAGAATCCCTGAAAATTGGAAAAGAATGAAAAAGACAGTTAGACCAAGGGAAAAAAATAGCAAGTGTTCTGTTGTAGCTCGTGACTTTCATTGATGTGTTTTCTCAAGTATTTTCTAAATAGTACGACACAAAGTTGTCATTAAAGAGAAGAGCTGAATTTCAGAGGCAAAATAACAGTAGAAGCGTTCAGGAAAAATTACTCTCCTGACTACAAGCTTGAAAGGGACACTAAGATCTTGGACTGTGATTAATCTTCCTGTGCACAGATGAAAGACATTTTTACTACCTTAAAGGGAAGGTTTAAGTTTAGCCTTATCAAAGTATTATACATATATATTTATGTGTCTGTGAATGTGTGCATAAAAATATATGATAGTAGTTTTTATTCTTGTTTTAGCGATGTAATGTTAGTGTTAAAGAACAATTAGCTAAAACAATTAGTCTTTGCCAGGGAACCCTAAAGACTTAGGTCAATAGCAGTGTTGCACTGACAAAAAATATTTTGTGCTTTTCAGTTTGTATGAAGGATTATAAAAATAGTGGTCTACTGGTAGTTGCGCTGACCAGTGCTGTAGATGGTACAATAGACTTTTGAAATGAGGTGAAAATCTTTGAGGTAAAACAGTAGCAAGGAAAAAGGAGGATTCTGATTACTTTAAAAGAGAAGAAAGTATTTCTGCTTCAAGAAAACTTCTGAAATATTTTGACTTTCAGTGTATTTAATGTATTAAACTCCAGATAATGAGACTAAATGCATGGAAGTTATAGCATGTTTTTTTTTAAGTTACAAGGCAAAAGTGTGACAACAAGCCTGTGCTGAGGACAGAATAATTACTGTTAGTAGTTTGCTGAAAAGAAAAAAAGCAGCATATAAAATACCAGGTTTGGTAGGAATCATCCCTAGATCTTGGTGTGCTCATTAGAGCACTGGACAGACATAATGCTCGCAATGGCTGAACTCACCATTTCTTCCTTTGGATTCACTTGAGCAGGGAAGCAGCTGGGTTTGCCTGCTAAGTGAAATCAGCTCACGGATCCCTGTATTGTGCCCAGTAGCTGTCATGAAAAAAAGGCAAGGCTGTCCTTGCAGACTTCCATTGTGCATTTCTAGTGTTAATGTGATTTATTCTTGGCACGCTGATGGCTAATATATACTCAAGAGAAACTTGGGGATGGATTGGAAGATTCATGCTTTGTTTGGACTTTGCTGCTATTTAACACAAATATTGCATCTGAAAGAAAATCTGTAGGATAAATTCATTACATAATGTTTTCAGCAATATTTCTGGGATGAAACAAGAACACTGGACCCGGGCTTTACCTGAGCATACCACTAATAGGAAAATTCTCACTCACCTCCAGTGAGGCAAGATCACATATCAAAACATACCCTTGGGCATCAGAAATGTTCTGTTGGAATATGATCCTAAAGCTGCGTTTCAGGGCACAATCCTAATTTTAGTAACTATGCTGAAAAATGTTACTAAACCGAAGAATTGAATGTGCTGTTTTCTAAGTTTTCTGATGTGTCTGAGGGAACAAAGAACCTACATAAACCACGGTGGGGGGAGATGTTCAGTAGCTGCCTTTGGAATCATTTCCCAGGGAGGATGTTTCAAGCCATAGCCTGTCCTGCTGGGAATTAATGGAGCCTGCAACAGGACTCTTTTTACAGACAAGTTGGTGCAGTCAGTCAAGCCCGCGTCTCTCTGGTTTACTACTACTTGTAATGTGGGTTCTTTATTTGGTCTTTACAGTGTGCTATGGCCAGAGTCTCACTTGAAGGCATTACCTATCATTCATTCCTAACCTTTAATGTAAAGAGTGGCTAGAGATATTAGTGGTTTTAGAGGTGGAACTTTTTATGTTCTGATGTTAATGGCTCGAGGAAGGATTTCTGGAAACTCTTTCTACTCCTTTGTATTTGTACCGGTTTATTGAAGATGCTGATTATTCAGTGTTGTTCATCCTGGTTTCTATTTTTTTGTATTTTTTCTATTTTGTATTTTTTCTATTTTTTTGTAAAAAAAAAAAAAAATGGCTCTTAACATTGTATTCTCTTTTTTAGTTCTGTTCTCCTAAAAAAAAGGATTTTCAGAAAGAATAAAGGAGGAGGGAAAAATAAAGGGGGGGGAGGAGGAGAAACAGAAAAAGTGAATTCACATGACAAATATATATTTCTTTTACCCTAAGTGTTCGTATAAATCTAGGAGTACCTTTTCTTTTTCTGAGTAGCAGGGGGGCTGAGTGAGCTATGCCATTTCAATGGTTATTTTGTAAAGATTTTATCATGACAGGCATCAAAACTCCCATGCTGTGCCAACAGCCTAGCAGCTCTGTTTTCTGTCAGTGATAGACATCTAGGATGTAAAACAAATATTACCAGCCCCACCAATATTAAGTTTTGGACAGATAAATAACAGGAATAAGAAATCACATATTAATGTTGTGAATAATAATGAATTATTGTCCAAGCTGGCACCTGAAAAATAAGCTATTCTGAACTTGCTCATACCTTTTCTTTGAAAACTGCAGTTCTGGTCTTGTTTTCTTGTAAATAATATAGAAGACTATTTTTAAAAAACAGAAAAGGGGAAAAGGTATGAGCAAAATAGGGAGTAGATTCTGCATAAGCAGAGTAGGACTTGCCTGTCTGGAAAAGACTCAAGGAAAAGAGGTGTGAAATCACAGGTACCAGGAGCAGGGTGGCTGGAGATCACACATCAGCTGCTTTGTCAAATACAAGGACCTGCCTGGGGACATCATATGGTGCAAGGAATTGCCATCAGAAGAGTCAAAAGCAGACCAAGGGCAGCTGACTGAGGAACTGCCTGAATGCTAAAAATCTGCGTGAAATCAAGAGGACAAAATAAATGGTGTTGAAATGCATTAAGAATAACTAACTATAAAGAAATTTCAAATAGCACAAGAAGTACCAGGGGTGTCTAAATGTCTGGAGGCTGGAAGAGCATTCAGGGATATTACTGTGTATTTACTGCATTTTTTTCCATATACATTTATTTGCTTAAGGTTAAGAGACTGAATACTAGTCTAAATGAAGCTTTGATCTGATCTGCTACTGTTGTTTTTTTGTTCATCTCTGAACTTTGAAAGAGCTGGCTAATCCAACCTGACTAAATAAGTACTGTGCCATAGATTCTTCAGAGCGAAAACCTTGGAATATTTAGTTTTAAGTAAGTGAGTAAGTTGGAATTGTGGTAGTGAAGACTGTCATTCAGATTTTTTTTTTTACTACTTTTTTTTGCTACTGTTGGCAAAGGGAAAGAATGTTTACATTAGATCCTAGGAAAAAAAACGAGTGACAGAAGAAAAATATAATCTTCCTTTATCATTTTTATCATTATCAGACCATCTGATGAATATAATTCCCAGTTCCTCTGTCAGCTATACTAAGCATGAATAATTATCCAGCAAAGCATTTCTTCACTGCTTATCGCTGTGGGATCTTGAAGACTTGAAATTCCGAAGTAATACTACAAAATCATAAATGAAATCTATGTTAATTAGAGATATTATTCCTAGGACTCTTAGATGATTTTAGGAAATGAAGATTTTTTTTTACATACCTCCTCCTCCCCACTATGCTTTCTTAACCAAACGAAAACAAAGAGTTTTGTCTTATTCTTCCAAATCGAGCTCTGGATCATTTCAGATTCACATGCAGTGGCGTTTTAAAAATACTATTCACTTCTAAGCTGCAGTTTAGATACTTCTCAGATTGCAAATGAACAAGTTGATTCCTTAAGGCAACACAGCTGAAATCTTTATTTAGATATTCCACTTAAACTTATTACCAGTAACATTTTAAATTATCTGTTGTTGCATGTAATGTTGATATAAATGACTAATCTGAGTCAACTTGCCAGCATTTAGTCACCAAGCAGCTTGGAAGCTTCAGGGAACAGCTTCAAAACAATTTTCAGCACCTCCTTAGACAAGGACACCATTTTGCAATTGTGGGATATAATTTGACGTCTCTGTAATATTATTTTCTGCTGCACTTCTTTTTCTGTTCTCAAAATGGATAATTTCTATTCTTGACTGATGGTCTGTTTCCCATCAGTCCCAGTGTTTAAATGCGTAACTAATATTTGCTCCCTATCAAAGCTGATCTGCATAGTCCTAGAGTCTGTCTGTGAAGCAGGTTGAGATCTATTTGTTCACATGTGCATAGAAGTACAAGGGTGGGGTTAAACAGCTGCTCTTTTCCAAAGGAGACAGTGGCAGATCAACTGATCGGTACTATTCCTGCAGCAGAAGGCTTGGGCACTGTTCTCAGGTACACATGGGATGACAAGGACAACAGCCCTTACCACAGTACCCTGTTGAAACAAGGCAGGTCATGTGAAGGTCCATTGGCCTGAAAACTCTGAAAATGCCCCATTATGCTCTATAAGTTATAGCCTATGGATTGTAGGAACCACAGTGATTCAGGTAGTATTAGGAAGGGCAGTTTGCAAATTTCGCACTGAGAATAATTTTTCTGCTATGTCACTCCTCTTAGTCATGAAAATTGTCTGATCCATCCCAAAATATTCTTTCTCCTTAAAAAAAAGAAGGAAGGGAAGGGAAGGGAAGGGAAGGGAAGGGAAGGGAAGGGAAGGGAAGGGAAGGGAAGGGAAGGGAAGGGAAGGGAAGGGAAGGGAAGGAATTTTTTCTTCTGGAAAGTGGAGGGAGAGATAAAATTCACCAAAAAAAAAAAAAAAAAATCCTGCATCTCAGTAGTCTGTCTGTTCAGGTGTTCGAGTGTAACAGACATATTGGAAGTCAGCTGAGCTGTAGCCCTCTGTAGCCCTAGTAATGTAAATAACCACCATACATCATTAAGCAGAGATTGCACTTCTATGGTGCTTTGCAGCTGCTCAGGAGCAGGTAGGATGTTAGCTTTCCCCATGGAGTGAGGGAGACGTGACAAAAAGGAAAAACAAAGACATTTTTTATCTTCTCATATTTAATATTTTATGGCAAAGGAAAACAGAAAGATATTAGTCATCTGGATCTCAACTGCAAGAAGCTGAGAGTGTTTCTATGGGCAGGTCTTTTAACTTTCCCATGCTAAAGTTCTTTTTTTTTTTTTTTTAATGACCTCTAAATACTAACTCCCACCTCAGCAAATCTGCTTAAGCTTCTTGGATTAAAGCCCTAGTGCACTTGCAAAAGAATCCCTCTATTTCACTGGAAACCTTATATTTCAGAACCACAAAATCAGCCAGGTGCAGGGGCAGTAGTGTGTCACCATCCGGAGGGACTCTGCTCCTGCAGTCTGGAAAGCCCATGAGCACAGCTGCTCTTGAGAAGCAGATGTGCTCTTCATCTTTCATGAATGATCATTCTGGCTGGTGCTTGCAGCAGTATTCTGGACCCCAAAGGGGACCACGTCCATCAGTACTGAGCAGAAGAGTGGGCTGTTGCAACAGAGGGCCCTTCACGGCAGTAAAAGCAGCCAGAAAGATTATTTGTAATTCCATTCAGAATCTCCCCAGGTTGGAATAAAATTTGGAATAATGTGTGTAAAGTTTCACATCTCATAGCTAACAGCAATATTTTGTATTATTAGAAATTACTTTTCCAAAATCATTAGGCTATTTTAAGACCTAGGTAAGGCTGCGAATTCATCATGATTATTGTTAGTGTCAGAGAGGCTGGGAGTTAGTTTTCTTTCTTTCTCCCCTGTGCTGGAGCTTATGTGCATGCCTGATGGGGTGGCTGGCTGCCTAAATGCAAGGGCCGATGAGCAGCTGTGTGATCTTGGTGGAGAGTCCTGCAGAGCGGCCTCTGGAGTTCTGCCTGAGGCTTCTGGAGAGGAGGGAAGTGCCCACCAGCTGGGATGGGAAGCCAGAGGGCAGGTGCACAATCCCACAGAGGTGAGTGGCCAAGAACCCTGTCAAGCAACTGCAACTGGAAGGGAAGAGAGTATGCCCTGTGCTGGGAATGGAGGAACAGTGTGTGGGGAGGGAGGAAAACAAACAGGGCTGAAGGAAAAAGCTCAGGTTGCCAGCATTGTATTAATCACCTCCAGTGCCAAAAGCTGGAGCTCTACCTGCAGGACATGCCAAATCCCCTGGGAAACATGGCTGTCAGCCACACAGGTGGAAAAATATGCAGCTCTGGCTTCTAATTAGATGGTTTCGTTTCCATGGGTCTTCTACTGTTTTCATTGTTCCTTGACCATACTGTCCCTTGCTTTTAAAATATATATTGCCAGGTTAATTTAATGACTTTTTGTGGGTGTTTTCTTTTTTCTTTTTTCTTTTTTTTTTTTTCTTTACAACACCATTATTTTGTGATATGTTTTACATGCTTGGAAATAAAAATGTTACCAGCTTTCCCTCTTCAGCAAATAAGATGGGAGCAGACAACGGACCACAATCAACGTAATGTTTGTAAAAGGATGTAAATGAATTCGAAAGAGGTGGGAGAGGGCAGAAGTATTTGCAACATGCATTAAAAATGGTTTTAGGCATTTGCATTTAATTGTAATGGTGTTTATGCCCCCTAGTGCCAGAAAGCGCTATTGCATCTCGCTGTTCTGAATATTGACAAGTTTATTTTTCACGTCAGCCTAAATTATTCCATCTTTGTAAAAGTGCACATCCTGGATTTATTTCCACTATATATCTCCTGCAATTTGAAAGTTTATCTGCTGAGATCATTGGAGGTTTGGGGATTTTCTGCCTATGGTAAATGATTGTAAATTTGCATTTCTAATCTCTCAAGTGCATATAAAATAATCGCTACATAGAAAGAGAAATATCCTTTTGATTATTTTACCCTCCAGAATACACTTAATTTTCATTTGAAAAAGAATGACTCCTGAGTTCAAGCAAACAGACGTTTGAAAAGCAGCGTTGTCAATCTCATTCATAAAGGTTGTTAAAGGAAAGACCTTCCCTGCTCAGGGAAAAATGGCTGAAAGGTATGACTTGTTTCAAATAATGACAGATGACAGATTTGCTGTCTTAGATTGAACAAGAGAAAAAAAAAAAAGCAGGCATCATTAGACTCAGTAATAAGGCAAATGTCTGAAGATGACAGAAATACTGATTCAGATTTCTTGAATTCTCAGTATGCAACATTAGGTGTATTATGCTCAGTAGTTAGAAAAGCAGTATCACTTTGGCAGGTGGGTGTCTGTGGGTTAGCTCTGATGTACTAATACTTTTGGGTACAGAATGGGCATCTGTAATTCTAAATACATCCATTTTTCCCAAGCTCCTACAAAGCTCACCCTTCTGTGTGTGGTTCAGTCTGCATTTCAAGCCTCCACATCTGTCATGTGAAGCTATAAGAGATCATGTCCCTGTTGCTCAGGTTAATACTCCAAAAGATCCAGTGTTTGTTTTCAAGACTTCCTGTCTTCACTTGCAATATGGAATCAAATATGCAGACATGTTCTTTTGCCTGTTGAATACAAACAACCGGGACAAACATACATTCCATTAAATCCATCCATTTAGTCTATTCCTTAGTGAACAGAGAGCCATGGACTGAAGCAGTAGCACACGCCTGACCTGTCTGGACTATGTCCAGTAAAACCAATGCATTAGTTTGATCACGTAGTTTCTGACTTGTGATTTGATAAAACTTGACTGACATATCTAGTTTGTCACATCCTTTTCACTTCCTTTTTTGGGTAATGTTGAACGCCTCTGACGGATAACAGGGATAAACATGGCATCTCTTTTTCCTCACTTCATCCAGGGCTTACAATATTGTGGTGACACTTTTGATGTTGCCAAATTAGATTGTCAGTAGAAATCATAAATGCCCAAAGACCAACGTGGGCTTTGGCCACAAAGAGACATATATGGAACAGACTATATATAAAGCTATGAAAAGATTGATTGAAAGTAGGGAAAAAAAAAAACCCAAAACAACACTTACAGGAGAATATGTTTGCAGTTACAGACAGAATAGCAGGGAGACAAGCAGAGTAGTTCTACATAAAACCCTGAAATAATTCCCTTTTGAGAAGTCTCTCTATGAAAACTTCCTAACAAAATTCAATGTTTGTTGTGTTTCCATCACTGAAGAGATCAGATTTGTGGCAGAAACCAACATTTATCTTACAGATCAAGTGTAATTTTTCCACTTTAAAATACAAGAACCACAAAGCTATGTCTAAAAATTGAGTTATTTTTAGTGCAGATTTTCCAAGGAAAGTTACAGATAGGGTGAAGGGAGAAATTTTCCCTTCATTTTCTGTTATCCACTTCCATTGATGATATTCACTGATATACGAAGTACAACTAAAGGTAATATTTAACCAGCAGGAGGAATTTCAATAACAATCTTAGTCATGCCGATGCTAGACTAAAATCTGTGTCACTGTCCCAAAGGAGAGCAAGGCTAGCCAGGGTAGTAAAATCTCCTTTAGTGAGTGAACATATTTCTCATGCAGTACAGGTAGAGTAATGCCTTGGCAGTCATATTTTCTGAACGTAATTTTATTTAAACCTCCTGAAAACTGTTTATCAACAGGAGAAAAACTAATTACGTTAGGGTTGTTAAAGATGTGAAAAGTATTATTAGCACTAAACAGTGGACAAACAGCATTACTTTTGGAAAATGTCACTGTAGTACGATTCATTCATGCTGAAAAACAAATAAAAGCGAGTTATTTCAAAATAGGTGATATATCCATCTACCTTTCATTTTGCTCAGAAATGATGAAGAACATTGTAAAATACCTTCATATATCAAACAACATCATTTTTTGTTTGTTTTGGTTTGTTTAATTCCATAACACTGAAATACCATGAAAAGCTGTCTCCTTATATCCCTAGGTAGGTCACACGTAAATACTGAAATTTAGGAGATGTCTCTGCTATAATTCCTGTCACCATGCCTAAAACATCAGTTTGTGGTTAATTCACATAACTATGGTGTCACATATTCAGCAGGGCGATATATCCCTGAGCAACTTCAAACCAAATTAGAGCTAGAAATGCCTTCAGTCCACAGCAGCTATTGGTGGTTCAGCACTTTCACATTTCAAGTGATAATTTTAGTTATCTAAATATAGGCTTAGTAATCTAGTTTGATAGGTCTGTCCTAATAGTACTAGATGTGTATAAATTTTGTATTTCAAGTTCTGATTGCATCAAGTGTGTGTAAATATATCCTGCCTTCTAAATAGCTTTCTGTTGATACACTTTAATTCAAGTTCTGAAAATACTTGAGTCATATCCTAAAGGAAGAAGCAAAACACTGACAGTGCCTGTAAACCAATAATGTTTACCACGGGTCCGATCCCAGGCCTTCCCTTCTAAGCAAACTTCAGGCCACCCGTCACACCCAGGTGCTCACAGGGCAGCGTGGGGGTGCTGGGCAGACCCTCCAGCCCTGCACCAGCAGCAGCCCTCTGCTTCCACTCATTCACCACAGCTGAAAAAAGCTGGGTGCAGTAGTCAGGTGTCAGGAATCCCGTTCAGCAAAGGGACCTCGAAATGTTGATTATCCACCCGCATGTCCAACAGTTGGATATGTGGATATGTACCTCTGAGAACAGCTGGTTGACTTAGGAAGACAATCCCCAAAAATACCTTTGTTGTAAGGTGCAAATGTTAATAGCTTAGAAAAGCTCTCTTTCCAGTGTTCTTCATTTTATACATCCTGTAATTGAGACAACCTGTATTATTAACTTAGAAGATGGTTCCTATTACATGATGTCATTTTATCCACTCCTGCATGTCACAAAATCAGCAATTACCAACACTGAAATTCTGAGGAGGTGACTATTTTATTAGTACAAATATTAACATACATTTTTTTTCCTGTGAATGTTTTACACCTGGGCATGCCTTATAAAGCAGCTAAACATTTATTTTACACAACATAATCACAGTCAATAAACTAAGACTTGGCCGTCTATATTATGTCTGCCTGGATGAACCTTATTTGAATCTTTGAGTTCAATACCTTCTTCTTATCTTACAAAAGTCATTCATCTTCACCCACAAGGTGATATATGATCTCCTTCACACACAGGCTGAGCTCTCACTGCTAGAAAGTGTTCTCTAACCATGGTTAAACAGCCCCTCTTCTCATGATTATGGGCACAATTTGGACCATGTAATTTGAAGACTCCACCCTAACTTCTCTATTTATCTTTCTAGTTCCTGCTGAAATGCTTTTGTTTTCCAGATAGCACTCTCCAAATATTGTCCCTCCTGCAGTTTTATTTCTTACTTTTTTTCATGTTGTTCTAAACTCTCCAGTAGAAAATGTGCTGTGTCTCTGTACACAAGGACATGCTACAATCTATGTTTATTAATAGTTTAAAACTCACTTTGAAACAGAATGGTACTTGCAGGTAATGTATCTCTTTATTAAACTCTGTAATATGTAATTACATCCTTGTCCTATAGAATATGGCAGTCTACAAAGTGCAAATAGCTGATATCTCTTAATAAGCTGTCACTGGAATCCCTCTACATACTTCTCAGCAACGCTATGAGAAATATTTTATACTTGCTGGAAAAAAACAATATCCAGCATCATAAAGAAATGTGGTAAATTCCAGCCCTAGTAATTCTGAACACTGCCAGGATTTGCAGTTCAAGTTTCTTTGGTTGTTTGCACTTGTGGCTCGAGTTTCTGGGGTTTGCTTTTGGCTACGTGGAAAAATGTTTAGACTATAGGAGGGAGCTCTGGAGGTCAGGTATTCTAACCTCTCACTCAAATAAGTCCTATCAACAACAAAAGATTAGGTCAGATGTATTTCTGTTCAGCCAAGTCTGGAAAATCTCCAAGGATAAAAAGTTCATGATCTCCTGGGGTCCCTGTTCCAAAATACAGTGCCCTCCTAAATAAAAGCTCTATATCAGCTTAGTGAGAATACAGATTATTCAGCTTGACATCTAACTTACCAAGTGATCTCCCTTGGATCTCATCAATGGAAAGCAGTGAGTTCTTCAATCAAACAAACAGAGTAAGGACTTAGACTCTGAGAATTTTTCCATAGGCAGGTCTGTCTTCATTGCAATAGAGTCAGCTTGGGAAGACTAGAGCAGCTAAAACATAGATGCTCACAGTTGATTAACAGGATACCAAACGTTACCTTAAAATTAAAAAAAAAAATGCATGCCCAGCGCTAGGCTTGTTGTATAACAAGTGGATGTGGTAAAATATTATATCCATCAAACACTATTTGCAAGAGAAGTAAAATCTGTTGTGCAATTAATTTATCTTAAAATTCAATACTTAAAAAAGATTTTGTCTTTGCTAAGGGTTTTATTTTCTTCAACTCAGGTATGGTGACATGGTGCCGAAGACAATAGCTGGCAAGATTTTTGGTTCAATATGCTCCTTGAGTGGAGTCTTAGTGATTGCTCTGCCAGTTCCTGTAATTGTCTCCAACTTCAGCCGTATCTACCACCAGAACCAACGAGCAGACAAGCGCAGGGCACAAAAGGTGAGCTCCTCAATTTTTCCCCTTTTGATACTGACAATAGCTTAAAGGTAAATTTTTGTGTGTCTGAAAAGTGAGTATGATTTATTACGAAGATGACTGCTATATGTATAGGTTACATGCCAAGCCAGAGTTCCAGATGCAAATACTGTGCTATTTAAATAAAAAATGGTTCATTTATCTTTTTTTTTTTTTTTTTTTTTTTTGTCAAAATGTACAGATTTTTTATGGTGGTAATTCATCCTAATTGTCAGACCAGATCTACTATGTTTAGGCAATAGCTGTAGTACTGCCTAATGAAAGCATTATTTTTCAGGAAACCTTTCTTTCTTCAAGAGTGCTCTGAGAAACAAACAAGCAAACAAAAAACAACACACACACACACACAAAAACCACCTAAAAACCTAAGCTTTACTTCTAATGTCTATCTTAACGGCCAGTTTCACTAATCCATTTGTTTAATTCCCAGGTTAACTCTCAGGGGAATCTGACTGTTGGGTACTTGTCTCCTTGGCACTACTTTGCTTAAAGGCTTCAGAAAAGCTGAATCAGGAAGAGACAAAAACAAAAGTCTGGCTTTTTTTCAGCTTTCTTGGTGACTGATATCACTAAAATATCAACTAGCTCTATGACAAGACATTTTTTCTCCCTGACCTACATGCACAAGGTCAAGAGTCAGGAAGATCTATTTACCAGGAAAGATGCAGCCAAGCCAGAGCAGCACCATTGTTTCCACCCCACATCAAAAATGCCAGTCCCAATCCACTTTACTCAGCCTTCTGATGAGAAATGTCTTACATGGCCTCTCTTGACACCTGAAGCCCAGATAAGAAACTGTAACTGTTGTGCTGTTTACTCTATGGAAAAGGTTCATCACCCAGTGGGCCCAGAGGTTCTAAGGGGTCCAGTGAGAGTGAGATCCCTGCCCACAGAGGTGTGCAGGCAGGTCATGGCTGTGGAATACACATGTTGACTGAGGGAACAGAGGCTGCATCTGCCTCATATAGACAACAGCAATTAGTTTAGAGACTATAACATGAATAATAAAAATTTGTTATTCCTGGCCACCTTTTTGACTGATGACTCCATAGAAAGGAAGTGAAATAAACAAACACAGGGAGAAACAGAGGTACATCACCAAGAAAGTCAGTCATAGGCCTGGGATGAAGATGTCGTATCCTTTAAATAGCCACATCTTGAGAAACTTGGGGAAATCGCTACCAAAGAGAACAGGGTATCCTAGAGACACTTAGAAACCTGATTTCAAATATAGGCTGTTTCAGTGCTCCAAGAATCATATCTCCCCTATCTACTAATTACACACATCCTTTTCCATCTTGTTTTGTCCTATGTCCCAGCCATATACTCCCTTCTCCCACAACTGGAAAATGTACAGAATACATAACTTTTATACTACATTGTTTTTATAGAGAATTTTTCATTTCTATTACGTAATGGCAGTAAAGAGTGAAAGAACTGTATGTACCAGCAGAACACAGTCCTTCATTACTATGCCTCAGAGCATTGTGCCAGTCATGGATAACAGATCTGCTTGATCCCAGCAATCAGTGTGCCTGTTCTGAGCTTTCATGACTGCACAGACAACCAGCCTTACTTCAGATACACACAGCCTCCTACTGTATAATGTTGAATAATTTTTTCTATATCTGATTTGCACTTTACAGTGAAAAAGAGATGGAAATTGGAAAATACCTTACAAAAATTAGATCAGCAGACTGGCGGATATTCCCTATAGTCTCTTCCTGAATAGAAACTGTTTAATAACCGTCTTTCTCTCCTTGAAAAACAGTGAGCTCATTGTATGTCACAAACAGGAATGTGAAGTGATGAATGGCAATTCTGCAAAATCTCGTTTCCTCCGCTCCCCAGAACAATGCCAAGAGTAAGGATCACAGATTTGCTCTGACTGTGTTTATACCCTTCTTGCTTTCGAAAAAATGGCTTTAAGGTCTGGTTAATGTAGCATTGGGTGTGTTTCATTGATTTCTCCTATTGCAAAACTTATCTTCTCTCTCATTTTAAAATGACTGAGAGGATATGAACTGAGTATTGCTCTGAGGGACTGAAAGAAAAGTCAGCAAAAAGAACTTACTGAATACTGCACAGTCTGTATTTATCAGTATTTACCTATGAAGTATAGACTTGCATTTCACAGGAGAGCTCTACTACCTTCATATAAGGTGTCCAGGCCATCATGTTGGCTGTGAGCCATGGTCATACCACCGCAGGAGGCACTGAGGTGATGGCCCTGCCCAGCCTGCCATCCCTTACAAAGCTCCCTCCCATTTTGCCTCCCTCACTGGGCTGTTGGCTGTGGCTCACCAGAATGTCCTGGCAGTGGAGGGACCTGGTCTAGCAGGGAGAGATGAGTAACATCAGTAATAAGAGAGCACTACCAATGGCAGCACTGTAACTTAAACAAGACTACTTTTGAATTAAGAAAGATCCAATGCCTTATATCTGTGCAGAACCTCTACCATCTAATAATGGTCCTGTTGTCCCCTGACAACATAGTGCCATTCAAGGAACCTGAAATGACTCCCTTTGAAGGTGGCTATTATCATGGGAATTCAATAATCTCCAAAGAATTTCCTTTTAAACCTCTTAGTACTTATATGATTACACCTAATGAAAGGTTTAAGTGTAACACAAGGCTATGTCTTCCAATCACGGACTTCCACCATAATTCATGGAATCCAGCTTGGTCAGTCTCAACAATGTTGATGGGCTGTTTTAGTTTTACAGTAGAAAAGGGCCTCACAGTGGACAGCATAATGATATACTATATTTTTAATTTGATTCAACCCAGGAAACTACAGGCCTGTCAGCCTTACCTCCATCCCTGGGAAGGTGATGGAATACTTATGTTGTTCAAAGTATAAACCCTTGCAAGAGATGGTACCTTCTGTTTGCTACAACAGGCTTCCATCTAGCTAAGAAAATTGCATATTGGAATTGTGGACATTCCTTTATCAATATCTCATAGATAAATTCAATCAAGGTAGCCTTTACCATAGATAAATTCAATCAAAATAACCTTTAGAAATGACCAAACATTTGGGCTGTAAGGAAACTCGACAGAATTCAGTGTACTGCTGAAAACTGATCTCAGGAGATAGGCATGTGAAGATCCATGTTACCACCAACATATGCATTTACTGAATTCTGCACTGTCCTTCAAGGTTAAAAAATAAAACAATGCGGCACATTAATGCTCAAGAGAAGAAAGTAGTGAAATTTATAAATATATCATCTCATTTTGAATGTATTTTAAATGAAAATCTTACTTCTAATTATGAAAATGCATTATTCTAAAAGAGACCTCAATGTAAACAATAAATAAAAAAATAAAAATAAAAAAAGGAAAGGAAAAAAAAAATTGTGTTTATCAGAATATTTTCCTCTATCAGCTATTGATGACCAAGAATCAGTCCTTATCTGGCAATAGATAGATATATCATCCAACCTACATATGGGAGTTCGCACTCAGGGTGTAACTAATAATTGTCTACAGTCTTATTTTGCATTTTCCTCAAGCAGATTTATCAGAAGTGTAGACAGTTTTGAAGAATGCTGCTTTTCTCAGCTAGAGACAACTGCAGGAGGTCAAGTTATTTTCATTTCTCATCAGTGCCTTCAAGTGGCAAATTTAATGACAGATGTGTTGTGACTGGTCCATACGGAAACAAACAGACGGAAACACAAATGGAAACACAAACAGAAGCATGACAGCTAGCTCCAAAATCTGGCAATGCACACAATTCAACCTGATTCTTTCATATTATTATGGTCTTCTACTTTCACATTGCAAAATACTTCGTGAAGATTGGCTGGGCTCATATTTCATTATTTACTGGTTGTACATGATGTATTTATCTGTCAAGTGATAAATAATTAGGTACTAGATAAATATAAATAGCTTTAGGACAAATTGCAATAACTGCCTAACAGCACCTAGCAATCTAGAGCCAAGCTTTTGCAATAAGGAACCATGCTACCAATGCCACTTATTTTAGCTTAAATACGGTATTAGCCTCAGTGAAGTTGTAGAGATAATCAGTGGAATACCTTACCTAAGATCTCTGAAATTCAGCACAAAAGCACTCAAGTTTACGATGTTTGAATTGAGTGTGAAAGCAAGGTGCAACTCCTGAACCTTTTTTAATTGCATATCCACTAACGTACGAAGTAAACAGCATTTTCCCCTCTATTGCATGCAGATGTTCTATAAATTATTTTCTGTAATCTGAACTTAACTATTAGCAATTACTGAAAATGAGAAAAATCAGAGCCTGATTTTTCACTAGAAAACAAACATATACAATGGATTTATGAAAGACCAAACAAACAAATGACTTAAATACAATGGGACTAGCCTTCAGATCATTTCAACTCTTGCTATAAGAGCCACAGAAAGGCTATGAAGGAATTTTTACTTTTTAATTGCACAAGGTGATTAAAGAAACAACACCTATAAGGTAAGTACATTTTCAGGTTTTGATACCAAGACAATTAAGTAGTCTGGAGAACAACAGAAGGGAAACAAAAGGACCTATGTATGTACCAATTTTAAAGGGGCAGGCTACCTCACTTCTTGCATAGCAGACAGAAGAGAGGCTCTTGTCAAAAACGATTCCCAGTACCACGATAAGCTGTGCCCTAAAGTATTTCTGATAAAATCTCTTTTTACCACAGTTGGACAGCTGAAGGTATCTTGAGTGCTTAAAGCTGGATATTGTAAATATCCCATGGCACAACGTTTAGCGCTATTTAAAGCCTCGTGAAATTAAGTGTTTATCTTTCTAAAACTGACAGTCACCAAAGAAAAGTGTTTCCCTTTTCTAAGATTTCTATTATTGCAGTCATAGTCCGGGTTATGTAATATTAAGTTACAATATTAGAAGATAGAAAATGAAGCAAAGCATTCAAAAGAATTCAGGGCAATACCAGAGATGCTGTAAGAATTGAAGCTGATCATTAGTTCTTTTAGAAAGTTTCATGTTAGATTATGGTGGAATTTCATCCCAGTAAAATAACTTTGTTTTAGCTCATGGTTTTTGCCCTACACACTGTAAAAATTACCAAAATTAAGTTTTCACACTGAGTGGACAACATGGAAAACCTCATAACAAAGTAGATAACCTATTGCAGGAGAATTTAATCCCATCTTTCCATCTTTTTCCTTTTTTTTTTTTTTTCTTTTTTGCCAGATATTCCCATGAAAGGAGAGTTAGAAAGGACACCGAAGTGACTGAAAGGGACAGTTATCACTTCTTTTCTGCTGTACATGACAGGAAAGACTGTTTGAAGAGTAAAGATGTTATCACACCATTTTGGTGTCCTTCCTGGGAATTCAGTCCCCACTGTACAGCTCTTAAAATCCTGTGGCTGACATGAGCTTTTAATGATTCCTTGTTAGGAAATATAGGCAGTCACTGGACTGCTCAAGCTATAGGCTCTGATCTGCATCAGTCAGAAGGACTGAAAAGAAATCGCTGTAGCATGTTTGTAAACACATCCGATTTCAGGAGTATTTTCTACATAGATCACTCCAAAAGTAATGCCTCCTTTTTATTTCCATGGAAATTACAACAGATACAAAGAGCACAATAACACTGTTTGATAGAGACAATTTTCAGCTACAGAACACTTTTCAACATAACCACCTCCATTAGCTGTGCACTTCTGCCACAATGAAAAAGAACCTGCATGCTGCACTCATAACAATCTGCACCAGCAGAGGTAACCCACTGTCACTGTTACCACTGCTGAAAGGCACCATCACTGCCTCATTGTGCTCACATCCACTGCATGGTCTCCAAAAATGTTCAACAAGCAGCAATGAATGTCAGTGGGTGCAAGTTTTTCTGTATGGAGGAATTCAATTCCACACCTTTGCTTCATACGTGCTTCCATGTCAGATACCATTCTGTCAAAGTGCCCCTCTGCTGCCATCTGTCACATGACAACAAAATGTAACAGAATATTGCTGGGAAGGTTCAACCTCTACTGCCATACCACCAACATGTACATCTGCTGTTGTGGGCCAACATCATAAAATAGGAGGCATTATTTTCAGAGCAGCCCTCATATAATCTGAAGTGTAAGCAGGCAGGCTGCATGCAATATCTGGTTCCCTCCTTGGCAATGGATTTATTGTCTTCACTTTAGTAAGTGATGTAAATTCTGGCCATTTTAATCAGTCTCAGCTAGAAAGACATAATCTATTAGTCCCCACCTCACAAAAGCTTTCTAAGAAGCAAAAAAAAATTGTATTTGCAAAGCAATTTAAAATCTTCATATGCAAAGAATAACCACCACGTTATGTGTTGTAGCACACTGATATATTAAGACAGCTTCATGAACTGTTATATTTTTTACTTCTCTTTAATAAATGGTACAGTACCACAATTATCACTTCAGCCAAAGGAAGAGGAAATGAACATACAAGATAAAGGGAAAAGCAAGATTACTGCCAGTATGTTTGTTCTTAAAATTTAATGAATTTCCTTATAAAAGCCATAAAAACTTCTGTGACTGAAATAACTTACTTATGGGACTGCAAGTTGCACTCTGCAATAGCATCTCCAAAGCATCTCATGCTCCTAATGAGGAACAGTGCTAAGAGAGACTTTTCATACATTCTTGAACACAGCATGTGCACATATCAGCCAGATTCTAGCCATGCTTGCTGTTAGCTGTCATGAATTTCTTGGCTCACTGTTGAGAAGTCACTTCTGTGAGTTTGAGGCTGTGAGTGCAAAGAAGCATGGTGTTGAGTCATTCCTCGCAGTGAATTATTAGTCATACCAGAGAGACGATCTGGTCGCTGCAGTGGCTGGGCTTCTTCCCGCTACGTTAAGCACTCAGGGATTCTCAATCATTTCATATTGACACTTAATACCAAAGAAACTGAGCGGAAGGGACAAATATGCTCTCTTTGTTTTCTGGGAATACCAACTGAGGAACTGTCAGATATGGAGATCCTGATTAATATATTAAACTTAGTTTTCCAAGTTCTTTACTTGTCTCATTCTGTGTTCCAGCAGCCATTCAATTCCTGATGCTTTCAGAATCAGAAACGTAAGCTGGAAGATAAGCCCAAACTCTCTATGATACACGAAAAGAACCAGCCACAAAAAATACAGAACTAGGATACCATTCTAGAACGGCCACAAATGCTTCAATTTTACATAATATTTGTCAAGAGGCTCTTTTCTTTATGCTTTCCTCTGCACTGGGTGGAGAGGAACATTATGAGGTTTGACAAAGGCAATTGTAGAGTCCTATACCTGAGGAAGAATAACCCCTGTTTCAGTACAGATTAATGGCTGACCTGCTGGAATTCTCTGTGGAGAAGGACTTGGATGTCCGGGATGGCCACGAGCTAGCAGTGTGCCCTTGTGGGCAAGGATACCAGCAGAATCCTGGGGTATATTAAAAAGAGTGCATCCAACAGGTCATTTGGAGGTGACGCTCCTCCTCTACTCTACCATGGTGAGGCCACATCTGGACCACTGTGTCCAGTTCTGGGCTTTTCAGTTCAAGAAAGACAGGGAACTCCTAGAAAGGATCCAGCGGAGGGCCACAAAGCTGATGAGTGGCCTGAAGCATCTCCTTTATGAGGAAAGGCTAAGAGACCTCTGGCTATTCAGCCTGGAGAAGAGCAAGCTGGGAAAGGATCTTAACAATACTTATAAACATCTAAAGGGTGGGAGTCCAGTGGATGGGACTAGGCTTTTCAGTGGTGCCTGGAGACAGGAGTCTCCTCCTCTGGAGACTTTCAAAACCTGCCTGGATGCTCTCCTATACAACCTACTCTGGGAAGCTTGCTGCAGGGGATTGGACGAGATGATCTCCTGAGGTCCCTTCCCTGTGATTCTCTGATTCTGTAACATTATCTTCTAATTGTTCTGCAAATTAGTGGATTCAAAGCATACAAGACACTTTCTCTGGGATGAAAGTCATCCACATAAACAAGTAGGTTCACTTGAGTACTCTCAAGCCAGATCTCTTTCTCAGCAGTTGGATGACTGCTGTCTC
This sequence comes from Gallus gallus, assembly GCF_016699485.2. Lineage (NCBI taxonomy): Eukaryota > Metazoa > Chordata > Aves > Galliformes > Phasianidae > Gallus > Gallus gallus. The sequence goes on along the minus strand of NC_052532.1, from coordinate 23,691,510 downwards.
TGAAAAACCAGATTATGGATAGATTATGATCAACAATGATGACTATTAAGTCTCATTACAAAATACACATTAAGACACACACACACACACACACACAAAGGTTTTAAAAGACCTGGCAGGCATTTAGGAATTTTAATGGAAGACTAAAAACAACCACTGCATTCTGTTATTCCAAAATCTCTGAGAAACCAGCTTATGGCAATTGCAATATTATGGTTCTCTGAGTCATTTCTTCCTATTTGAAGAATCATTGCAGGAGCAGCCAAGATGAAAGCCATGCTCCTGATCTACAAGGCACAGACATCCAGTAAAAAAAGCACAGTGGGAACCACTTACATGCTGAACTGTCTAATCCCCTCTCCAAAATCATTGTTCTTCTCAGCTGATGCATGCAAACAAATAAAAACTTGTTTTTTGCATTTCTATAGCAAGACACTTGTGATTTGCTCCACCTGGAGGACAAATGCAATGCAGCCTTTCAGTGATTATGACATTGGTATTCATAAGCAGCTGGTTCCAATTAGTAGTTTTAGATAAACAGAATAATGGATACAAGTGCATGTGACACTCTCTTATTTTGTCTGTTTAATGCAGAAAGCAAGACTTGCTCGAATTCGTGCGGCAAAGAGTGGGAGTGCTAATGCCTACATGCAGAGCAAACGGAATGGCTTACTGAGTAACCAGCTGCAGCAGGTAATGTGTTTGTGTCCTCCACCTCCACAGTAACAGCTTAATAACAGCACAGCAGCAGTTTATTCTATTTCTCACCAGGGCACGTCAACTTGGGTCTTTAGGCAGTGTTGTCGTTAGAGGTAGATTAAGGAAAGATAAACCGGGCAATTATTACTGCTAAAGGTACTTTACAGGAGCTGATGATAGGGTAATTAAAAAAAAAAGCAACCAAAAACACACACCGAGAGAGGAAATAGCCAGATAGAAACAATGTAAGCTAGGATTTTAGAGGCAGATCTCATAGGAAAAAATCTCTTAAGAAAGCTTAGTTCATTTGCCTTCTAGGATAAGTTTATCTCATTTGGCTTTACGCAGCTAGAATGTGGGTGATAGGCTCTCATGTTCAGTGAGAGAGGTAGCTGTAGGGTACTGTTGGCACAGGTGGGTGTTGCAGAATGGCAAATGTTCCCTGGAAGCTCCTACTGTTTTTTTTCTTGGGACAACATCAGCCATTACCCCCAGGTGCAGCAGGGACCGCAGGACTGCAAGCGGCCGGAGGCAGCCCCTGGGCTGCGCAGAGCTGAGCACTGTGGGCACAGTGTTTCTCTGTCCCTGCCACTTTCTGGCAGCTCCCTGAGGGATACAGGAAGGCTTTCATTCCTCTGTGCCCTTTCTGTTTAAGAAGCATTATAAAGGCTAACGTTTTAGCGTATAGCCAGGAGAAGAGGAAGTGACTGTGATTTAGCATAAAGGGAAGCGGTCATAGCTCTTGATTCCTCTTCTGCTCAGAAGAATTCAAATCACTGAAAGAGACACCAAATGGCTTAATTGCCATGCAGCTTTCAAATACCCCGAAGTTGAATTGTAGTCTTTCCTATTATCCCACTTCCTCCCCTATTTAGTTTTCTGGTTTCCAGTGAATAATTACAAAAGCAATTAATAAACAGTGGATGCTTTCTACTTAATTCTTCATTCTGTGTCAGTAACATCTGTTGTACGCTTTCTGCAGTCAGCAGATTGGGATCACTGACATGAGTTTTTGTGTAAGCAGCAATACCACACATTCTTCAGTGCAGTGAAACGATCCCAAGAGGACAACTCTATTTAATTTCCTTCCAATAAGGCACATTCCCAAGCAAAAAATATTTTACTGTCGCTGAAATTTATGTTAACTGTAAGTACGTATATAATACAAAATTCAAGGCTTGCATGTTGATTGCACTTGGAAATTATCTTAGTCAACCTATATGGGCATTGAAAGACCTAAAATGGAAATATTTAAAAGGAGATGCAAGGGAAGGATAGGAATACTTTAATTTAAAAAGAAAAAAGTGAAAGAGTAATCATGTCCAAGGTCATTTAGGTTATCCCATGTGGAGGAGGCATTACAGTTATGCTACAGTATACAATCCAGATTAGTTCTGATCAAATACTTGGATAGGAGCCCTCTTGTTCACAAATGAGGCTAATACGGAGTTCTTTGTATTAACAGTCCTCCAGTGAAGAAGAACAGGCCTTTGTTAGCAAGTCTGGCTCTTCCTTTGAAACGCAGCACCACCACCTGCTTCACTGCCTGGAAAAAACTACGGTAAAAAAAAAATGTTTTCCTGTAAATTTCAACATTAGTCTAATTCTGAACGTTTTCAGTATTTCTTCTAAGTAATAAACTTTTTGTGAATGTGATTAGTTGGGAAGAAAAGCCATTTTATTGTATTTTAAAGCTTGGAACCCTCTGCACTTGAACAGGAAAGTGAGAGCCAGGTGAGAGCCTCACCTAGTGTGAAAGGTAATATGACATCAGCCTAGCCTAGCAGCATACGTGGCCTTCAGTTGCAGGTGATGGAGCACCAGCATGGGCTGTTCAGAGGCTGTGCAGTCTCCTCCTTGGAGATCTTCTATAGCTGCCTGGATGCGGCCCTGGCTCCCTGCTCTGGGTGTCCCTGCTGGAGCAGGAGTTGGGCCTCCAGAGGTCCCTTCCAACCTCAATTATTCTGTGGTTCTATGAAATCTATTTTGCAGCTTCTCTTTAAGATCTGGATACATAGTGGAACTTGATGTTATTTCATCATTACATTACTGTCTTGTTTTTTATTATTAAAAGACATAGTAATTCTTCTGGTACATTTAATGGATAGTAATGTGCATCTCTTACTACTCTTTCTCAAAATAAAAGTAAAAAGTTTTCCATTTCCAGACATTGCTAAAATATTATGTATTCATATATATAAGTCAATGTTCTCCTGTTGACAACTTTTCCTTGTAAATAAAATGGCCCATTCATTATATCACTTAGCTAGTAATATGTCATCTCACGGGTGCTTATGTTTTTCCATGCTTACCTTTGGAATATTCATTTTTATATAATGGGTTGTAGGACTCAATGTCTTGTTTCCTATTCAGAGTATAATGTAGTTACTTTGCCAATATTCAGGCTGGGTCCTTTTGGAACATTTTTGAGACATTCTGTACTAGAACCTGATAATAGTAGTCTGCCTTGAAATGTTCCACAGTTGAATATTGCAAACGTATTTTGAAAACCTAGTAGTAGCCACAGGTCTTGTTAAACTCTCATAGAAATCATCAAAAAAAATCCAATTGGTGGAATTTGACCCCAAAACATTCATATTTCCTCTAATTATAAGGATGGAATATGGAAACTTAATGTAAGCAACTGTCTGGCCAGATCTTGCATTCCAAAAATTTAAGAGGCAAGTAAAATTTTAGGCACCCAGACTGTGGAATCTGGAAGGCAGCTGTTTCCTGGTATACCAACAAGAACAAGATGCCTTCTTAGTCTCTCCTCCTTCTTCAAAATAACTTCTTTTGACTGGGGCTTATACCAAATGTTAGGCAAAGGAGTATTTTATCTTTTCCAACAAATTAAAGCCAATATGATTAAATCTTTCATACTCCATGAAATGCAGCATGAGTAATGTCATGGAATTCTGTGAAAGTTACATTAGTAACGAAAATAATTGTACAAAATGTTATATTTTATAGGCTACATTTAGCTAATGTAAGAACAGTTAATTTATAAGTATAATCAAATAGATTAACTGGAGCCATTATATCATTTCAAAATGTTTCCAGTCTATATTAAAAGTTCATTCAGGAGTCCTCTTTAATGGACCCTGCTAATTGAATTCTGTTGGTTGCTCCATAAAAGTTTTAGGAAGAGCAAAATAATTTTCAATGGGAAAATGAGCAGAACTATTGGCAAATAGAATGTAAGCCCTCAAGGAGAATCTGAAGACAGTGATTAGGTCTTTTTTCTCTCTGAATTTTATGTCCACTGTGTGATAGTATTCAAAATCTTATTTGTTGCTGACACATGCTTTAGAGTAGTCGATTTTCAAGCAAATTCTTTCTTTCCGTATCAGTTGAAATGGGTATTCTTCAACATCAGTCAATTCCACACGCATTTATGTTTGAGTGAAAGAAAAGAGAAGAAACATAAATGATAATAAGCCTATGAAGGTGTTTCCATTTTTACCAAGAGTTGGCTGCAGTCGATACACTATTTATTTTACTCACATATTCTGTATTTGGGCTGTACCGCAATTCTCCTGGAAAACATGAGCCCCTTTCCAATTAGTGTGCCCTTCTTTAAGGGAAAAATAGTTTGTTCTCTTTCCAATAGATAAACATGCAGCAGGCTAACAAACCTGAAGTGAATAACACTGAGAAGAGTGTGAAACAAAGCATAACCCCTAAACATTTCCAGGTTATGCAGATGCCATTTGCTCGAATCTGGATTCAGTTCTATGACAACCCTATGAAATTACTGAATTTCTGTCTGTGCTGGAGTTAAGCAAGGATTGTAAGAACAAAGACCACCTTATTTAACTAAACACTGCAGAACTGATTTTGATATATAGATCTGCAGTAATAAGGAAAGTGCTGAATGGTTTTATATAACTGTTTCATCATCTCCTGCAAACAAAAGGTATATTTATTTTATTCTTTTTTTTTTTACATGGATGCATACCTTGAAACAGCGCTTCAAATCCTGCTATCTAACATGTAATCCAAACTGAAGTATTACAAAATCATCTGATAAATGTTTATCAACTTTACTGTAGTTTTGTACAGCAAATCCTATTTCTAAATGGCATTTAGGGCATTTACATAAGCACCACTTTTATTTTTATAAATAAACATAATCCCCCATTTTATGGTACTCCACAGATAACGGGCATTCATAGCGCAGCCTACGATATGGTTTTACAAAAGAACTTGGATTATTTTTTCATAGCTAAGTACTTCGAGAGTTTTGTTCCAGTGTTTACATTTGTATTGGTATTCAGCCCAAGCTACTAGGGGCCAAACACTATAATCAAGACTAAGCTGTCTAACTTTACCGATTTATTCACTTGTACTGCTTTAAGCCTTTAAGTAAGCATAATTAATATGTTCATTTTAATTAACTTTCTGCACGTGCTTTGTCCCTTTGCTGGGTTCCTTTGTGCTAGAATCACGAGTTTGTGGATGAACAGCTCTACGAAGAGAGCTGCATGGAGGTTTCTACAGTCAATAGACCCCCGAGCCACAGCCCCTCGCTTTCGTCCCAACAAGGCGTCACTGGCACTTGCTGCTCACGAAGACATAAAAAGACATACCGCATCCCCAACACTGCCCTGACGGGCAGCCGCCACGGCAGCGTACAGGAGCTCAGCACCATCCAGATCAGATGTGTAGAGAGGACACCTCTGTCTAACAGGTACTTCCTAGCATCAGCACACCAGGAGCTAAAACTTACGAATACTAGGTTCACTAGGAATATGCTTTGGCCTCCACAAGTAGGCTGAGAGGCTGCAGATAAAAACTGAAACTGTCATCTAAAAATGGACAGTAGTCCTGAAATAGCCCACACTCTGTTTTCTCTTAATGTAATTCTAAGATAAAAGAATAGTCAATCTCTTTTCATTTCTGACCTCTTATGTCCTCCCCATAAACCGTTGTGTGCTCTTTGCACAGAATAGCATCCAGTGACTCCAAATGATATAAAGCACCAAACAGTACAGCTCACAGACAAACATGGAATAAGAAAAAGCACAGAAAAATGCAGTTCACATATACAAGACAAGAAAATGGGGAGTAAAGGAGAAGTTTGTCACTGCTGTTTCTTGATTTCATTTGTGAACATAGCACAAATGACACTTTCAAATAAGGTAGAGAAAAGGGAAATAAAACTAGATTGCCAGTCATGAGTGCTATAGTAATGAGAAAGTCTCTACCAAACAAAAAGTATGAAATGGACAAGAAAAATGTATTTTGTATTTTGAGAAGTTATTACAAAAGTGAGGAAAGTACAGTTTAAGTCTGCAATTTATTGAAAATCTCTGTACTCTCACAAATATACTGTTTGACTTTTAGGTGTATCTGAGCACCATCTCTGAGAACACAGCAATCAGGGGACTCAGAAGTTTGTTTTCCACTGAACTCAGACACACTGCCATTTAAAAAAAGAAGTGTTCTCAGCATGAGTTACTAGAAAGATTCACTTTTTAAGTGACATTTTGAGTAGCTTGCTTTGAATAGCTATTAGGTTTGGATTTCAATTCTGTGAATAATTCAGCAGCTTGTAGCTAATGGAGCATTTCAGCTCTTGGTCACCACAGAGCTCTGATCTATCTTGAATTGCCTGGATCCATCCTTTCTCTGCTGGCAGGCTTTCCTGTACCACACCTCCCATCACAGAATAACTGACATAATGCAAAATAAATAAATAAATAAATAAAGCAGCCCCGTTAAAAATAAAAGAGAACTAAATAACAACAAAGTTTGAAATGCCAGTCTTAAGTTTCTTATGATGCTGAGGTTCATTAACTCAAACTTAGTTTGTGTTCATATCACTGTGTCTTACTACTGAAGGTATATAACGTACAAAGGCTTTTACATAAAGATGGCATAGGGGAGTCTGTAGGGTACTGGGAGTTCCACTTAGTTTCTGCTTCCCTGCAATGTAAGGCACTTGTCAATGATGTCTGCTCCCCATTGAGCAGCCCAAATGCTTCCCCTGCTCAGAAACGCTTAGGTGATGAGCTATGAAACTTTCAGAAGCACAGAAGGTGGGAAAGAAGGGAGAAACAGGCCATGGCCCTGGGCTGCCTCCTCCTGGGGTAGGTGTTGGTAGGGGTCCAGTGCCACTTTGTCCCTCTGAGCTCTGTATCAAGGCAGGGCAGAGAGGATGGCACTGAGCACACATCAGGTGTGCAGGAACATGGACTTGCTTTCTTCATGGGTTCTTGTTTCTTCTTCCAGCCGATCCAGCTTAAATGCCAAAGTGGAAGAGTGCGTTAAACTAAACTGTGAGCAGCCTTACGTCACTACAGCAATAATTAGCATCCCAACACCTCCTGTCACCACACCTGAAGGAGATGATAGGCCAGAGTCTCCTGAGTATTCGGGAGGAAACATTGTCAGAGTATCCGCTTTATAAAATAAGGAATTATTTATAAATTAGAATAAAGACCACTTACAAGCTGAGCTCAAGCAGAGAGAAATGAGTCCCGAGGAATGAGAGAGCTGACAAAGACAACACCCCCTGATGCGTGTGCCAGCAGCAACGGAGTGAGACGTTCAGGAGTACCACAACAATTTGTGGCTGTCGGTGTCACAGCGTGGAAACCAATGGAGTTTCTATATACTGTTGGAACTGACACACAGTGGAAGCTTCTGTGACCATCCTGACTTACTATAGAGCACAATGAAATGTCCCCATTGATGCTTCTTCTTATCATGAGAGTTCTTTTTAGAAAAAAAAGAAAAAAAGAAAAAATACACATAAAAGAAAAAAATAGAAACCTGTGTTCCTGCTGAATGCAAAACAAGAAACATTTTGATAACATGTCTTTTTTTCCTCCTGTTAATAAACCACAAACTTGTTGAGAAACTATGAAAAAAAAAAAAAAAAGAAAGAAAAATGCTCATAATGAAATAAGTTTGTACTGACTGAAAGAAATACAACCATAATGCATGCTGAAATTATTTGGAGCTGTGATCTCAGTTTACTTTTGTTGTTTTTCAGATTAGGCATGATAAAATATTACTGTAGAAAGGGGCATTTCTGTGCACTTACAACAAGCTGATTGTTAATGTTCCATGGTAGTTGTATAAATAACTTCCCTTTGAAAAATGCAGTATTTCTTATTCAAACACTCATTAGTGTACTAAAGCTGTTCAGTTAGTTCAATATTTACTATTGTTTTACCTTGCTTCCTAGGTACTGTTACAACTGCAATAAGTCATTGTACACCTGTTGTATCAGGAATCAGGATTTATTTTTCTTTAAGGTATTTTACACAACTTCATCTACACTATAAACTTCTGATGGCAAATATCTACATAATCTTACAGCCAAACTGTGCACCACAAATGTGCTATTCAGTCACTGTTCTTTTTGTCCTCTATTTCTACGACAGTTCACTGTCCGCTCCAACATTATCATGCTGTTTGGGATTTCAAGGCTACTAATGGACAGGCATAGTCCTTAGTTCTGTAGACATCTTGTCTCATTCTGTATTTTCAGAACAAACCTCTTGTCCCAGGTGTACTGTTGCAGGATCACTCCTATTTGAATTGAGATTAGAACAAAGGTAGTTTGGGGATCAACTAACATTTCTCTCTCAACTTTCCCCACGGATGTTCTGCAGCATAGAGAGTGCTGGCTGCAGTGGAAGACACTGAAAGACATTCAGTAAAAACAGTGGCAAAATTATTCTTGCAATTATCTACAAACTTGAATCCTAAAATTCGTTTGAGAATTTATATTGTGTCAAGATATTTAATTACCTAAGATCATTGATAAATAATGGGTTGGGAATCAAAGCTATAAAAATGTGACTGATTTCTATTGGAATTTGCCAATGGGCAGGTCTAACAGGTACTATGAAGGCTCTCTTAGTTAAGGTTTTTTGGCTTCATTTCTAGAAGACATTGATGTTAGCAGAAACCTTTCTGATTAAAAAAAAAATGACATTTTTCTTCATGAGAGTGCATTAAAAGATGTATCATAATGCTTCCTATGTACACAAACTACCATACATCCTATACATCAAATATACATGGAATATTTGCATATCAGTGCATACATATATACATCAAGAACACTGGATCAGAAATTATTGCATGTCTGCAAAATAAAATATGCATATAAATCAAAAGGCTCGGTACATTAGAGAACATTACAATAAATGATTAACACAGTTATTTAATAGTTTCAGTAGTGTATATTTCAATATAGTATTTGTTAGCATTCTACTGACCTTAAATTTTACATTAGGAGATGACACCCACTAAAAACTGAAACTTGCTGATAGTACACTTTTTACTGAACACAGATATTTCTCTGTACCTGTCAACAGAGACTGAAGAGTAGATGATGGACTATCATGCTACAGTATATACACCAAAATATAACAACGTCACCTACTAGAATTGAACTGCAATTAACAGGAGCATATAGTGTAATGCATTATGCTTTTTTTCTTACTGCTTACTTATTCAGAAGCTTGGTTAATTTGCAATTATCAACTCGCTTTTTGTGCAAATCGGAAAAAAAACTCACTGTAAACCGAGCTTCTAAATTTCTTTCAGATTGTAACAGATAGCAGAAGCACAGATTGTCCTCTGACAGAAGAACACTCATTTTGAGTAATTCTGATGTCAACTACGTTGTGTTGCATGCCTCTCTTTTACCCTGTTAGAAAATTGCAGTAAATCTACTGAAGCTGGTGGGATACCTAAGTTTTAAAGGGGTTAACATGAGAGGTAGAATGGACCTTGAGCTTATACTTACTTCCTTCATCTACCCATGGTCACTCATAAAAAACTGGCTTGGTCCCCACCTTGTGCTAAAAGAACTATTGACATAAAACTGCCTTTACACTAGCAATCTGCAACAACTGCTTAATGCCATACGGTACTTCTTGAATAGGAACATCATTAACTAATGTTAAAAGGCAGTTACAGAACTCAGTTTGGGACAGATTACATACAACCCAAGAAACCTATTGACTCCATCAGTTCATGTGTCTCTTAACATCTCTTTATTCTCCTTTTTGCATGGACTAAAACAATTGCACTAGAGCAATACACTTGCATAACAGTTATATCCCAGAATCAGCGTGTACTTTCATTCTTAAATTACAGTTTAGGGAATAATTTAGTATGATTTTGCAGAATTCTAGTCTTGTCTCATATCTCCACGTCACATGCGAAATCATTACGTTATTCTGAATTTGGAAAATACACATTCTTTTGGTGTTTTAGGTGATTTAAATGCTGTTTTGGTAGTGAATGACTGTTGATGACTGTGTAAAATGCATCTGTACTGTACATGAGATGTAATTATTTCTGTGTATCATACAAAGAAACCGAAGTTGTTGTTTTTGACAATTTTGTTTGACAGTCATATATCGTATTTCAGAAGGCAGCATAATACATGCGTTATGCTGAATAAATAGACATTTGAGGAGTACTTAAATAAAACATCTGCATGCTTGAATGGGTCAACCTAGTTTTGCAATAACTTATTGATGGAACTTGTTTGTTTGTTTGTTTTTTTCTTTTCCTAACAAGATTCAAGGAGCACTCAATCTGAGGCCAGGGAATTTCCTCAATACTAGTTCCAGGCAAGCACATCTGAGCTCATCTAAACCATAAGAGTCACCAAGATCACTCTGCAACAACTGCACCGCACAGAGCTGCTCTACTCAGTGTGGGCAGCCTCCACATTTCCCTTCCCCACTCCCTTTGCTAATAGAGCTGCTAAAGGAGGCCTTTGCTATTTCCTACCCAGCCTGCAGCAGCAGCAGCAGCAGAGAAAATTGGGACACTGAATTCTTTTCAGTAATATGAACTCTACCTCTCTGTCTTTACTATTAGAAAATTTCTGCTAGATTTTGAACATATCCAGTCACTGACTGGATGCATATCTTAGACAACAGAATCGGCTCAAGACTGATATTTGATTCCCTTGATAAAATATTAGTGCAAATATGTGATCAAATTCCTTTTGTAGTGCAGAAGCAGCTAAAAACACACTGCGGAGCATTTCAAATAGGGCAACTGACAGTACAGGTGATGCCATATGCGATAGCAATGGGAGGGATAATGGCTAACTTCATCAGGAGCTGAATTATCCCAGGGCATTTTTAACAAGAACAATGGCCCTCCCATAAAATGTCTACAGAGGATAAAGATTTTTGAGGGTTTGAATATACTCACTGTAGAAACACACTCAGTGCTGAGTGCCTTTGCAGTGAGAGCTGCACTTGCTCTATGGGAAAGGGGGACATTCAAGGAGGAAATTGGTCTGGAGGAGAATAGACTACTAAACTGACAGGATAATAAAGATTTGGACAGGGAGGGTACTTCGGAAATAATGTGCTCACTTGCCTGTATCTGGGGCCCACCACAGTTTCATTTTGCCATTGACCATGGAAACATCCAGTGATGTTCAGGTATTCTGGAAAAGCAATTATCAGTAACTACACAGCAAAAATGATACTGGATATGTAAATGGAGAGCCAGAAGAGCGGTCAGGAGTGAATAATACCCACGTATTTAAATTGACAAATGCTGTAAGATATACCTAATTACCTAGTGTTTTTAGTTTCTCACTTGCCTGCATTATGTATCAATTTACTTTTCAAGTACTCGTTTTCATAGTATCAAGACACAAGGAACAAAGAAAAGGGGGGAGTAATGAATAAAAGCAAGCAGCTGCATAAAGATTTTGATGCATTTAGGACATCCCAAGCTTTTAAAGAAATGCAGTAGATCATACCTGAATTTAAAAGTGTTTTTTTTTTTTTTTTTTTTTTTTTTACGTGAATTAAACATAATGCTTTAGTGGTGAAAGCTTTAAAAGCTATTTTTAAAATCCCTCCCTGTATCATGATTTAACTATGTAGTCACTGACACAAACAGTGTCTCCTTTTAGTATTTATTCTTTATAAATTTTCCCTTCAATTTACAGAGTACTATTACAAAATCCACATTTACAAAGAGAAAACAGTTATGTTTCCTCAGAAAGCCTTGTCATATGATCTGTCGGCATACAAAGCATGATCTTGTCCAAAGACACATAGCAAATTTTGTATCCTCAAAAGTATCCCCATACTCCCAAGTTATCATAGTGCAAACTTCGCTCAATCTCACACATGAAGATTTCCCTCAACTCAGTCTGACTGACTCAGTCTCACTGAATGGAAGCACCTAATATGGGCAGGGGGTGACCCATCTCCTAACAGAGCTCTTGGCCTTTACATTAAGTGATCTGTGAAAAACATTAAGGAACTGTACTGTAGTTGCTTCCTGTAACATGAAAGATTTGGTTAATTACAGTTTATGCTGAACAGAAGAAAGAACACATCGCCATTCTCTTCTAGATATCCCTCCAAAACTTAGAGACAAAGAAAAGTTTGAATTAGTTCTACTGCCACAAGTATACCTAAATATTAACCTCTTGCCAAGCAGACTCTCTCCTATGTATATCCTGAAGCTTTAAAGGAAAAGAATGGACTTACAGTCAGTCAATCAATTTTAAGGCTCTTTGATCAAGCCGTAGGAAAACAGACACCTCAAAGTCTGAGCAAAGAAAAATGGAAGTTTGAAAGTGTTCCAAATTACAGTTGAGACCTAGATTGACAAAAGGGGTTAGATACCCAGAATGGATGTTTTCTTTTGCATAATACCCATCAGTAGTCCTTACTAAGAAAAGGAATAATTTCATCAATCCTGATGTGTAGATCTTTCAGCAAACTAAGCTAACCCCATTCCAAATGTAGACTGGCACAGGATTTGGGTACTAAATTCAAGTTACCCAGATTACTGACATTTGTCATCATGCAGGTCCAAAAACACTGGTCTGGGAGACCGGTCCTGTATCAAAGGAGCCTTTCCCCAAATAATCCTAGAGTGAAGAAGCCCCCACCAAATCATTTTTTCAGGAAGCACTACCTCACACTTCTAATCTTTGTGAGTATGGTATGGATTTACCACCTCCTGAACCTAGATGTTTCAACTGTGATTTGATAAATCCCTGTCATCATTTGAACTGAACAAGAGGCACTGAGCTTGTTCGTTGAAACACTGAGTGGACCCCAGGGACACCCGCAAACCCTGTCCTTGCCTGTGGATTCTCTTTGCTTGTATTCCGCTTCACAGGCAACCCTCACAAGGACCATAGGGGTACCTCCACTATCTGTTACAACACTGTAGGAGTAATTCTGGTCTTAACCAATGATGGCATATTAACCCCTGCCCTAAACACACAACTTCCAAACTGGATGACCTCAGACATAGATTTGCCTCTGTGCAGTTCTGGTCACCTATGTCAAGCTGACACCTGGGATACATAAATACACCCCCTCAGTCTCTAGGAAGAGGATCACTGCAAGTCGATGTCAAACCACTATGAATATATATGTAATACAACTTCTAATGCTGTAGTTATATATGGAGAGAGAGTACACACAAGCATAATTTAGGCAGAGCAACAATACAGATATCTCACAAACTCAGTTCAGGTGCCCTAATTCATATATAAGGAGACCCTACAAGGGACTCTACCATATGTACATTTCTGAAGATGGAAGGAGCCTTTACAGCTATAGCTATCCCAATAAGCATGCTCTGGCTCATCCTTTTCAAATAACTGTACTCTTGACCTAACTATACCTACTGGCAGTGCTTCCTAAGCATCTGGAAACCAAAAAACAAGTGGCCTGGACTGTCAGTATCTCTGATTCAAGCTGTGGACTTCTCCAATGCATCTCCCTAGCCTTACTTGCCAGTCACAGACTTGCAAGGGAGATCATCAAGTCCAACTCCCCTGCTAAAGCAGGTTCCCTATAGTAGGTTGCACGGGTAGTTGTCCAGTTCATCTGAACAGCAACACCATAGCTGAAGCATGGCTAAGGGAGCCTTTACATATACTGCTTGAGTAAAACTTTGATTATTATGATTTCTTGGATGAATGAAGAAGTCCTGCCCTCTTTAACTTTACTTAGGATGAGATTCTCCACATTTGGTTGTAATTGCACTAGTGTTCAGCACTACAGTGGTATTTGCACACAGCAGAAATGTGTGGGCTGAAGTTAAGGTTACTTAAACCTTAAGATACTGGAAAGAACAGACTTTTCATTTGATGGTGCTCTCCAAAGCCTATTCACAGTCTCCCTGACCTATTAGGCAAGTATACAGCAGGTTTTCCCAGCTGAGGGCTGGAGGTAGAGTTGTATTTAGAGAGGGCAGAAACTTAGAATTATCAGAGGGTCTAGTAGGCTTATGTGGCCTAGTATTTAGTTTAGTAAACGGAACGTCCTACAAACTCATAAAGCTTCCATATTAAAAAAGGAGCTCCTCAAAATGAGCTTAGGGATCACAAATTAGTCTTACTACAGTATTAATGTTTTTATAGTGTCCTCAGCTGAACATGAGCCAGCAGTGTGCCCAGGTGGCCAAGAAGGCCAATGGCATCCTGGCTTGTATCAGAAATAGCGTTGCTAGCAGGAGTACAGAAGCAATCATCCCTCTGTACTCTCAGCCCTGGTGAGGCCACACCTCAAGTACTGTGTTCAGTTTGGGGCCTTTCACTACAAGAAAGACATTGAGGCCCTGTAGCATGTCCAGGGTAGGGCAACGAAACTGGTGAGCGGTCTGGAGCACAAGTCTTATGAATTGCAGCTGAGGGAACTGGGATTGTTTAGTTTGGAGAAGAGGAGGCAACTGCCTGTGAGGAAGTTTGTAAGGAAGTTGTGGCGAGGTGGGGGTCAGACTCTTCTCCCACATAACTATCAGTAGAAGACTCGTGGGCCTCAAGTTGGGCCAGGAGAGATTCAAGCTGGACACTACGAAAAATTTTTCCTCCGAAAGAGTGGTCAGGCACTGTAACAGGGATGGAGTCACCATCCTTGGAGGTGTTCAAGAAATGTTTAGATGTTGTACTAAGGGACATGGTTTAGTGTAGAAATGTTGCTGGTAGGTGAACAGTTGGACTGGAAGATTTTGGAGGTCTTTTCCAACCTGGGTGATTCTATGGTTCTACAATTCCTCAACTACGACAGCGAGCTGCAAAAATGCACAAAATCCCAATCTAACAAAATGCAATCTACCACAGTTTGTGGTTTGACTTTTTTCGTTTGGTTGATGTGATTTTGTTCATTTTGGTTTTGAGCAGGAATGAAAAACAGGCAGCACTGGCCCAATCCACTGTTTGACTGTAGGTCACCCTATCTTGGGCACGTGGTTTTTTTCTACATGGAACCTTGTCTGTAGCTATAGAAATACCACCTTAGCTAACTGGAGGTTGGGGGAGGGCATGGAAATCTTCTGGATATGTGCAGTAATGTTGGGCATATGAATTTCTGAAAGGCGCATGAGAAAGTATTTCTCAGAAAGTCATTCAAAGCAAAAAAATTGGGAAGCTCTATCCTTTATCTTTTTTCTAATCTCCCAAAATAAACAATAGCATCTCTGTAGGGGAGGTACAAAAGCAAAAGGTAATCTTGCTTGCAAAAGTACATGTGAAGTAATTACACCCACAGGTAGATTGCTGAAAAACAAACATCCCACACAATTGAAAAGCTTAATTTCACCATCCCTTGGAAGCTTTCGTAGAAGCAATAAAAAAGCAACTGAAATTCACAGCTCAGTTTCTCCATGACAGAATAAGTGGAATGGGTAAAGACACATCAAATTAAATCACATTAGCAGGAGAACCTTCCCAAATGTCACCAAAGCATTCACGCACTGTCTTCAAAATAAAAAAGCCATTATAGAATTTAAGACAATAGTGATTTTATTGTCTATCAAATCACACCTTGATTTTCTTTTCTTTTACAAATTTCAAAAACATAGCAAGTATTTCTAAAATGTAGTATGTAAAAACCCACTTGCCACAAACTGCTGTAGTCAGTGGAACAAATATATATTTCAGGAGCGTGGCCAAATGTAAAAATAATCCTATGAAATAAACATTGTTCATAAAAATACAGTAAAATGCACTTTCCCCACCTCAATAAATACATTTTAATGCTGTTTCCAGTTGGCATTTTAAGCCACTAGAGAACTCTTAATGAAGTACAAGCCAAAGTATAATTTCTCCTTATGCACTTTTACAATTATTGCAATAGCATCCAGAATTGTAAGCACTTTCCTTGTAGTCTTTTGCTTCTATCTCCATGGGGATCACAGACAGGATAAAAAAATTATTTATAAAAATGTGCTACTCCATATCGATCCCCATTTTGGAAAGAATACTTAGGTTTGTTCTTTTCTTTTTACTAAGAAGTAGTCCACAGAACAAACTGTTTTAAATGAGAATTCTCTAGTACTCAGAAAATTAAAGTCTATTGTCCAGAATCATATTTTTGCTTTTAATCCCTCTTTAATACATTTAAACTTAAAAATTAGTCACATAGTTACATAAAAATATAAGTTTTAGAACATCTTAAACAATAATAACTAAGATAAAGGTTTTGTTAGAAAAAGAAAATCTTGTCCTTTTTACAGATCTTGCAATTCTTTTAATCCAAGTATTTACTTGAATTATAGTTCTGTCATCCATGCACACACAAAAACAAACAACTATATATACATAGATCCCTGATTATTTTAACATGTTTTCCAAATGGCTTATTAAAAATGCAAAAGTCAATTTCAGTAATGTCACATTTTGTTTGTCCAAAGCACAGTCATCTCCTCAGAAGACAAGTATTTTGATGCTTCCGTAGAGGTTCTGTCTATCTATGTGTGAATGAATCAGTATTTTACACATCTTGTAACAATAAGTTACTGTTACTGTGCCCAGTGAATGAATGCCTTAAAAAACAAACAAACAACAACAAGAAAACAAAAAAAATTCTGTTTCATGGCTCTTCTAAGAGGCTGAAAGGAAGACGCTTATTTGTCTTACTACACAGGCTTCTTTATCAATCCCTAGCTGGTTTTGGAAGCATAGGAAGACCTGTCTATTTTGTATACTTAATGGAACAGAATAAAGAAATAATTAAAAAAAAAAAAAAAAAACAACAATTGGAACCCTGGTAACTTTTTAGACTAATTGTATCACCTACAATTCTACAGTTCTTCCATTTCAAAGTGTGTATTAAAGCTGTTTGCCATGGATGTATGTTCAAAGATTCCTGTTAGGCTTGGTTTCAGTAGCTCCACAGAATGGCATGACAGTTGCTGTGAGGTATCATTCTTCAGGGACATTATTTGATCTGCCCCAGGATCTCTTCTGTCATAGTACAGAGCCCATAGTAAAGTAATAGTGAGGATCATAGCCAGAATCTGTGTTACTCCAATAGAGATTCCAAGAAATCTCAGTACTTGCAATTGCTTCGTCCCCCTCAAAAAAGTGTACATTTTTTTACCGCATCCCTATGAAAAAAAAAAAGATAGAAAAAGATTAGTCAATATTATTTGGCTTGCAGTTCCCAAGGCTTAACTCACCCTACCTAGTACTGGCTTATTCTGGCTCCCCAAAATTCAATTTCTCCAAACAATACTTTGAAAACTATTTCGCCTATTTTTTAATGAATTCTTTTAGTTTTCACATACACTGAGAATTTACTGCATATAACAAACTCCTAGAGAGCTGTGCTACTCTTCAACTCAAAACACCACTCGAAGTTGATTAGAGTTCTTATCAACTATCACTGGTTTCTTTTTTTTTTTTTTTTTAAAGAAGTTCAAGGGGTTTCAACAATTTTTAAAAGCAATTACATGCTGTTTATCATCACTAATACTGAGTAGTAATAATACCATATACATGTGCCATCATTCCTTCTAGTTACACTTTGGCAGCCTCCCATATCTGCAGACTATACACTAAAAATTATCTGGCATCATTTCTGATATGAATGTAGAAACTTCCACCATTTTTGTGATAGTTTTATACTAACAACCATTTTTATATTGCCCTGCGCAGGATCAAGCAACTCACAGCTACTGCTGCTTAAAACACAATTTCACCAAGTCTTTGAAAAGTCTGGTTGGTTGGGTTTGGTTTTTTTTTTTGGGGGGGGGGGGATGAAAAAAGGCATATTAACATCAAGTCATTGTGACCAGGAAGAAACAATGAAACCAATATTGTGAAAACTGACAGAGAAATTTGCCAGTTCAAAATTAACTCATACACTGGAGAATATCCACAAGGATCATCAAGTCCAAATCCAAGCTCTACACAAGACCACCCAAAATTCAAACCATATGTCTGAGAGCATTGTCCAAATGCATCTTGAACTCCAGCAGCTTGGGGCTGTGCCCACTGCCCTGGGCAGCCTGTTCCAGTGCACAACCACCCTCTAATGAAGAATTTTTCCTAACCCCCAGCTGCCCCTCCCCTGACAGCTCCATGCTGTTCCCTCAGGCCCTGTCGCTGTCACACAGAGCAGAGCTCAGTGCTGCCCCTACGCTGTGAGGAGCTGCAGCTACTATGAGGCCTCCCCTCAGCTCCTCTGCTCTGGGCTGAGCAAACCAATGGACCTCATACATCTTGCCTTCTAGACACTTCCTCATCTTCGTAGCCCTCTCTTGGTCAATATATCCTTCTCATATTGTGGTGCCCCAAATCTGCACCCAGTGGCTATGCTGGGCCTGGTACGCTCCAGGACGCAGTTGACCCTTTTGGCTGCCAGGGCACACTGTGGTTCATGTTCAACTTCCTGCCAGCCAGATCCCATAGATCCCTCTCCACAGATCTGCTCTTCAGCCTGTTTGCCATTCTGTACATATATCTAGAGCTGTCCTGTCCCAGGTACAGAATCTAGCACTTGTTCTCATTAAATTTCATGCGGTTCGATATTGCCCAGTCTTCTAATTTGTTAAGATCTCTCTGCCCTCAAGGGAGTCAACACCTCCTCCTAATTTAGTGTCTTCTGCAAACTTACAATGTATACATTTGAGTCCTGTATCGAAGTTATTGATGAAAACATTAAAGAGAACTGACACTAAAATGGAGCCCTGGAGAACACCACTAGAGAATGGCTGCCAGCCTGAGGTAACCCCATTTACTGTAACCCTTTAAGTCCAACCCATCAGATGCCAGCTACTTACCTATCATTTAACTGTCTTCATATTACTATCTGTCCATGCTAGATGTAACAAGTACCAACACCTGTCTTGCTGACTTACTCTCACTGAGACTCTGCAGACATTTGTGCTTTAAAGTCACCTTGATGCATTACTGCCTTGCTTTGTTTTGTTAGAGTGGCAACAACTATCCACTCCACACAAACTCCAGCAGGGAGCTCCAAAGATCTTACCATCCTCACAATCCATCAGGAAGATGGTCATACCCACCACCTCTCCCTACTGCTGCTGGCCAGCTTCAAATCCAAAGCAGTTATTTACAGAATAATAATTATTTACACAGAAAATTCTGAAGAATAAAAATGAATTTTAAAGACCACAAATCAATGTTTCCAAGAAATGGAAATTTAGAATAATCACTCTTTCACTGTTCAGCTCTTTTCAAACCACCAGCACACACTCCAGTTTGCTAATGGGGCCAATAATTACTGCACCAGGTTCTGAGAAGTCTCTCAAGCCCCTCGAAGTCAGCAACAACTCACAAAGACAATGGCGAGGACTACTGAACAACAGTGCAAACAAGCTATGCTACTTGCTGATCAGAAAAGGTGGTGTCTTAAAAAGGATAGAAGTCTGAAGAGTGAGCCCTTAGCTATTCTGGCCCATGGTAAACCTTACAGGACTTCAAAGTACAAGAATTAATGGAATACAGCCAGCAAGGGAAAATTCAGAGTAATAATTAGTCATGATAATAGTCATGATAGGATAATACTAAGGAGGCATTAGTCCCAGCAGAAGACCTCCTAGAACCATCGCAACAATTTTGTGCTTATATTCATCTTATAGCTTTTCTATGAAAAGAAAGCAATTGATCTAAGTGACAGAATCTGAAGACAGCATGTGATAATCAATACTTTTCAACCACACTGACATTCCCAAAGCCTGTTGTTTCAAATGCTGCAGCCATTAATTTGATGAAAGGCCTGATTCTTGCCTGAAACACAAAATTCACATTGCAGTCAACAGATTCTCATTGGGGACATATATACTACATAATTGTAGCTAAGACAAAGGATCTTAATGTCTTAGAATCATAGAATCAATCTTTATACTGTTCATCATTTTTGATTGTTTTTTATTTCAATTAACAAAGTTTAGACACAGAACAAGGAGAAAATTTGGATTCCCTGAAATCTGTGAAGAAAAAAACTGTAGTGAAAGCTACATAACTGATGAAGAACAAAATTCATCATGCCGGTGTCTTTTTTTTCTTTTCTTGGATAAAAGAGTGTTGTAATTATGTTACTTTCCAAATTTGTTTTTAATTACAGAGACACTGGCTGCATTTTAATACTTTGATGACTTTAAAGGATTAAGGTACAAGCTGGTCACAGTTTAAAAATGTTCAACCACAGCAATATTCAAATTCAGTTCATTTGTTGCCTAGAGGGAACATCCATTAACAAACAGCAATAACATTAACGCTGGCATCTCCTGCAGAACAGACACATAACTGAGACAAATTATACTTAATCTAGATAGACTGTCTCCCTCCATTTAATGATGTCGCTATAGTTCTGCTCTAATACATGTTCAAAATCAGCTTCAAAACTGAGAAATATCCAGTTACCCATTACCCTCACATGCGTGCATTTTATTTCTGCTTACGCAACACATTCATAGTTGGTAATCTGCAATTAAAGATTACATAAATATACTATGTTAGGCAGAAGCAGAAGTCTGTCACTAAACTTAAAGCTCCTGTTTACACCTCAAAAATACTATAAAACGTTGCAGTGAACATTCAGAGGAATATTAGCTGCAAACTCCTATGGAGCTACAGATTAAAGGCCTGATTCACATTTATTCTAAAGATCATTTGATATTTTCAGTGCTAAAATGGAAACAAAGCATGTTTTTATGGTTTACTGAAACACCATAACACCAACAGAATAACGACCAGATCTTAAATAAGCCTCTTCTCAGAGCAGAAGAGAACAGATAAATCATAAGTAGTACATTATTATGCTAGAAAACATGCAATTTTGACTTTTTTTCTGAAGATATCAACTCCTACCAAGTGTTTTATTTAAGCTACAGTTTCTTATCACAAAACTAGTACACATCCTCTTGCCCTCAGACAAATCGAACCTCTTAGGCTACAATGTTCTCTCATGCACGTCCCTCACAACTACTGTCTAAGGTTCATTTCTTCTACGAATTACACAAAGGTGAAGTTTATCAGAATAAAAGCAGTTTAAGAAGAGTAACATTTTTTAAAAATAACTCTCAAAATCCATCAGCAGAAACACAGTGGTGGTCTAAAAAGAACTAAAAGTAGGCCACCTTTCTCTCCTCAAGAATTTTACTTTAATTTAGACCACAGAGAGCTCAGAGACCCTTGCAGAAAATTATAGCACAAATGCAACAAAACAATTTTATCCATTACAGGAAACAAAACAAACTTCAGTTTCCTGAAATACTAAAAAGGACTCCACAAAATCATCTTTCACTGTTATTTTTCACATATCTTCTCAGATCCTGGTAACTACTTGACTAAGATGAACTTGTTGTCATTTTACTTCTACTGAATCTCTGAATCTCTTTGTGTAGGCATCTTTTTACTGTAGGACTTCACATTGAATCTAGCAGCTTTAATGTTTGGCAGTTTGGAACATGCCGGATGATTTCAGGACCTGAATGATCTGTATAGAATAATCTCTTCCTCTTTCCTCACAGAGCTTGTCTCTACTTTCCAAAACTGACAAATTTATTACATTATATGTTCAAATGTTGAACTATGTCGTCAGCAACTTCTTGGGAAAAATCATGAGTGGTAACTTGTCAGCATCACAGAAGTCCATCTTCAAAGACTGGGGTTGTCCTACTGTTAATCTCTATTCAGATTTCACAGGAAAAAAAATCAGCATGCTGTTCCAGGTATGATTTGAGGACTCATTCTCAGTTTTACACCCAGAAGAGCTGACTTGTGCATTGCCATTCATCCTCCATTCTCAAGTTAAAGAAAGCAAAATATCTCACAACATCTTTTGCACAGGAATTACCTAAGCTATACTGGTGGCACCCAAAGAATTAGTGGAAGAGTGCTGGCCTACTACCAAACTGCATGTTGATGTGCCTGAGTCAGCCTGAACATTTGCGTTCAGTTTCTCTTCTCTCACTACCCAGAAGTTGGGCAGCTTGTCAGATCATAATTGTTTTATGAGAAAGTTAACCCATTAGGTGATATAACTCAGTCAATTGGACGTTCTTGCAGTCTGGTAGACACATAGATCATCTTCCCCCAGGTTTTATCATTACCAATAGCTAGAGTTTATTCACTAAGCTAAAGAACTGAGGTTTCCATTCACTGCATTAAGGACCTTGTGGCAGTGTTTTCTGTTAATACAGACAGACGAACTGTCAGGTTTTTTTTTCCCTTATCTTACTCTAGATTTTTAAGAGAGTTTATTGGGTTTTCCTATACAGAAAAGATTTAAAAAGTACTGAGAAATATCCCATGTATTTTCTGATATAGAACACAGCAGAATTTGTACAAATAAACCATTCTGCTACACTGCATAAGGTAAGTTCGAAAAATAAATGCATCAGAAGAATGCACAAAGCTTTCTGAAAAATCCTCATTTTAAATTTTACCTCCTGATAAAGGTCACTGAGATCCTCATGATGTGCCTGCTTAGAGCATCCTGGGAACTCTCTGACACAACAGGAGTCAGGCGGCCAGTCCATCTCTGTCATTTCCAGCCAGTCTGTGAAGTACACCACCCCACAACATTTAAACTGCAAAGAAAGGATTAGCCAAGATCAGCAATAATGATGCTACTTCTTCATAAAAGTCATCAAACAAGCTAAATAAATTCCTACTAAAATCTTTTGAAATATTTAAATAGGACCAAAATGTGCACAAGAACTTTCTTATGTACTCCTCTTCTGTACTTTGACAGAAAAATGGCGTGAAAGAAATAATGCAGTGACCAATGTGTATCTTAGAGACAGCTAGTGATATTGTTGTCGTTTACAGCCCTACCATTCCCTACAAGGACATTTCACAGAAATTGTCTTACTCTGTAGTTTTGCTATTTATATTAGAGGGAAGAACACATGATAGTTTCATGCCAAAGAATGACTGTAATGAACAGTGACACCTGTGGCAAATGTAAATTGTAAGAAAAGATTATTAAGGTTTCTGTAATAAGGACAGTTCCTCCCAGGCTACAGCTACGGACATACCTGTTGAAAAACAGATGAGAAAAAATACACAGAAGATTTATCTGAAAACAGAGAAAAAAGATTTCAAAAGGGGGGAAAAAAAGGTACAGAAATCACAAATACTGAAAGGAAAAACAGAAGAAGAGGCTATCACACTAAAATAAACACTGCAACAGAATCAAGCATAAAAGTAGGGACGCTGGCTGCAAAGCAGATGAGCCATAATTGGCTATAAAAAACCACCAGGACTAACAACCTGTCATCTTCTCTGAAAAGCACAGGAGATTTAAAGCCAAATGACTGGCCTACCACATTCCCAGCTGCATTCACATAAAAAATGGCTGAAGCAGCTGTATCAGATTGTTTTTTTGGCATCAGATAGGGAGTTGATATGACTGAGAAAAGGCCTTGCTGGAGGAACAAAATGGTGCTGTCTGTCTGAATGTCCTCCTCACCTCCTCTTCATTTGCACTTTGTCACCTGGTAATAGCCCACACAATCAACATTTTCCCACCTCAGACTCCTGTATATTACTTCACTTCTCAGTCACAATCAAACAGGCCAGTGCCCAGACGTGATGCTTGCACACCTCCTCTTCCAAATCTCACTTCTTCCCTTTTCTGACTTTCACCACAGCTTCAATGTGTGTTTTATTGGTTCTTTAGTCAGCCAAAATCCTCCCTGAATTCCAACACAGAACTTTTTAAATGAAAGCTTGAACTCTGTCTCCTCATTGCAACTGTAAAGAGGACCTCACTGAACACCCCCTTCTTATTCTTAAATCTCTTTTTTCCCCTGACAGTTCTTCCTTCCTGACTTGAAATAACTCTTCCTATCTCCCTTAGCATAGGTAAAGCTCAGATATTAGACCAGCAAGGAAGATGATGGTGGTGTGGTTAGGGGAATACAATTTCCATCTTTCTCAGATGGGAAAAAAAAAATACAGAAGAAAAAAAGACAGAGACAATCAGAGCTGACTCTTTAGGAGCTGACTAGAGAAGGGCCTCATGCAGTGTGATCATTGAAGCATAAAACACATATCATGCTCACACATTCAGTATCTGTGTTATGAATAAAAAAAAATAAAACAAAAATTAGACTCCATCAGTTCATTAGGAGTGGTGGAGGAGCCTTTCCAGACCATTTCAAACTTTCTCAAAATCATTCCTCTGCTCACAGATGGAATATAGGGAATTTAACTTAAAATCAGTTCTTCTCCCCCAGAAGAATTAAGGCACAGCTTCTTTGGCAAAGAAGCAGAAGCCTTAATACTAGCACTCACTTAAAAACCTGCTGTTATTACGACACTACAACAACCAGAAGCATAAAAAGCAGCTTTTTATTTAACAAACCTACACATTTAAACCAAGATATAGTACCCCAGGTACGTAAACAACCTACTTACATATGAAGGATTACTCTGTTTCACATAGCACTTGAATGACCAGGGCAGGGGACGGGGGTAGGGATGTTAAAACTCATGTAGTCCTCATTTTTTCTTTCAGGTTTTAATATAAATATAGACTAACCAAGTGCAGCCAGGAAATGTTTAAATAAACAGGAAATCTGTGCTACAATGATAGATTTCAACAATTCACCGAGGCAGCACAATGACAGGCATTTAAAGAGTTCTCTTCCTGCATGTGAGTTGCATTTGGAGTTAATGGCTTTTACCTCAGGAAATTTCATGTTTCTGCAACATAATACTTTGTTCTTTAAAACTAGTTCTGAATTTTAGTAGGCTATCAGGCAAACCAGTGAATAAACAAGGCAGCCTTTTTGGTGTGGTTTGTTTTAACCCACCACGACAAACAAAATAAAAATTCTGATCCCTTTCTCTAACCTCAGCCAAAGAGACAGTGTTGGCAGCTTTTAACAAACTTCCTTCGCCACTCAATTGCAGGTAACCACATATCTTGGACATGGCCGCTCTATGAGAGGAAGCTAAAAGAGTATATAGGAAGACTGTTCAGTATTACAATAGCATTCTCTATGATTTACCTGAAGAATTTCGATTCTATATACACCATATTCTTAATGTTTGCAATAATCCTAAAAGGTGTTGGTGTCCCAATATTACTGTCAAAAGAGGAGACGTGCTAGCAATTTAATTGAATTTAGCAACGTTCTTATTTTTTGCACGTGCAAACAGATTGTTAATATCTTTTAAGTATTATTTTTAATTAGGCCTCATGATTATGTACATTAACTAGATCTAGGCATTCTGACTCATTTGACTGGTACTGCTAGATACTTTGATGATATTAAGAATTAAATGTGTGACTGAACAGAAATAAGCTATTTGGGTTGTCATGACCGTCCACTATTCCACTATCAATCAGTACTCATTTTTTTAATTTTTTTTTTCTTTTTGTGTGTGTGTGGCAGGTCTTTAAAATGTATTGGTCTTAAACACAAGAAAACCTATAACCACTTACCTGCATTAGGTAAAGCTACAGCATGTCCTGTGAATAATACATATAATTTCTAAGAAAACGGGAAATCAAGTTGTAAAAGATACATAATAGTGTCTTTAGGGCCTACAAAAGTTCAGAAGCTGGATATCAAGTGACGTAAAAGACACTGTAACTACACGTTTTTATCCAACTTGCATTCACCTACTCACACACACACAAAAACCCCTTTTCCTTTAGCAGATAAATAACAATTACTAAGTGTGTATTCTGTTCACAAATTAACCGTCCTCTTACCTCCCTCTGAAAGAAATTCCAAGCGTGTGTCAACCACTGGTACCTAGGTAGGCCATAGTTGGTCATCCTGGCTTTCAGAGTGATCATATCAGACCACTGTACTGGAACCTGAAGCAAATAAAGAACAGAGATTGGCACAGCAGAAAACTGATGAATGGGTCAATTGCGCTTCTGGCTCCAAACACAGAACTTTCATCTATTCTGTGGTCCCTCAAGTGCAATGACCAAAATAACTTTGTATTTAAATAAAACAGGTAAATAAATGCTTCAATTTATGCAACACTGAATCTTTACAAGCCTTTATTATAACAGCAGGAAACAGCTATTTGTTTCTTTTGCTGGTAGTATAGTATATGGTAGAAAAGAAGCTGTTGTGTTTCAGAGAGATTCAGAGATTGTGCATAAAGTCTGATTATATTATTTCCAGATGTTATCTGGCATAAAATTTGAACCAAGCTCCAACCCAGTCATCAGGGATGGAATTCATCTGCCCCAATTTAGTTACCTCTGTTATCATCTTAGTCAGTAGGAAGAAACAGGCAGCTGTCCAGCACAATTTATCTCATCTGAAGATAAATGTTTTACTCTAGGCAGAAGTATCCCTTGAAATCTCAAATCCAATTCACTTCTAAGGTGACAAACTCAGATTTAAATGTCTATCTTCTAAATATATGCAATTAATTGAGATGAATTCTACCCTGAGAGCATTGCCAGTGGCTTTCAGGCTTTGACTGAAGTCCACCACACAGTGAGGGCCTGTGAAACTTTTCTTCTCACATGCCCTTGTAAATCTTTGCCTCTAAAAGAAGAATTCTTAAAATGCTTTTTAAAATCTGACTATTTAGAAGTGAGGAGCTGGTGCTCTCTTCTCAGACAGTGATCCCCAACAAGCAATTTGTCAGAAACAAAGCAAATAAGTGCTCTGGCACTGGATATGCAGTGCAGTTAAGAGGCAAGGTAAGAAACTGGCTTCTGTTCAAGCACCATAAATTTCAGGGTACAAGACTAAAATACAGAGCTGAAGACTTCACAGTGCTCTTCCAGGCATGCATACCACTCATTCTGAGTAGTGCCTTGTTCCCATTAGCCATAGTAGTCATGGTGAAAGCAATCACAATTGCAATGTGGGCTTTCATTTGGACGGCTGAGGAGCCGAGCTATTCTAGTGGCTATAACTGAGCTTTGACATTCAATTTGGAGCAAACAGTAACAGCACTCTGTGAATAGCAATAATCCAAACTGAGGAGAAAAAAAATCAGAATACTTCCCAAGAAGCCCAGACCTTGCTATGCCAGGTGCTCTACAAAAATGCAGGAATGCTCACTGGCTGATAGACCCCATATTCCAAATAAGAGCACTGGAGAACTTTTAAATTATGCTACAATTTTGAATATGAATATACTAAAAAGGAGAGGAGTGAGCAAATGACTGTGTGGTGCTTAGCCACATGCCAGGTCAAATCACAACAATAACCCAGAAATTTAACACAACTTTCAATTTGCAGAATTTTTATTTCTTATGCTATAAAGCTTTGAACTCACAATTGTCCACATAAAAACAATATACATTAGCAATATAGTACTAAAAATAATTATGAAAAGAGTATCACAGAATATTTCCATTGCAAACATTTATACTGGTCACTATAATAAATAATTTGCTTTTGTACTCAATGCAGTTCTTTTTACACCGCAATGGAAATCAGTACTCTGCTTTCTTTGGATAGTATTTGATATCACTGCAATTAAGTTAATATTTGCTAGGCTATTTTATTATCTTATTTGAGTTGAATACAGTCCAAGATTACGCATGTAACACAAGGCATTCAACTTCTTTATGAAAACACTGAGAAACAGGGAAAAAAAATCCAAAAGTGAGAGAAGAAAATTAAAAACAAAGCAATCTAAAACCCACTGTAGGAAGGCAATGTGAATTGTGGAACTAAGGAGAGACTGGAATCTATGTGTTTGACTGCTACCACATGTCAAGGTGTCAAACTAGGTCCTTCAGTGTACCTATTAAATAGTTTCGCAGCAGCTCATGTGTGCAGAACCTCATAAAAATTCAGAATCTTGAGATTCATTTGTTTGACTGTACACCATTTGTTTGATTTGTCCACCACTACCTTCATGCAGTGTATAGATAAAGAAAAATTAGAGATACTGGTTTCCATTTAGCAAAAGCACTACAAAGCTCAGTTTGCTGTTCAGATCTGCTTGTTCATTATTATTTTCTAATGAGTATCAAGGTTTGACCAATACCCAAGTAAGCTGAGAACCCATACTGGCTTTTCAATTTTGTGGGTGGAAAAATCAGTCACAAGGCATGCCTCATGCAGAGAGCTATCATAAGTTGGAAGGAAAATTGTTTATATAAGAGCTCTTAGAGCAGACTTGACCACGTGCCAAAGAAAGACCATTCTGGATTAGCAGATGTGGCTATGCCTCACTGACATTTTTGACAACATCACACACCCACCTACACTAATGCTAATTGATTCTCTGAAATCCACAAGAGGTTATTGTGACTTCACGCTGTGCTGAAACCAACATGACAGTGAGTCACTCCCCTGGGATACAAGGGACTCTTCTTATCTCTGTGTAGTGTAGAAGTGTAGAAGAAAGTATGCTCCAGGAAAGTAACATGAACAGGTATGAAAAAAATGGCTGAGAAACCGCTGTGGTCTTCCAAATCAGCAAATTTCCTCTGCATGTGAGCAGCAGGAAACCTGAGTCTGGCCCATCTTGTTACACAAGAACTGGTGGGAAGGAGAAAGAAAGATAATCAGATGGAGAGAAAACAGAGCAAAATGTTTCAGAGGGTAAAGAGAAAAGGCATAAAAGGAAGGAAAAAGAGAAAAGGAAAAGTAATTTCTGAACTTTCTGTTCTTAAGTTTCTGTTATATTTGCATGTTCAATGTCCATACTCTCTTTGGAGATAGAGGAAGACCTGGAGGAACATGGAATAACTGGGTCCACTGTGCCCCACTACCAAAGGTGAAAACACTGAGCTCAGTACTGCTTTCTGGGGGGAGAAGGGCTGAGGGAAAGGTTTTTCTGAAAGAAAGTAGTATCACCTTATATATAAGCAGTGCCTTAACATATGTAGTAAGACTAACTGGGCTTTTATTAAAATGTTCTGGGTTGAGGTTTCAATTGCATAGCAGATAACTGAAAGCTTGGAGGCCACATTAAAACCCATAACTTTAGGTTTTCTGAATGGTAAAGGCACATATTGGTGCACTTAAGGTTATGTTATTTCAGGCATCTTCTACTGGCAAGCTTTCTTTAAAAAGATGCTAGTTATAACGATCATCTTTAACAGCTGTACTCATAAGCAGAAGCATGCCTTCCATCTAGATTCCCAGTTTTAAAATACATCATTATCAGCTAACATTTAGAGTAAAGGGACAGCCTTAATCATTATTTCATTAGAGCATCCTGTTAGGATCTGTATAGCAAGGGAATGAATTCATATTCAAATTGCTGCCGCATAGCTTCAAACTTCAAATCCACCAGAAACTCCTTACTAGTGTGTAAGTACCAAGAATGCTCCCTCCCAGCTTACTGCAATGTAATGCTACACGCTGCTAAGACTAGTCTGTTGGGTGTATTTTGGGCAGCCCAGAGAAAAATACTCATTACTCTACTCATACAGATGTACCAAATGAATACAAGACAAAAAGATATAAAAACAGCCAGCATAATAACATTTCATTTCAGTTTTTGCTCAACACCTACTCATTTTCTTGCATGATGGTTTCAAGTCTTCAGTGTGAAAACTAAAGACAGGTACAGCTATAAAAACTAGACATAGATTAAAACCTCTTCATGAGTTTACAGAAGTGTGTTTTACAGCTAAGACATGTTTAGCTTAAAGCGCATTTATAGCTTGTGGAGGTAGTGCAAAAATTTCAGAAGGTAGCAAGTCCTTTCTTGAACACATTGTTTACAATATACTACACTGCGCTACAGCTCTTTAAAACATGAAGAATTTTTTGGAACAAAAGACCTACAAATTCTCACATCCCCTTCTCAAAACACTTATCTTTAAAACTGAAGTTCATATCTAATCCTTAATTTTCACTGGCTTCAATGACAACTCATCTAAGCAAGGATTAACTAAAAAATACAGCTCTTGAAATAATCATGGGCTGCAGGATTTGGTTCTCAAATACATAATGAGTGTCAAGAAACCCAGGAAGGACCTTCCAGATAGATGTGCCTTCCCAGAAGGATTCACTGTTTAAGAAAAAAAAAAAAAAAAAAAAAAAAAGACAATCACATGAAATTAGAAAATTAGATGGTCAGTGTAATGAAGAAAGATAAATACTACAGTAATTAGAAAACAGCTAGCTAATGGAAATCTCTTGTTTTCTTCCACTGAAAAAATGCAGCCTCCTTTTCTGACTCACCGTTATTTCCTGCTCATAGGTCCAAACACCACAGGCCAGTTCAACACAGAATATTACAAGCAAGCTTCCAAAGTACTGCAGAAAACAGAATGACCTCAGTTACTTTAGAAATTCAAATTAATTTTGAAAAAAGACCTGAAAATATTAAAAAAAAAAAAAGAACAACAACAACAACAAAAAACCCAACTCAAAACATCACTGATATTTCATGATTGCAGAGATGAAATCTGAAAAATATTTTTTGTAATCAAAATACATATTAAAGATTCATGACACAAACTTTCTAAAGATTTAAGTAGTGTATCTTTTCTTACTAACTTAAACACGAAGCATTTGCAATATTACCACGGGAAAACAAACTCATTTCCTTGATGGTTAAAAGCACACTGGCTGGCTATCATGACACACTATGCTGAAACAGTCATAAAGAGAATAATCTTATTTCCTTACGTATATGTAAAATCTTTTTTTTTTCAGTTTTACTTATTTAAGCAACATTCCTAGGCTAGTAGCCAAAAAGGAGGAAAATAAAATTAAAAACCGAAGATTGACATGATAGGAAGAAAAGGTTCTTGAAAGCTACATTCCTACAAAGCAACTTAACAAATTAACTTCAGATCAGGCATAAATGTGCAAATAGTTATTAACATGGACTGACACTTGTCCATTCCAAGATCTAACCCTTGAACTATTTAAAAATAGAAAACATTTCTATAAATGAAGAAGCTGTACAGGTCTTGTTAAAGACAGTTAAGAAAAGTGGAATAAGACTGACTTCTCATATAGTATTAAGAAAGCCCTTCTGAACTGATGGGTAAAGTAGGATGGAAACAAAGACCTCTCCTAAGAGTAACTTTTCTCTTTCATTCAAAGGTCGCATTCACTATCATTTCCAAGCTTTCTTCTGTGTCAGTGGACTGAGCTCACACTTATTCTCAGTACACAGGTCTTGATTAGTCTTGATTTTATTTAAAATTTAAATTTAAAAAAAAAGCACCTATGATTTTAAATTTATCTGATGAGACTGAATGTTTATATTGTTTCTAATTTACACTTTTACTAGGTCTCTCTCTATATATTTATTATTTTGCCCAGAGCAGAGACAGAAGTGTAGAGACTTCAAACAGAGGGCTCTAGAAGTTTCAGTGCCCCATGTTAGCTTCCTCATCATCATTTTTGAGAGGTACGGAATTAGTATATGTACATCACGAAGCACCATCAAAACACAAAGCAGAAGAGAATGTAATTTCTTTAGTAGGGTACATGTAATTTCATCATGGAATATATTTAGGAAGGCATAAAAAACCCACAAGTATTTACTGAGCTTAAATATTGTGAGGTTTTTTTTTTTTTCCCCTATTAAAAGGTCAACGTGCTGTATTACTTAAAGTGGAGAACATAAATCCACAAGTGCTAGGATCTAACGGTCATCAACATAGGATCTTTTTCTTTCACCCAGTTTGGAGCTATGTAATTCTGGAATAGTGTCTTGACTTTATTCTACTTGCCAGTGAAATCTAACTACTTGAATTATGTTGTTAGAAACAAATAAATCATGCATGCATAAATATCCATGTGAATTTTCAAAACAATCTTATATTCAAATCCTCCACCTGCAAAGGAGATGGCGCTGAAAGAAGAAATCCTGTTTTACCAGGCTCTGCCACGTTACTCTGCATTTTCATAGCTATTGTAACTGAATAACACAATCATGCATATTTACAGATCAACACTATAAGCACAAGCAGAGCTCCAGTATATGCCTTCATCAACTACTATGTTCATCCTCTAAAGGTTCAGAAGAGAAAAAAGTTTGAGCCACATCATGTAACAATGCTTTCTTAAAAAATTATATATATATTTGAGCTTCTAGTCAATCATAGAATCGCTCAGGTTGGAAAAGACCTTAAAGATCATCAAGTCCAACCATGACCTAACCATACTACCCTAACTCTAACAACCCTCTGCTAAATCATGTCCCTGGGCAACACATCCAAATGGTTTTTAAACACATCCAGGGATGGTGACTCAACCATCTCCCTGGGGAGCCTATTCCAGTGTTTAACAACCCTTTCTGTGAAGAAGTTTTTCCTGATATCCAACCTAAACTTACCCTGGCACAACTTGAGACCATTTACCCTCGTCCTGTCACCAGTGAGAAGAGACCAACCCCGCTCTCGCTGTAAGCGCCTTTCAGATACTGGAAGAGAGCAATAAGGTCTCCCCTCAGCCTCCTTTTCCCCAGACTAAACAGCCCCAGTTCCTTCAGTCTCTCCTCGTAGGGCACATTCTCCAAGCCCTTCATCAGCCTTGTTGCCCTTCTTTGGACCTGCTCCAGCACCTCAATATCCTTTCTGTACTGAGGTGCCCAAATCTGAACACAGTACTCAAGGTGAGGCCTCACCAATGCTGCGAACAGGGGCAGGATTACATCCCTAGTCCTACTCACCACACCATTCCTGATACAAGCCAGGATGCCGTTGGCCTTCTTGGCCACCAGGGCACACTGCCGGCTCACGTTCAGCCAACCGTCCATCAGTACACCAAGGTCCCTTTCCACTCCTCCCCAAGCCTGTAGGGTTGCCTGGCGTTGTTGTGACCAAAATGCAGGACTCAACACTTGGCCCTATTGAAACTCATACAGTTTACCTTGGCCCATCAATCCAGTCTATTCAGGTCCCTCTGTAGTGCCTTTCTCCCCTCTGGCAGATCAACACTCCCTCCCAGCTTGGTGTCATCTGCAAACTTACTGAGGGTGCACTCAATCTAACCACTGCCGCTCTAGTGATTGCAATTCATGCAAATATGTTATCCTTTGTTTTTAAATGGAAAAGCACTTTACAAAGTATTCTCTTTGAAAAAAGGAAACAATGCCACCTGCTTTAGCTCTTAGTTCATATGAAAAAGTGCTTAAGGACATTATGGGTAATATTACATTTTTGAGAGGGAAAGCAACTAAATGCTTAGGTGAAAAGTGAATTTGAGATCTAATTTGTCAAAGAAAATTTCAGTGGTTTTATACTCTGAATTATGGGTCCAGGACTGCCAACAATCCCCCAGTGTTATGTAAAATTCACTGACCATAATGAAAATGATAGACCAGGGGTGTATGTGTGGAATACACTGGAAAATTTGTGATTTTCAGTTCCTTGTAACATTTCATTCATTCACAAACCTTAGTATGTGATATTTCCTCATTTTTGTCAACATATAGTTAAAAGAATTTCTGGTAGCAGTTGGAGATAGAAGAGCCAAAACACATGATTTTCTCCAGTTATTGAATATAATCTGGGATAGGACACTGTCTGTCCCAGTTCACTCATAAAGCATCTCTGGGTCTGCCAGGAATTGAGCGCTCGTGACTCCAGCAACATTTGGACACATCACAGCACTGTAGAATGAAGCCTTCTGTTTTGAGAAAGCCCATCTTGTGTCCATAAAGAAAAAGACAACAAGACACAAATAATTTACACATATGAAAATATACTCTAGGAAATGAGCAACTGCAAGCATACCAAGTTCTCCTACATGAGCTTCAGTTTCACACTGCTGTTGAAGGGGAATATTGTAACTCTCTAAATTTCGTGGTTTGCAGAGCAATTCTTACAGAAATTGTGGAATAAAAAAAAAAAAAAAAGCTTCTGGAGCCATTATAGAAAGATATTACTTCAAATTTCCATCTTCCAAATACATAAATTATTGGCATCGATTCTTATTCCTCATCCCCAGTTGGATTCCCACAGGAGTCTGACTGTTAAATGCCTCTTCCTCCATTTACAGACTCCTGCTTTTTTGCCAGATGCACAGACTTGGTTTCAAACTAAGGTTTAATATTTCTTCCTTGCTTCTATGGACTAAGCAGCTACACTTCGTAAAGACGACTAACCCACTGAAGAATTCCATTGTGCTCTACACTGAAAACTGCATCCCACATCCCTGATACTTCTACACCCCACCTCCTTCATAGCACTCCTGACCACTGCCAAGGGTATTTTTTTTTACCTTTTTTTTTTTTTCCCCTCATCTAGAAGATGGCAAGAAAGGAAGGCAAGGGCCTTCAGAAAACACAGTACTCTGAAAGAATTCATAAAAACTTTGCTCCTCCTCACACTCGAGTTCCAATTTACAATGTCCTTCTCCAAAGTGTTTCCAAGAACATGGAATTTTTCAGAGATTACTGAAGTATTATCACATGGCTTTCTGTTCTGTCACAGCTGGGTTTGGTAATTTTTTTTGCCAATCACCTACATAGTGCCTCAGCAACATTCAACTACTATGACCTGTAAAACTGGTTGTCTATTATCCCAAGTACAGAGAGAATCAAGGACCTGAAAAAGTCCCCTTTCACACCATCTAGATCCAGCTTGTACCCATTCATGATAGCGATCATGTTGTTTGCAGTCTGGAAGTGTAATGGGGAAGCAGAAGTTTAGGCAACTCATGAAAACAGAGACAGGGTTGGGTGACCATCTAAACCTCATCAGAACTAGAAAGGCATAAAAGTGGCTTAATTCACCTTTTTCCTTCTTCAGACCTTTTGGCTTGCACATTACAAGATGCCCCTTTTACTGGAACCAGGACCCTATTTCACCTTTTCTTAAAGCCTCCTGGCTAGCTACTGCTTTTCCAAAAAACCTGAGGAGACTTCACAGAGTACTAAATTCTTCCCTGGAGAGTAAATATATCCCATCACACAACATAACTTAAAGTATTGGCTTCTTCTAAAGTCCTTTTCCAGAAAGTGAGAAAGAAAGAGAGCATTCTGTATATGAAAGAAAATGAAAACTGCAGACATTAATGACTGGAGTCAGAAATTGCAATAAGTTAAAGAAAAATGAGAGCACAGGGGGTATTCCAGTTGCTGGCAAATCTGGTCTATGATACTATAAAGTTCTTCAATTTTTGAGGAAATGTAGCTTTATTTGAAGAATCAGTATACTCATTAATGAATCATCACTCCTGTGCTTTTTTATTTCATTTAATAAACATCTATTTTAAAGATTTACCCCTCTCCTCCCAAGTGCTTTTCTTTTTTCCCAGAAGACACAACACTTTTTTTTTCCAGACTCAAGAAAAACCACATCCCTCATGTCAGAGCAAATAAAAAGTAACTGATCAGCAAGTCCAGCCACAGACTTGCTTACTAGGGTTCACACCATCCTTTTGAGCAGTGTGGTCCAAATGGAAGATCTGACAGAGAAAGACGGGCTGAGGGAGATTTCAAGTGTAAGCAGCTGCAGAGTAAAACCGTATGGGAATCTCCGAAAGACCAGAGATAAGGTATGTGAAAAAGATGCCAAAAGATTTTAAAAGGTTTATGCACAGCATTTCCGAATGGCTAACAAACAGCCTGAGAGGATCAGCAGTACTCTTTTGAGACACAAGACATCCAAACATCTGTCTGCACCCTAAGAAACATCAGATGACCACCACAGAGCTTGATTACCAATGAGAATCATACAATTTCCATGAAAAAAAATGACTAAATCCTTCCTCCCT
This sequence comes from Gallus gallus, assembly GCF_016699485.2. Lineage (NCBI taxonomy): Eukaryota > Metazoa > Chordata > Aves > Galliformes > Phasianidae > Gallus > Gallus gallus. The sequence goes on along the minus strand of NC_052532.1, from coordinate 23,655,936 downwards.
TCCTTACTAAGTTACAAACTATAGTTCCCTATAACTGGTAGATGGAGAAAAATGGATTTGATGGATGGACCACTTGCTGGATAAGGAATTGGCTGGATGGTTGCACTCAGAGAGCTGCAGTCAACAGCTCTATGTCCAAGTGGAGACCAGTGACAAGTGGCTTTCCTCAGGAATCTGTGCTGGGACTGGTGCTATTTAACATCTCTGTGACACAGGCAATGAGACTGAGTGCACCCTCAGCAAATTTGCAGATGACACCAAGCTGAGTGGTGCAATTGACATACTAGAGGGAAGGGATGCTATCCAGAGGGACCTGGACAGGCTGGAGAGGTGGACCCATGCCAACTTCATGAAGTTCAATACGGCAAGTGCAAGGTCCTGCATCTGGGTCTGGGCACTCTCAAACACACACACACACACACACACACACACAGGTTGGGCAGAGAATGGCTTGAGAGCAGCCCTGAGGAGAAGGATTTGAGAGTGTTGAATCTTTCATCAGTCAGCATGAGCTGGCAGTGTGCACTCACAGACCAGAAGGCCAACTGTATCCTGGATTGCATCAAGAGCAGCATGACCAGCAGGTCAACAGAGGTGATTCTGCCCCTCTGCTCTTGTGAGACCCAACCTGGAATACTGTGTCCAGTTCTGGAGCCCCCAGCACAAGAACAACGTGGAGATATTGGAGTAGGTCCAGAGGAGGGCCACAAAAATGATTAAAGGGCTGGAGCACCTCCCCTACAAGGACAGGCTGAGAGAGGTGGGGCTCTTCAGCCTGGAGAAGAGAAGGCTCCGAGGAGACCTTATGGCGGCCTTCCAGTACTTGAAGAGGCCTACAGGAAAGCTGGGGAGGGACTTTTTGTAAGGGCATGTAGTGACAGGATGAGGGGAAATGGTTTTAAACTGGAAGAGGGTAGATTTAGACTAGATATTAGGAAGAAATTCTTTACTGTGAGGGTGATGAGACACTGGAACAGGTTGCCCAGTGGGGTTGGTTGTGAATGCCCCATCCCTGAAAGCATTCAAGGCCAGGCTGGATGGAGCCCTGAGCAACCTAGTCTAGAGGGAGGTGTCCCTGCTCACAGGAGGGGGGTTGGAACTAGATGATCTTAAAAGTCCCTTCAAACCGAAACCATTCTATGATTCTGTGATACCTTTGTCATAGTCTAAGAACTAATGCATCCATTTTAATGATCAATCATAGAATTGCTTAGATTGGAAGGGACCTTAAAGATGGTGGAGTTCCAACCCTCCTGCTGTGAGCAGGGTTGCCAACCACTAGGATCAGGCTGCCCAGAGGCCCACATATACTTTTTAAAGAGGGAGCAAACAATCACTAAATAGTCAAACAAGCTGCACAGAAAACTGAAATTCTCTGTCTATCCACTCCTACAGTGCAAACATTCACCTACTCTCCCTCTTCCTCAGCTTTCTCAGCCCTGTCCTGAAAGAATTAACAATTCATTTCTGATTCTAATTTAAAATACTGACTCAGCAATGCAGAAATTTATGAGGGATGCAGTCACAAGTCAACAAGGAAATGGGCTGAAGCCACCAACTTACATTAGCTACCGAATGCCATACAGTCCTTCAAAATACATTCCACAGCTAATTGATCAAATGTTTTATATTTCAGTATCCCAGATCATCCAATTTAATCAACCTGTACAAAGTGTCTTAAAGCCCGCGACCTTTGCAAAGTCCGGGTCTTATACAAATAATGATCACTTTTTCAAAATCTTTATAACAAATTTCCTGAATCAAACAATTGGCTTTCATATGTATGGAAATGAACATTTTGATTTTTTTTTTTTTTTAAGGTATGTATTCAAGTTCTCTCTTCAGGTTCATGTGCCTTTTTAAAAACTAGACAGTATTACCCATGATTACTAAGGATATTGTTCACAGTCTCCATTCTTCTATGAGATATTACTGATCTGTTATACATTTTTTACTTTAACATCATCTTTGCTTATGTAAGGAAACGAATATTACTTTGACAATGAGCAAATGTGCACTCTAGACAAATATTAGGATCTATTTGCCTCAGCTTCAATTACATCAAGTCAGCAAACTCCAAGGAATAAGGGTCACTGCAAGGTCACGGTAAAGTACTTAACAGGACATTGGTAAGAATAGACATTAGACCATAATTTCCTCAGGGCTTACAATATTCCCATCCCTCTTCTTCTCCCTGTAACTCATAGGATTTATATTAAAAAATAAAGTTTCCTGTTTTGTACAGATTTTTGAACGGCAGCCCCCTTAATCACTTTTTCCCCTTTTTATTTTCCTTTTTCCTTGTAAAATAAAATCACAGAACCATAACGGTTGGAAAAGACTACTAAGATCATCTAGTCCAACCATCAACTCACCAACACCATGCCCACTAAACCACCTTCCTCGGTGCCACACTCCACAAGGGTGTGGTCCACCACCTCCCTGGGCAGCTTGTTCCATTACCTCACCACTTTCCCTGAAAATAAGTTTTTCCTAATATCCTACCTGAATATCCCCTGGAGCAACTTGAAGCCATTACATCTTGTCCTGTCAAGATTACCTGGGAAAAGAGGTCCACCCCACCTCACTACAACCTCCTTTCAGGCAGTTATAGAGAGCAATAAGGTCTCCCCTGAGTCTCTCCTTCTCAAGACTAAACAACCCCAGCTCCCTCAAGCTGCTCCCCATAAGACTTGTGCTCCAGATCCCTCACCAGCTTCATTATCCTTCTCTGGACATGCTCCAGGGTGTCAATGTCCTCCTTATAGTGAGAGGCCTATTACAGTAAGCCTGCCTCAGTAGGCCCAAAAACACTCCTAACATTGACCATTCAGCGACAAGCTGCTTCTCAGGTACAAAATCCATGCCACATGCAGCACAGAGCCTCTCTGGTTAATTAGTCAAAAGCTCAAGATTAGGCAGGAAAAAAGATGCATTTACACAACAGGACTTCCACTCCACATTCACTTTGTGACAACAGAATGCAGCTGAACCAGAATGTCACGCATGCTGCACTGTGAGGTTGGGCTGCAGTTCAGACAAGACACAGAGGTTTAGCTGGGCCTTGTAGATCTGTTTACTCATTTATCAGCTCCTCTCATGGACTCACCTGTTCCCCACTTCTTTCAGTGGAGGAAAAAAAAAGAAGCTGGGCAAACGAGCAATCAGAGCAGAGGATCTAGAAATGACAGAGGGGAAAAAAAGCCCCAGAGCACAAGACCACACATTATCTCAGTAGTTTCCCATCTTCTCAGTGAGGTTACACCTCTGACTCTCATACTGGTGTCACTGTCAGGTTTCTTGCCTCAGCACCCCAACTCACTGTACCTACTGCCATATTAGTCTTAGTCCTTTCAATGTGCAGACTTCCATTATTCCAATTCAACTATTACTATCTTCCTTCTTCCCTTCATCAGAGGGTATCACTCCAGAGCCCATTTCAGCTCTGGTGATATTTCAATTTTTAATACTGCCCTGGAAATTAATAACTTCCAGGAACTTGGAAGAACAAAACAGTACTAACAGCATAATGAAAATGGGAACAAGGAAGAAAAAAGGAAAAAGATTTGCACAAAAACTTTTAAATCATGATGCTAGACACTGTGACACCTAGTAAAACCAATACTCGGGACACACATCACAGAGAGCAGGCAAAATATTCATGCTCATCAGGCTACTCTAGAAGTATAGCACGCAGAACAGAATGTTGCATAGACATACAAGCAGCATGCATCATGCTGAAAATATAGTGGAACCATAAAATTACTACTTTCAATAAGTATTTGTTTACCTTTTAGCTTAGCACTATATTTTTTTCCAAAAGGATGAGGAAGTGAGTCTTCACTATTGCAGAAGAACATGAAAAAGCCCATTTTAATTGACAGCATCATAATCATGGTGTCAAACCTTCCTGTCATAAATCAAAGGCATTTTCCTGAATAGCCTTGCGTTTCTGGACAGTTCTTTTGACTTTGAGGTGCTGAGTAAATGCACTGAACTGCACTGTGCTGCCCCAGTATTATGAGCTGCTTAGCAGTATGTGAGCACCAGCCTGAATCCAAGCATTCACAAGACGACATGGATACTCTCACTAGCTCAATTCCCATCACTTTCTTCCACCCTAACACTCTGTGGTGTTCAAACACTGACCTGTTTGTCTGCTGTTTGTTGAACCAACAACACTCTTCATCTCTAAATACGAGGGCTGCTCCAAAAGTAATGCCTCCTACTTTATTATGCTGGTCCATGACGTCAGAGGCAGATGTTTGTAGTACAGTGATAGAGGTTGAGCCTTCCCACCAATATTCTGTTACATGTTGTTGCCATGGGGCAGATGGCAGCAGAGGGGCAGTTTGACAAAACCGATGTCTGACATGGAAGTGCATATGACTGCAGGTGATTTAATTCTTCCACATGGAAAAAAAAAAATGGAACCCATCGACATTCATTAATGCTCATTTACGGAGACCAAATGATGGATATGAGCACAGTGAGGCAATATGTGATGCATTTCAGCAGTGGCAACAGCAACATGACAGATAAGCCATGTTTCAGCTGTTTCAGTCATACATAACTGTCACGCCACAAAATGAAGAGCATGTCAATCACCTCATCTATGCAAACTGGCAGCTTACAACCAGGTAACTGTGTACAGAGAGGAATACTGCCTTCAGTGCTGCTCGAAACAATAGTGTCAGCATAGGAATATCAAAGTCTGCAGCAAGTGGGTCCCACAGATACTCACACAGGAACAGGAAGAACACAGTATGCAAGTTTGTCAGGACCTTCAGCCTCATGTTGGTTCAACAGGTGAGTTTCCTGAATCATATAATTACTGGTGATGAGATGTCTAACAGTGTAGAACCATCTCCCCAAACAACTCAGCTTGAGAGTGAAAATCAGAAATATATTAAAAAAGAAAAAAATTGCCCTATTTCTACTTTCTTCACAAAAGTTGCACATATCAAACTTAGTGGCCTATAATAAAAACTGGTAAACTTAAAACTGACTTAAAACGATCTTTCAAATAGACAGGCTAACCTCTCTTCTGAATCTTTTCCTCCAAGTCTCACTACCTTTTATAAAAGATTTGCCAATAAAGCACAAAAGGCAAAAATGACAGATTTCAGTTTCTGCCTCTAATTCTAAATTGCATGGGATTACAGTAAATATGTTTGTCTTATTTCCTCCCTTTCAATGCTTAGTTGTTTAATATTGATGAAATAGTTCTGGTTAGCATGTAATTCCAGTGCCAAAAGGTTGCACAAAATGCTGGAGTAGCCGTGACTATGCTAACTCCTCACATGGATCAGAACAAATATACTGTAGAATTACAGAAATACACATTGATTGACACACACACACACACACACACAAAAGAGAGAAATTTAATTTTAACACTAGATTCTTGTACTAATCCATGCTGATTGTAGCCAGATAGCCAGATGCCTTGCAAAACAGTTGATGGTATGGTACTGTAGCGCAGCTACATTTAATAGGGAATAAGGATCCCTTCTAGAAAGACATTAGCAGTTAGAATTGATATTCTGCAGTGTAGTGGACATCCAGATTTAATCATGTCTATCACCTGTGCATCCACATGTTTAAATGAGTACAGAATAATCTGTCCCAAGAGGTGATACAGTCAGTGGTTCCCGATCATTTTTCATATGGATTTATTAAAACCACTTTCAGAAACACTGTGCTTAGCCAGCTGAGAATTACTGACAAGAAACAAGCATACTCATGTCACCCTTGTCAAATGACTATACCCTACATTTGCACGTTCAACTGAAATGTGAATATTCCGTAATTTTTTCTCTTTATAACATATTGACATACTTTTAAAGAAAAGGTTGGTTCAGTATTATAATATTTATCTGTTTGTGTTTCAGCTCCATTAACAGACAATTCTGCCTGCCAAGTTCCAATTTGCAACCAGATTCTGCCATAACTCATTTAACAAACTGACTGCATACCAACAGGGTCTATGAATGCTTAGCTCTGAAGAGCATTTATTTAACTGACAATTTTATGATAAAAATCAGTAAAAAGATTTGCCTTGTTGACCAAATACTTCTAATAGCTTTTCTTTTTGTGAAAGCATAGTCAGACAAATTTGAGTTCTGTACTGTTTGAATGCTGTAATTACAGAAAACTCATGGTTACAAATGCCAGAATTTGCAATACAGACTCCAGCCAGGAAAATATTTTCCAGTGGGATTTTCATGAAGAGCTTTCAGCCAAGCAATAGAGTTTACTCTTGTCTTAATGCAACAAAAACTTCATCAAGTTCATATACTCCAAAGGTTACATATTCAGGGTAGTGATTTAGGAGATTGTGGCTTATTTTTTACTTACAGAAGTGGGCTATGATGACAGCCTGAGCTGGAGCATCTGGATCCCTCAATTTCATCCCCAAACTCCCAACCACAAGCAACCCAGCTTTCCTCAACTCCTCCCTACGTTACGTTACTACATAATTTGCTAGCACTCCCCACATTGACCAGCCTGCCACCGAATCAGCAACAAAACAACTCTTTAATAGATGAGAATGTATTTGGTGCTCCTGTATTCCATAGCTATAACAAAAAATAAGGCCACTCCCCCAGGTCCGGTTGAGCAAAGGGACATTCCGTGAATCCTCTTCAAAGCTACAATTATGGAAGCTCAAGTTGACATACTAAAGATAACAGAAGTCTAACTAAAAAGTGTTTCTGGTTTTGTAAGGCATCCCTATTAGTGAACCAGGACACTCTTGAGGAAAGTTTATAATAAATCTTAACAGATTATAATAAGGTTCCAGTTCTAAACAGAAGTTTTTCCTCAAGAGATTATTTTCATAGTTAATATTAAGAAAAGTCTACCTCTGCTGCTTTGGCTCAATACTCTAATTTTTTTTAAGCATATGGATGGAATCCCTAAAGTTATTTAACTTGGTGTATTTTTTTTTGCTGCGGTAGATGCATTGAACTTGCCTGTTAAACAACTTTCTCCTTTAGAAGAAAGTTACTGTCAACTTAAAACTAACTTGAATGATAAAGTCTTATTTTAGAAAAGGCATCATTTCTAAAGGCAATTTTCTAGATGTTACACTGTTGTATACTCGTAGGCATCAACTATATCCATTTAGTAAACAGACCACTTACAAAACAAAATCCAAATGTACTGAAAAGCATCTCACACAACATGCAACACATAACAACCCGCAGACCACCTCCTGCTAAGCTTACGAAGTCTACAACTTTGGTAACTTTATTTAGATCCTAAGAAGTATGAAATACATAAGCTGCAAACTATAGTTCTAAATCAAAATGACCAGATGTACTTCATGTTATGTCTATTTTCTTTCTTTAAATATTCAAACAATGAAAAGTTTTGTTGTTGTTTGGGTTGTTTGTTTTTAAGTATTTGTCAGTGGGTGCTCCATAGGACTGTTAAGCACAGGAAGCTGCAGATTTGGAGTATGAAGTACTATGATGGAAATGTATCATATGAACAATAATCAAACCCACTCATCTTTGATGATTCATCCTATTACTTAAATTGTCTACACTGCAAAATGGGGCAAGACAACCTCAATAATTTAGAGCAAGTCTTCAACACCTGAAATATTATCTTCTTTGTGAGGATGAGGGTCATTTGCAAGACACAAAAATTACATTATAGACACTGTACACCTGTGGGTTACTTATACCAACAGTCTTCAGGATTATGTATTCCTAAAGCAATTAGAATTCCATGATTAGAGCTTAAAATTGCTTGGTTCTACAAACAATCCAGAGCATAAACCTCAGAAGACTGAATTATTACACTTCCTTAGTATTAAGCAGAGTAAACATTAACTCAACCACTATTTTATGCCCCAAGTGAAGCTGAAAAGGTTCCAAACATTTTATTTCAAGGCAAAATTTCAAAAGGAAATGAATATAATTGTGTATTCAGTTGTATTAAGATATCTACTACGCAGACCTTATGCTTTATTGGATTTTCCAAAAATCCAGTTCAATTAACAACATTAGCACTAGCAATTAGTACACTGCTAGGAACATCAATATTTGGATCCAAATATCTTTGTGCACTGTCATTATGGCGGCTCATGGACTTCAAAAAGATTAAAGGCATGATTGAACAGGTTGTTAATGTTTTACATGAAGATTCTTTTGTTTGAGTTCATCCGGTTTTACAAAATCTCATTTTGTTGATCCATCATTTTTCTGATTAGTCTGAAGAACAAAGCATTGACTTATGTCTGCATACACCTGTAGTAGAACAGGACTGTATTAACTGCACAATTAATCAAAGACAATGATATGATTAAGAAGATATCATTTACATTTGCTTATCGGTTTGGTTAGCAAGAGCAAATTCTGTCACTCCCAAGAATGAAATATTGCAAGTTAAACTACAGAAATGTCTTGGTCTGATTTAGTATAATTTAACTGCCTAAACTCAGTTCAAATAACTTATTTCCAGATGTCCCTAAAAGCTATGCATGATTTGGTCTTCCCTGGGAGCTCAAATAAAATGGGGCAAACAACAGTTTTGATTTCTTTTTCTTACTGTTTCTTTGTAATGAATTATGATTTTTTGAAGCCTTGTAGCAATCAAATCACTCTTATTGGTACTATACAAAACTGGTATTTATTATGGAGTTGCTTTTGCCTCTTAGTTCATTTCATGTTAAAAGCTATCGCCATAAACAAAACTCTTAATAAAAGTAATCTTACAACCTTACCAAAAAAAAATCTAAGGACTTAATGCAGTTTACCATCTTTTAATACTTTCACTATATAAAACAAAAGTACGTACAAAGCCCTTCTAAAATCTAAGGTTACTAGATAAATAATGATGTACAAAATTACATGAACCTGCTATTTTTATACAAGCACTCATAACTAAGTCACAGAACTTGCTCTCACTGATTTGCATGGTGAAGATCTAGAAATAAAAAATGCATGACTTGTATTACTATAAAGTTTTCAGATTTAAATTATAGTTTTCCTTGTTATATAACTTTGAAACAATAATTTTCTTTATCATATTATGTGCTTAACATCTAAAAGGAAGAACAGTATTTGCCATCTAGCAGTTAAGGGACATTTGTGTTGCAGACCTCCAGCTGAAAATCTCAAATAGAATTTATTCCAACTTTCTCTCAGAAAGGTAATTTTAGTACAAATCCTTATTAGTTTCCTAATTGTTTATAATATTTTCAATTAGATAAAAGCAAAGGTTGAGTAAATCTCAGACAACTTCACACTTCCTTTTTGGTCATTCTGGGCAACGTTTGTGATGTTTGGGTATCATGCACTTCAGCCTTAAGCCATTAGAAAATTTAAACAGCATATGCTTTGGGAGAACCCAACATAGGGGAAAAATAAAAATAAAAAAATCAACACAAGCCCAATTCTACATGAACAAGACTCCTGGATATTCACAAGAGTTGAATGAATTTACCAGTTCACTTCATCCCACACTGCAAAAAACAGTAGTCAAACCTGATACACTTCTTTCACATCCATTGCTCAGGGCTACATTCTATTTGCATTTCCACTAATCCTTATGTTAAAAGACAAAGACCAGATCTGCAGAAAGCAAACAGCTAGATTTCATAGAAGGCCGCAGGTACATGCAGACATTGATCTCAGTTTTGCCAAGGGCCTGAATGTTTTTAAAATCTAAGTATTTAAAATATGTTAAAGGGTTGTTTTTTGTTTTGTTTAAAAAAAACAAATAGAAAAACCCAACAAGTACCCTCAAAGTCACTGAATTTCAAATGAACTAAAAGATATTCGACTCCCATTACAGTCAAAGCTTCACTCCAACAACATTTTACATAAAGCCTGTACAGTGGAGGCTATTAGTAATTACCTGCTCATCTCAGTCTCAAAACAAAAGAAAAAAACTGAGTACTTGTAATTTAGTTTTGAATTTGCTCATAGACAAATGCAAGTGCAAAACATCACATCCAAGTAAAAGAATGCAGAGGTTCTTGAATGCACTCAGGCTCAATTTTCATCAGGTACAAATACTATTATTTTGCTTTATTCCTACAGTCAATTGTGAATGTAAAGTATAGTTTATCTAGCCACTGAACACTCAAGGGTGAGAAGGGTAGCATAAGGGTTTATTTCCAAGCACTCAGACTCATTTTCCTGTAATTAGTACTTAAGAGTGAGTTATTTTTCCCTTCAGCAGCTCCTCTACTAAATGAAGTAGAATTTTAAAAATGAAACATTGCTTGTCTTTCAGCCATAGCATAATTCCATCTAAGCAATAAATTCTTTCCCACTGTGTGCTTAGCAATTACAATTCCTCACTGATAGCATAACTCAACATGCTAATAAAAAATAATCAGTATTTATCTAGTGCCAGAGGAATAAAACTTTTCTTACATTGGTGAAGTGAAGCAGAAGTTAGCTGCTGTTAGAGATTATGAAACATACCCAGACAAGGAGCAACAGATTTCTTTTCACTGTTCCACAGTAGCCCAACATTCCAACTAGGATAAGGAAACAGCAGACTGCAATCATGACTGGATGGACCACAGGAAAGTAAGTCAAAATGACAGCCTCCTCCACCCTGAAACCAATCAGAACCATAATCAAAATGGTAGAATTACACAAAACCTATACAGTAGAAAAATGTAAGATAGCCACTAAAATGAAAAGCACAGATGGAAAGATGTGTAACTTCCAGTATCGTAAAAATTTTACTGAAACCTCTCCTATGTGGTTTTCAATTCAAATGCTGTATTCAAGTACCAGAATGTAATGTGTAATCTGAAATCTCTTTGGGCCAAAGGCAGCGTACCTGTCCCGCACTTGCAGAGGGTGCAGCACAGAGGTCCTGTTCCACAAACAGGGCACATAAACACTGCAGTAATAAAACTAACAGCATTCTTAAATCTCTGGACAGAATAAAGCATTCAAAACAAAAATGGTTACATGTTGGCAAATGGCCAAAATCGATCCCTATCAAAAGAAAGGCACAGGAACAAAACAAGATTAAATTCGGATCTCCCCCATCTCTAATTACAATCAATGCCAGAAAAGTTTACAAAAATACACCTTTCAACAATACAATAATTACCTTAACTAAAGGTTTCTAGAAATCCTAATTAGGAAACTTGCTAAACAGAACAAACAACATACACTACAATCATTCACAGATTAATAGGTTTAAGGAAAGCTTTACCTTGTTTCTGCAGTTAAAGTGAGAACATTATTCAGGTAGTCTCTGATCCAAGCAGAAACACCTAATACACTGATGGACATCAACTAGAAAGAAAAGATTAGAAAAGAAAGAACTGTTATTTATCATGTATTTTAACAAGCTGCAATATCATTTTTAGTCAAGTAAAGGATTAATCATCAATAACATCTGTCATACAATCATTTATCTGTCAAGGCAAAGCGCTGGACATCACACTGTCCCCAAAATTGTACTTCTATATGCTTGGAGTTGGTTTGTAGCCAACTTTTAAGTAGCTACTGACAATGATCTTCTCTGCCAGTATGGATAATTAATGCCTGGAATACCTTCTCTTCCATCCTGTGGAGTAATGCCAGTGCTGGCTCAAGTCCTACCACTGCACTAGGTACAACAAAAACAAAAAGGGAGGATTTATGCTGCTAAAACCAGTGACTCTTTCAGTAAAGCCATAGTATGACTATGGTAAAGCCATAGTATGATCACTATGCCTTAGTCTCCTGAGCCATAAAATGACACTACAATTCACTACTTTTGGCTTACACTGTAAAACTTGGGTCAATTAAGTTTTCATTGCCTGACTGTCACGTTCTTGAAAGCCGTAAAGCCACAGCACATCATCAGCACTGCTCCTAAAGGGAAGTCTGAATCTACCCAGAACAGCCACCACCTTGACAGCACTGTGTTTCTGTCAAACTATGCTATCCTGCACCCAGCACACTCTGGATCTACCAGTAGAGGCTCCAGCCTCTTATTTTTGTTCAGCAGCCATACCTGAAGGGTATGGTCAAAGCTCACGTTGCCAGCACTGTTGCTTGTGCTCTGTTCTGAAAGCAGAGGTCCTGCTGGAAGACGACATGGCGTTCTTCACCATACTCGTCCCCGTACTTTGCACTGGGTAGTACTATCATAGGTCTGGAAACAGCAGCTAGGTAAGTCAGCGCATCTTTCCTCCCAGAGGATGGACACCACAGCAACATTTCTGTGTTTGCAAGCACCCTCTGGTCCTAAGAACACTGTGTTTGCTCCTTCATGCACCAAAAAGACACAGCACTGCTCTCCAAATGGAGAGATGCTGCTGTGAACCCCTTCAAGGAAAGGAGGGATCCACTAAACTTTTCTAGAAAATTGAGCAAATTTAGTTCCTAATAATACTACTGTCTACTTTTCAGACCATTTCAGAGAATTCTGCTGGTTTATGACACTCAAATGAGAATCTGGACACAGAAGGCACAAACATCACTCTCACACTGGCACTTAAGTCTGAACAGTAGTTCAGGGACTGAACCTGGCAGACTCAAGATTTCACTGCCTAGCTGAGGGATGGAGACCTGAGCATGCTACCTCTCCTTAATGCTGCTTTCAGGCATTGTATAGGTGAATGCTTGGAAACCTCAGCATTGTGCCCAGGTGGCCAAGAAGGCCAATGGCATCCTAGCCATCTGGCCAGAAATAGCGTTGCCAACAGGAGCAGGGAAGTGATCATCTCTCTCTACTCAGCTCTGGTGAGGCTGCACCTCAAGTACTGCATTCAGTTTTGGGCCCTTCACTACAACAAAAAACACTGAGGCAAGTGTGTCCAGAGAAGGGCAACAAAACTGGTGAGGGGTCTGGAGCACAAGTCCTATGAGAAGCAGCTGAGGGAGCTGGGACTGTTTAGTCTGGAGAAGAGGAGCCTCAGGGGTGACCTTATCACTCTCTACAACTACCTGAAAGGATGTTCTGGTGAGGTGGGGGTTAGCCTCTTCTCCCATGCAACTAGCAGTAGGACTAGAAGGAATGGCCTCAAGTTGTGCCAGAGGAGATTCAAGTTGGACATTATGAAATACTTCTCTGAGAGAGTGGTCACACACTGGAACGGGCTGCCCAGGGAGGTAGTAGAGTCACTGTACCTGAAGGTATTCAAGACAAATTTAGATGTTGTACTGAGGGACATGGTTTAGTGGGAAATATTGGTGATAGGTGGATGGTTGGACTAAATGATCTTAGAGGTCTTTTCCAACCTCGGTAATTCTATGATTATTAGGCTTACATAATGCTTCTATAATCAATGAGAAGTGCCAGTCTCCTCTGTTATCTTCAATGGTTACAGCTAGCTTTCCACATGCCTTCAAAGTTCCTTAACATTGTCATAAAGAACTAGCTAGCTGGCACAAGACTAATGAATAAGGAAAGTTCTTCTGTGTCCTTACCGGCTCTCTGCAATGCTTTGCCTTCGCCTGCAGCATGCTCACAGCAGACTACTTCTACCTTGAATATTTCATGAGAAGTCCCACTTGATACTGCACACTGCCTCATCCCGCTTTATCGAACTGATGCACAAAGTTCAGGCGCTGCCAGTGAGAACCCCAGCTGCTCAGTGTGCTTCAAGCACAGTCAGGAAAGCTTGCTGCAAATCTACTACATAGATCTGCGTCAGGGCCCATTTCCTTTAAGCTCCATGGAATCTATTTTGGTTGTTAAAACAGTAGGAATAAAGAGCATTTTCTGTTCTGTTTAATTGATAATGCAGGAAGCTGCAAGAGGAGATAAATAATGACCATCACTCCTTTCTTGCTGAACTCCTCGACAACAACTACCTTCTTGGAAGAAAGCAACAAGCAAGTATTATACAAGCAATACAAATCATGTTTCTAACACAAAGAGAGGTAAGGAAGACCACAAACATAGCACACCTTCTTATGGTTAACAAAGCAATAGAAAACATTTTATACTCTCCCTAAAAGGTCTGCCAATACTTCCACAGAAAGATAAAATTAATTTGGTATAAAGCAATACCAGCCAAATGAAACTGCTGGATGTAAATTACACACAAGAAAATTCCACCTGTAACCACAGCGGGAATGAAGCTATAGGTCACCTTTCCTATGCTTGGAACAATCACACTGCTTCTTCAGGCATTACTGACTTTCGCTACTCTTACAATGCATGTGTGGTATTAATGCTTTAGCTAGTCCAGCATCACTCAAAATGCCTTACCACACTGCTACACGGATGTTACACATGCATTTCCTGACCAGCACTCTTCTGCCAAAAGGACACAGTCCATGAGATGCATCTTTGGGCCTTCTTCAAAGCAAGGTACAAGTTGCCTTATAACTCTGACTAACCTGAAAGGCAGACTTCTTGGATACATTGGATTCACATCCATGAAAGTCAGTAGCGCTGTCAAATTGGGGTAGCAATTTGACATGGCTCAGAAACAACATGCAAATACTCAGGAAGCTTCTATTTCAATAAGGAGTCACACAGTTGAATAAACCATGAGAACACGTAACAGCAATTCAGTCATAGACATTACAAAAGGCGTGTTTTTCTGCACATAATCCAGCAAGTGTTTGGTGGCTTGTAACTACAAGAAGGAAAAAAGTCACATCCTTTCTAATCAGCTAAGTCAGCCTCTGGGCAGGAAAATCATGCAGTATGAAAGGTGTGTTTGCAACACCAGACTGCCCCACAGTAGTGACTGATGTTGATGTTTAGTTTAAGGACAAAAGCTTATCAAGCATTAGCTCATACTCATCAATCAACTTGACAGCTCACTTGCTCCACAGTCACAGGAGAATCATAACAGAAGCGTGACATACATCCCCAAATCCCACAGCCTTCCACTTGTGACTCAACATGCTGCCTCACAGCATGGATGCTGCCCTGTAAAGATGCTAAGCATCTTCAAGTGCCTTCTGAAATCAACGAGGCTCAAAGCACCAACTACTTTACAACAACTAAGCCAGAGACAGATCTTCAACTGAAAACACAAGGAATGCATGGACATCAGCACTGCAACTCAACCCATGTGCTTAACACAGGGAGCAACTATACCACTGACCTGAGTGAGCATCCAAACCTACCAGAAATGACTAATTCTCTGCAACACTGCTTTCAAGGAGTCATGGGCAGAGGCAAGGTTCTCATTATAGCTTTCACTGGTTCATCTGAAGGCAGAACAAAAGGTGGCCTATAAAGCTGGCAGCTGCTTCATAACTAATTGAGAAGCAAAATGCAGACCAGTTAGAAAGTTGTACCAAGCAATCAGATAAAAGTTTATGAGTAACAGAACTACCAAAATAATTTTCACCACATTAACAGCAGTTACATCATTTAATCAAAAAGTTTTCATCTGAGCTTCTCTGATGACAGCCAGTCTGCCATGCTGTAAACACAATATGTGAGTAGGCAGTAAAACATTTTTATTTGTTGCAGCTGGCTGCACAGGCCACTAGGGGTTTCATTCTAAACCATCACAATATGTTGTATAGCCATCAGCATGACACCAAAGGCTTTATGAAATTGTCTGCTGTCATTTTCTATTTTAAATATATTTTCATCCTGAGTAAACAAAGGTAATAGATTATATTTTAATATATGTGCAATATGAAAATCACACAATGAAATATTACATTTCCAAACCAGCTCATAGTCTAAAGTTTTCAAAGCTACTAAATGTTTCTCAGAAAACTCAAAGTACTACAAATGGTCATTTCCAGGCATAGTTTAAGTTACCTTTGAAAGTGCTTTACATCAGTTATATATTAAAATAGCAATTTATTATTCATTTAATATATGCTTTCATCCCTTATTGTAACTAACATACTCACAATATCTTTGAGGTAATGCTGACATTGGAAAAAAAAAATCAATCTACATTTGCAATTCATAAACAAGCAGGAATTTCAGTCTACGGGGGAGCAAGACGCATTGCTGTAGATATGCGCACACCTGTTTTTATTCTCTCATCACCCTTTTACATTCAAACATTCTAACACTGTAATTTTTGCCAATGGGAACTTGCTGTGTTCATTGGAGAGAGGGTTTTTCTGTCATATTATTAAACTGGAGGGAAGGTTAAAATTATCTTCCACAATAAAAATCACACGCTTCTCTGTATCAAAACAGATGGGGTAAACAACTTCAGGCCAAGCTCTGGGATCCGCACAAAACGCTGAACAATGGCACTATAAAGAAATTTCCTCTGCAGAAAGATTTGCAGCTCCAAGGAAATCAATTCCCAGATATGGCAGCATTCAGCAAAAGAAGTCTTTAAATTTTAGTGAAGGAGTAACTCTTGAGAAATTTTTCCAGTTAGAATTGATTTGGGTAACCTGAGCTGTGCCTTTCACCCATGGGGGCGGGGAGGAATCGCTACAAGGTCATGAACAGAACATGTTGCAATGTTTTCACAGGATTTTCACAATTAAGTTCAATATTCAGATCCCTGGACAAACACAGATGACTCAGATCCCTGGACAAACAAGCAATCACATTTTTCAGGGAGGGAAGGGTGTAAGAGTGGGGAACAGAGGGACAAGAGGTCTCATTTTTTTCTGTATTACCTGGCAAAAGCATTCAAATGTTTACAGAAAGAATCATGGCCTATGAAAAGGAAAAGCTCTCAATTCCCCACTAATGCACCTTTTTTTTTAAGGATACACCAACATTTAGTTTTAGCCAAGGTTCCTGCACAGGGTTTTGCCTCGGTCCCCTCCCACTTGCAAACAGCTGAAGCATGTGCTTATTTGCACTTTGAATGCAGGTTTGCTTGCACAGCTGCAGCTGTGAGTTAACAACATGATCCAGGCTTGGCATGAGCTGGAACTTGCACACTTTGCAATCAGGCAACTGCTGGAGCACAGACAGCCTGCTAAAGGGTTGCTCTCCCGAAGAAAGCAAGCGAACTCTCCAACAACTGACTGCATGAGGATCCTACAGCACCATGGCAAAAAGAAATGTGAAATAAGAGCTCAAATATGTGAACAGGTTTAGGTACAGTTAATCTAAAAGCAGGCTATTCCACCATCAAAACGATATGCCTTCACATGCATACAACACACTCTTAATTTTGTGCTTGCTTCTGTTCATGGACAGCAGTCCATCTCTGTTGGGCAATCCATGTTTAAACTCAGAGTATATAAACAGAAAACTAATATATGAATGACCGTACATATTTCCTGCAATACATAGGATCTGCTTATCAGTTAGTTGCAGGAACATCACTTAATTTCTTTGTATTACACACAAATACCCACCAGCACAAGAATTACTCAAATGAGCCTTTATTTTTCACTTAAATCACAGATTCGTATAACACTACATGAAATTAAATTGTTCCTTATACCTTGGGATTCCACCACTGACTTCTGAATGTCCATAAAGAAACATTAACATCATTTCTAACATTAGGGTGAAGTCTGGGTGTATGCTTTCCTTTCCATCATCATGTCAAGCCACTCTCTTTTAAGGGACTGTATTGCTGAAACTCATCCACCGACTCATTGTCAGCATGCATGAGGAATGAGCCCTCTCACCTACGAAAGCAGGTGGGATAAGAGGTTACACAGAGGCAGATAGAAAGTTGACCAGCGGCTGAACTCTGCTTTACTTCTTAGAACACATACTGCTAATGTATTGCTCTGTCAGCACTTCTCCCACCAAACTCCAGACCTTTAGAAACACTCCTGGGCCATCAAAATCCACAGACTCTCCCTGGTCTACATTCATCACCTCTTACCCACTCAACTTCCTTTACTGTCCCTCACTTCAAACACGTTTCTTACAGCTTTTCCCCTAAGTAGAAAAGCTCAGATAGCAGCTGATGAAAAACAAAAAAAAGCAGTTAAAAAAAAGAAGTTTATCTCTATGTGTATCTTCTCAAATTTGTTTAGTGCCCTTTCCAGAGACTGCACCTGACTTTTCTTTGTTTTATATTTGTACAGCAGCTTAAAGAGAACTTTGACACATGCTTTTGTGTGCTCCCAGAATCTACGGATGTTCTACAAATAATACAGCTCAATGACACCAAAAACTAAAAGATTTCTCAAAGACCAATATTAAAATCATTTCTGGTCCTTTAGAGCTCTTCCTATAGCTTGCTCTGCCATTAAAAGACACCATACTCCCACAAAAGTGGGAGTTATTCTTGAACGGCCTTCTAGGTATTTTCTTTACTCAAGAATGCTAAGAAAACCAGGATTCAGTTACCATGTCTACGCAGCAGCCTCTAAAAGCAGACTGTAATGGTCCAGCATGAACACCATGCTTACAATGGTAAACACAGGTACCCAGCTTGGCAGCGTTCGTTTCAATGGATATTGTAAGTCGCTTAAATTCTTTGAAAATTTGACCCTTACTCTATTCACTCCAAGTATCTTCAGATGCCACTGGCAGGAGAGGCAGTTGGATGGCAGCAGAAACACAACCCCTACTGAGAATCTGGATCCGAGGAAGGGAAGATGGACCAATGTCTTTGTTGTGTCACAGTAAATGCAAAAAATGAAGTAAAAATAATTACAAGATTGAACATCTACATTTGAGATTGGAAAAAGATACATTTGAGGTTAGAAAAAGAAGGAAACAATACTTCTGCTTCCAATGCTTCTATGTACAAGGTTAGTATTCCCTTGCTACATTTTCTCAGGTGAAACACATAACTAAAACTAGATGATACAAGTGTGCAAAATATTCATAACACAGGGAAAACCAAGTGAAAGCTTGCTTCTCTTCTGTCTTACCTGATTTCTGGTTCACAAGCACAAACTCAAGGTAGATGTAAAACGATTTACACTGTAAAGCCAGGAGAGTTTACTGCCTGCAATCGCATAGCCTAAATTAGATGGTACTGCTACATAGTAGGAGCTAGCAGCATGAAGGGAAGTTCAAGCACAGTTCAACAGAAACAGCATTTCCTCAGGCAGATAAACCTCATTGGGTGAGGAACATGGCAACATCTCTGACTCTGCTCAACACCCAATGACACTGTGAATCATCTGCTAAAGAGAAGCCTACCACCTATGATGCAGTCACCTGCAGCTTACAACCTTGATTTGCCCAAGCCACAGTCACTCTCAATTACAATGGACACAACAGCAGCTGCTCCTTCTTTCCACACACACTCACCAAAGAAAAAAGAAAAAAAAAGATAGAAAAAGCTGGCAATTTTCTCAAGATAGAAAGTCCATACAGACTTTTTCCTGCATTTCAGATATTTTTGGCCTTTTTTAAATATGAGAAAACATGAGAAATTTGACAGAACAATTGTGCTGCTTTTATTTGCATTCAGTAGCACTACCTAGTTCACCAATTTAGACTATACTTTCTCAAAGGAACCAGAGTGTCTGAGCTGCCAAGAAAAGTAAAACAAGTCTGTACCTCTCCATGCTGTTGCTTTTCTTATTATTCTACTACTTTAGACAGTCAGGACACTGAATTTTTCCAGTACTCAGCATTGTTTTCTATTTTCTGTTCTAGCACAACCATGAAGGCCGCTGCCCACAGACAATCTCCAGTGTTAATATGTGTACCTTTACTACTGGATGGCCATTTTCTGTGACTGATGCCTGCCTTTAATGCCAAGCTAAGGTCTCTCCACCTTAAAGGACTGCAAAGAAAGCCTAAGGGGGAAGAAACTGTAGCGAAGTTCAGAACAACTGGCATTATTACAAAACATGGTGAGGAGGATTTACAACAGGACAAGTTATGAAGCTCTCAAAACAAACAAGGATGCTCACATTAAATCCATGACTGCTACTAAGCTGGAACAGTGTCAGGAGTTTGCTGATCTAGAAAAGCCCCAGAAGCACAGACCCTTGTAGTCTCATAGACTGCATAAAACATATTTGTAGAACTATTAAATCTCAGTAAAAACTAAATCTCAGTAACACACGTTATCTACGGATAAAGAGTAGTACTGTCTCTAAAAACTGAAAACTAAGAAGCAGTAGCAGCATGGCTTCTCTCAAGCACCAGCAAGATAATTTGCTTAAGTAAAAAGTCTTGACTAAAAAATACCAAACAGTGCTTTTCGGGAGATCCTAATATGCTGCAAATAGCAACGTTACAAAGACAAGACACCTGCAGAAATCAAGTTGCATCTGTCAGTCTAAATTCCTTGAAGTGATGCTCATTTATACATGCAGATGACAGAAGAATCAAACCCAATGTTAATTGCAGGCTTCAGTCTAAAGGATATTTCTGTCTAAAATGCTATTAAAAAAAAAAAACAAAAACACCCAATGAACCAAAGAGAGAGAAGCTCCTAAAACCACAATTGCCATTACTCTGAAAAAGACATGTTGCAGTCAGATGCATGATTCCATTGACCTTAGGATCATCTTCCAGAAGGATCAGAGATCTACTACCACATTCAGTCACTTAACCAACAATAATTAGAACCCTGACAACATTTTCACTCCCACTTCAGAAGAAAATCCCTACTGCGAGTCGCAGCTTAGGACACACCAATCCATTCACATCCAGACAACACTCCTTTCATCCCACTCACACACGCGTGTATCACCTTGTTGACTCTTCCAAATCACTGCTCATTAGGTAAACCCCATAAAAAAGTGCTCTTCCCAAATACAAAGCATGCAGTTGTACACCACTAAGTTACACTATGGAGAAGCTACAAGTGTCACAACACAGTGACTGATGAAGTTCTCTCGCTTCACTGCTTGCAGAGGGCTTTGACAGTAACCAAATTACGAAGACACCAGCATGCTACAGCAGCCACCATGCAGAAAGATTTTCTGCAAGACTGATGGTCAGACTCCTCAGTTCTATTATGCATAACACTTCCTCAAGGTGCTACACATGCACTTGTCTGCCCTCACAAGGCTGGTAAAGTCAAAAGCTGGAATCCCTTACACTATTCCTGCAACAGTTGCACACAGGACACATTGAAAATTACTCTATATGTTCCCTCCTCAGAGACAGATACTGAGACTACACCAAACAACAACAGCTACAGAGTGTCTTAACAGCTTTTTTCAGGGCTTCAAATATTAGATGCCAACAGAGCTGAGGCTCTATTTTCTTCTTCCTGGGGGAGAAACCAAGCCTGTTTGCACAATACGTGGTTGGACTGGCCACTGGACAACACCAGAAAGAAACAAGGAGAGAAGGTCACCGCATTCTGGTTAGGGCCCTTAATCAAGCCAAAATTTTAAAAAGTCAACACACGCTGTTTGTATGTCTTCAATGTTTTCAGCCAGGGACTGATAACCAACACAGCAAACAGACACAGTAACAACTGGCTCGCTGTTTGGAGGCCACAGCCGTTCAGAAAGAATGAAGCAGGAGTTGTTGTAAAACCCTCCAAGAACAAGTTTAAGGAGTATAACATACATGCTCCCAAAATTGTGAGCTCTCTGCACACCCCAAAAACACACATTGCTCTCATCTATTTTAAGTATGCTGCTTTTGTGTTTATCTGTTAAGGCACAGCATACCACACTCACAGCTCAGGAGGAATGCAGCTGCATTTCCAGGAGCTGATCTAATCTAAACTCCCTGCCATCCAGTCCATAGTCTGAGCTGGTATTTATCAAACTAAATGCTAACATAAGCAACATTACAAGCTAAAGCTTTCCAAATGGAAGACTGGTGGCGAAGAGAAACAGCTCCCACCCACACACGGGCATGTAAGCACCTGCTGCTCGCAGAACTTTTCCATGAGAATTTTTTTGCCCAGCAGGGTCATATTCTTATGCTCAGAAAAGTCAGTGGTAGCACTCCCACTGATCCCAATGGGAGACAATTCAGCTCTGACAGAGAAAGAGATATGAGACATCTCACTACAATAAGCAATGAGTAGCAAATTTGTATTTAGTTGTTAAATACACATGCAAACAGGATCAGATAGGAAGCAGAAAGAGGTTTTTACATGCACACGCCTCCAAAGAATCTGATTTAACTGTAATTGCCCACCTACCATTCATCCTATTTCTCACTACGCAATTATGGCAATCGCTTTTCATTTGTTTGTTTTATTCTGAGTCAAACAGTTGCATACATTTACTTTTTAAAATGCAGGGAATGAGCTCCAAACAGACTGGCCAATTATCCTCCTTAGTTCTAACACCTTTAATTCTATACACATTACAGAAAACAGCTTTATTCTACTTAACATCTGTAATGCAAGTTACCTGCTGATACTGGCATTCATTATTCAATTATATATTCACATGCTTTGACACACGTTTTGTGAATATAGATCTTGCTTAGCTGCTTGGTGTTATTTCCAGCATCCTGCCATCAGCTATGAAGATTAAATTTAGATATTTTTCACATTCTTATCTTGAAGATGATTATGAAAAGTTGCCGTTTTCTTCTCTAGGACTTCTTGTCATATTGGTACAGACTCAAAAGATCCCCTCTCCTATATGATTATGAAAGAAAAAAAAGTCACACTTCCTATTCAGGGGTGACCCGAGACATCATTATTCAAAAGGCAAACACAAAAAAAATCTAAAGAATGAGAAACTATTTCTAGCCAAATGCTTTAAAGAAAATATTGAATGATGACTTATGGATGGACAAGGCTAACAGCAGCATATTAGGGATGTAGTTGCTGTTAGTCCACTGCCAAGCTGCAAAGTGCTCTGCAGCTCTGTGCCTTAGCTCCACAACAAACAAAAAAACACAAGAATGAAACAATGAAAAGCTGGCAGGAGCAATCTGACATGGAATATGGAACAGAACTTAATTCAAGCAAAGAGGGCAAATACTTAAATCTCCCAAGTGAGCCAGCATGCACTCTCCCACACAAGTATACCTACATGCATCTCCCACCTCCACTGCTGCTTGTTTCTCTCTACACCTGTTCCCCTGCTCACTGCATCTTTGTTTGTCCAGCCTCAGCCTCCTTACATGTATGACATGCATCAACCCTTGATCTCCCTATAGAGGAGCTGTGATGCAATGCGCCAGCCCCCTCCAAGGATAAGGGCAAACTTCCCTACGCAAGGAGCATCACTCAGGAGGAGAAATGGAGCACTCAGCTCCAGCACCAAGGCCCTCACCACCAAAGAATGGGGGCATAACCTCGCGAGGTTATCATCTAGGGACCACACAAAGGGCCGATTTAGCCTACAAAGATGCCCCTAAATACTAAATCTGATGAAACACAATAAGCAGATAGCAGGGAGGGAAAGAGAGAAAAGTGGAGTAATCTTAAGGGTACAAGCTGCTTTATGGGGTGAGTTAAGGGCGTGAATGAAAACAGACAAGGACGGCTCAAGGCAGCAATTTGGAACCCAAACAAAGGCAATAAGAATGCAGACTGGAAGACAGGATGTTCCCAGCCACATAGATGTACATTCACTCAACTCTAGCAGCATATGCCTAAAAATCAGGAATTGAACCCAGGCAGCCCTCACCTGAACGAAATACAAGTTCTAGGATTTTGTATGATATCCAATGAAAACCATGCATAATGTGATAAATAATCACAGATTGTTCATTTTGTTTTCACAGAGATCTCCTCATCTTCTGTTTACAGGGCTTTAGTCCTACATTTGCTGGAGGAATGAAATACTTACGCTTTACCTCTGTCAAACACAATACTTTCAACAGAATCTCATTTTGCCCCAATGCATTCTAATAATTCTCTCATTCATATTCTGCTCTCCACTTTATTTTCGGTAATCTTCATTTTCACTTCAGTATAAAATACACTTGGTGACAGCCTACATGTGCTGCCTGCATCACACAAACATGCAGCACCTCTCCAATCAGTACTTGCCAATGGGTGTGGGCTGTCACGCCTCTTACTTGTTCTTTTTCCTACACTTAGCCAGCATAAATCTCAACTATATGGGTGAAGCAGGCTTCATTCGGTGCGAGTGTGGTCTGTGAGAAGTCTGCATCACACAGTTTGTGTGGAGACGTGAAAAGTTTAGGAGCCAGAGCTGATCACACCTACTTATGCTTGAGAGCTGGAAGCCCTACCACTGTAATTACAGCTTTGACTGAAATGCTGAAAGCAAAAGAAAGAAATCACTTCAGGCTCTGTGTGCCAGTTTGGATCCAGTCCCCAAAAGCACAACGATGAGCTGGGATAAGGCCTCCGCTGTGCAGCTCAGTGCTCAGATACCTCTGAGAGCTGAGTTCAGTCCGGGTCACGGGATGCTCTGACACTCACGCAGTGAGGAATCCACAACACCTCTGAGTATTTCCCTCTCTGCACACACGCGTACGTTATGGTTGCACACATTCACATGTGTATTTATAACATGAAGCTAGTACCACGCTAATTTCACTTACAACAAGTTTCCAAACGCTTTTCTTTGAGGCATCTCATGATGAGCCCCACCTGGCCAAGGGTGCACATCAGAGACACCCAAGGGGCCGCTTCCCCTCCCCGGTTCCCGCAGCCCCTGATGAAGGGGCACCACCGGGGCCGTGACGCGCGCCGCAGTCGCCACTTTGCTCGGACTCACCCAGAAGAGGAGGTTGAGGGCGTAGAGCAGGCAGCGCAGGCACCTCACCGAGTCCTCCCTGGCCATGGCGAGCTCCCGCGGGAGACAGCCCCATTCCTTCACCACATCCTCGCTGCCGAGGCCGGGCAGCCAGCGTTCTGCGGGGAAAGGCAGATAGGGCCGGGAGAGCCCGGTGAGCCGCGCGTCGAGGGCGCAGGTGGCGGCACGGCGGCGCGGTTCCCTCCGCCCAGCCTGACCCGACCCGGCCCGGCCCGTTCGCGCGGAGCGGCGGCGGTTCCGTAGGGACAGGGCCGGCTCGCCGCCGCGGGCAGCACCTCCCCTCCGCCGCCGCTCTCGGAGACAGTGTTTAAAATTAACAACCAGAATCGCCCTGAAAGGCGACAACCCGCGCGGTGCCCCGAGCTGCCCCGCGGGACGAGCAGCGCTGAAAGAGCGGGGCGGGCGCCGGCCCCCTCCCTGCCCGGGAGGGGCGCGCTGTCCCGGGGATGGCGGGCGGGCGGGCAGGCGAGGACAGCGGCGCTCAGCGCCTCTCACTCACTTGCTCCGGCGAGGACTCATCGGGGCCGGGCAGCGCAGCACGGAGCCGCGGCGCCCATCCACGCCGGGCACTGACGGAAAGCTCCGGGCGGCCACCCCCCACTACTCTGTCCGCGCCCGCAGCGCTCCGCCGAGCCCGGCGGCGGCCAGCGCCACCGCGCATGCGCGCCCGCCCGTTCCTGCGCCCACAGAGCCCTAGCGCCGCCGGCGGCTGCGGACTGTTTAAGGAGCGCGGCCAGAGGCCCTGAGAGCGGGCCTCGCAATGGGACGGGGGTCCCTCTGGCTCAGGAGTGCTGTGCGCCCACACGAAGGGCAGCAGAGATAAAACGGAGCTCTCACCAAGCCCACGCGCTGTGTAAACCTCCCTGGGGCCAAAATGGAAGTGGCAGTTCAGAGAGCGTCCAAATCTTCCGTGGGAAAGAGGTTGGGTTTCACTCGGCAGATTGCAGCCCGCCTGGGTGGATTTGGCTCTCAGGCTGCCAGGCGAAATCCAAAAGGTGCATCCCCAAAATGCCCTCCTTTATGGCTGGCCCTGGCTGGAAGCCCAAATTTGCCAGGCCTGGGGCTGCCTCCCCTCTTCAGGGGTGAGGGGAGATTTTGAGCAATTGCCTTAGGCGAGCTGAAATACACCAAAACCTCCTCCTGTGGTATTTTGGCCCAGAGCAGCAAAATCAGCTCACAAAACAGCTGTGGCTTTTTTCATAGGGTTTTTTTGTTTTGTTTTGTTTTGATTTGGTTTGGGGGTTTTTTGCAAGCTTTAACAGACATTTCACAAGATTTTGGCACTGTTACGTCAGTAATGAAACTTCGCTGAAATCAAACCCGAATGCGACCATTTGCAGCCCGGTGCCCCTTCCCCATCCCCGTACAGCAGAAAGCTCTCTGGGGTGAGAAGGGAGAACCTCCCTCGGCACGGCACTTGTGCTTCTCCAGTGGTTATAAAGATATTGCCTTAATGTTAACAATCCCAGCGGCCATCTGAATCACAGTGCAGATTTTGTGGAGGAAAGGAGCAAAGCAGCAAATTTAGAAATGTAGCAGTGTTGAAGATAATCATTCAGGAACTGAACAAAAGCTTCTCTTTTCAGGCAAAGCAGCTATTGATTGGTTCTGTCATCTCTATTTACAGACCCCACAGCTAAGTTGGAAAAAGTCATCCTCTCTCTGAAGCCTGCTACAGTATGTGCACATCCTGTAGTTATTGTGGTGAATTCCTACTGAGGTCCATGTTGTTTCAACACATATGTAGCCCCATAAAATAAAGGGATATTTACAGTTAGAAACACAGTTAAAAACAGATTAGCAAATAATTTTCCACAAATACAAAGTTCTGCAGTGCCACCCACACAAAAATAGCAAGAAAATACACTGAGAAATGTATCTTCACTAGCAGAGGAACATTGTCTTCCATCCACATTACATAAAAACTGATAGAAGGGCTGCTAGTGAAAACTGGAAAAGAGGAAAAAACATTTAATGAGCAAAATCTAACTGCTGTGAGGCCAAAGAAAAATCCGCTCCTCAAGCACTGGAAACATGATTTGAGAAAATCCACAAACTCCAGATAGTTCAGTGCTTATCACTGGGGCTGCCTGTGTAATCCTACTTAAGCTTCGCCAATTTCATTTCATTAGTATTGAATCGGGGTGGAGAGCATCTTCACGTCTGTTCATCCCTCCTTAAATCAGAATGGACATGGATACTTACCAGAAGGCAGTGATTTTATGCCAGATTTGTAGAAGTGAACACAACTAGTTGAAAGTACTAGAAAGCATTGCATAAGTGCAGTCTGTGAAGATTCTTTTTCCTTCAACTGTGGTAAACTGTGAGCTTTTGCTGTTAGTTTGATCCTTTTTTCTGGAACCAAGACCTCTCCAGGAAGTGCATTGTGCCGCAGTGTTACTCTTCAGTGGATGTTACTAGTTCTACACCTAAATAAGGCAAGCAGAGCTAAGACAGATAATTTTTAAAGGTAACATTGTACATTCATTGTGCTATTTACATACCATTCATTCCTTTTATTGCCAGGGTCTTCTCATGAACAGTCAGTGAGACAGATCTTGAGCAGGTATGGTCTTTTCAGTGAACCAAAGCTGGAATACAGAAACAGTGTCAGTTTGCAACGGAGCTCCAGCCTTAGCTGGGGACAGTGCAGTGTGTTATAAGCCAGATTAAAAATAATTGAGGTAACCTTTGCATTCTTGGTTGTTCCGTGGGAAAAAAAAATGAATTACCTGAGCCACAAGGTTTTATAAAAAATGCACTTCAAAAACATTCAATTATCTTACACTCAGTGTTTTTTTCTTTAAATGTGCCTAAAATATTCAATGAGAAGTTGTCTCACTTGTTTCTGATACCTTTGGCTTACAGTGGAATTACTCCCAGTGCATAAGGAATTCAGGAAAAGGAAGAAGATCAGTCTATGAGATCCCTTATTAAAAATCCTGCTAAAATGACACTTCAGCAGTTTCTCTCTGAATTAACTTTTTGGGGGTATTTGGTCATATGATGCTCTCAGACTAACTCCGTGTCTATTTAAAATTCTATTACAGTAACCCCATCACAAAAATAAAGAGGAGCACATGGTTAGTTAAAGAAATATTCTGTCTTTTAGCTGTTAACAAGATCATTATTTGACCAGTAGAGATGGTACTGAAAACCTAAATAAAACAGGACCTATTTAGGAATGCCCACAAAATGCTTAGAGGAAGGTCCCTTCGGAACAGTGCTTTTACCAGTTTGTCATACTTTGTGAACTTTCCATGATGTCAACACTGGGAAAGAAGTACACTGAAAGTTCCCATGCATTCAAACAGTCACTGAACTAGAAGTATTAGCTGACCACCTAAAAAAATCGAGGAAGCTACTATGCTAATTCAATGCATGCTTTCTTTACCCTTTAAACTGATCACTTCGGATTTTATTTAAGGCAAGAAATATGATGGTTTTTACAAATGTAAGTACAATGCCAAAGCTCTTTGTAATTTTTTTTGCAGTGAGAGTTCGATGTTATCAAGTTCTTTAATGTGTAGCAAAGAGATAAGCAAGGGGACTGTGGAAGCTTTGCACTTTGGGATTGACTACTTGGGTTCTCCAGTGTCTAACAAACTATAAATTCTAAAGCTTTTTCTGTGACAAAGCATTCTCAATAGCTTTCTAGTATGAATTCTCTAGACTCAAATGAAGTGTTCATGGTACAGTCTTTCAGTGGCAGAGGCGGGGGATGGAAATGCCAGTGAATCTAATAATCTCTTCTTCCCATGCTTAACTACCAATTTTAATTTAACACATGTAAACTTAGTATCTGTAAGCTAGCTCCTCTCTTTCTGATGTGCTTGAAATTGTCCAACAGGTTCAAAAGCTATTAAAAGAGTGTTGACTGAGAGACATACGTCCGCACAAATACTCCAGTATGATCTCATAAGCCCTTCTTCATCAGGAAAACAGACTGAAAGAGTAGATATTAAGACACACCCATTCAGCACATAGTTGCAATTGTCTTTAATTTAAACTACATGAAAAGCCTGATCAAGTGGAATAGCATTGCACATGCATGTAAATTTATAGGTGATAATTGCCTGATACTAGATGGCAAGAAACTTTATCACTGAAAACTAAATGAGTTACAGTGATATCCTTTTATATGCTGCCATAATATTTAAAATTACTCAGATGAGTTCCAGAGTGAGGAACATATGCGTACATGTACTTTGAACTGTGCAATTTAATTCTGTGCTGTATTTACTCATGTTAGGCTACTCAGATGGGAAAACTGCTCATGGACAGACTTATGTATAAGAAGTCTAAGATAGAATTGTCTTTGACAGCACCAGGGCAATTTTTATTAATTAATTTTAACATATTCCAGCCACACTCTGGCCCAAAGAATCTCTTGCACAGGGACTTCCTCATTTTCTAGTTCAGCAACTTTCAGCGGCTTCCTCAACTGAAATAATATCTCAGCAGGTTGGTTTTGGGGGGAAAAATTTCCTTCCTTCTCTCTATCTTTTCAAAGGCTTCATTGCAAATATGCTCTCCTCCCCTCAAGAGTCTCTTAGTTTGAGCTCAAGCTGAATAAATCACTGAGCCATTTGGTTGGACCTCACTGCTAACCCTGGTCAAAGCAGCTATGGACTAAAGAACTCCTGAGGTTCCTTCTAGCCTGAATTATCATCTAAGCCTATATTTCTACATTTTTCCTCACTGTCTCCTGTCCTGGCTACCAGTGTCACTCTAGAAGCAACCCTAGGCCACTCTTTGGCTTGGCAACAATCTCCTCTTCCATCCTTCCACTGGCAACAGTGACAAGGTGAACAATCTTCCTCTTCACACCAGCAAAACTCTTCTTAATGAAACATGCAAGATAAAATTCATACACAATACATTTTGAGAAGCAACCAAAGAGTTACAACAACAATCACAATGTCCTTCAGGATCCATGAGCATGGATTCTTCAGAGACAGGTAATCTGGAATGAAAAAATAAAAAGAGCAGAAGGAAATAAGAACATTAAAAATATGAGAACCACATATCATACAGCAGCTGGAAAAATGAAAATTGAGGAGATTCAAAGTTGCTTTTAATATTATATAAATGAAAAAAAACCTCACATTTTTCAGTCCTTATTTACTTTATACATTTTATGAAAGAGCATAAGAAATGCATAGAAATCTGCATGTCAGACAAATGATGTGAGAACCAAATTCAGAAAAATATGTCCTTGGTATCAAAAGCAATAGGTTAGAAATAACAAACATGACCAATAACCAGAAACAGATGAATCTTGCTCTGTGATTTTAGGTCAAGAATCTTGAGATGTATTCCACAAGCCAAAAGGCCAGAGTCCTTGGGAGAGGTATTTATCAACTCATTAAGGGTTAACTCCCTACTAGGACAGTTTAGAAATCACACCCATTGAGAAAACGTACATAGCCAGTGAGAGATGGAAGGCTGTTACCAGAGCAAATCACTATAAGTTTTTAAGAAAGCATTAAAAATTATTAGATTCAAGCAAGAAAAAGCCATATGGTCATTAAGCTATGTGTCACAGAGCTTGGAAAGAAGAATATACATTTAAAAAAATAAAATAAAATAAGAGCTCTTTAAAAGGGACTCTGCAACAAAATACGGAGTTGGATTGTTTTATCTTTGCCACAGAAGGAATTCAATAGGTGGATCCCAAGAGTCCTCCCAGTGTCAGTTCTTCATTGTCTTACTCCTTTCTCCACAGGGAGCGGATTTCTGTTTAACAGAAATATCTTGCTTGCATTCCAAGACACAGTTTGAAAACTATATTGCTTTCTGGTAGCTTTTCTTCAATATATGGTGTTTGGTATTATAATGGGAGTCACATAGCTTTCTGCTGAAGAGTTTTTTTCTGATCTAGTTAAATTCCATGAGAAGTTCAGCATCTGTATCTTCTCCAGCAACAAGAAAAGGCACAGTGATCTTCAGAGTCCTGTTTATCATACTCTATCCCTCCTCTTCAGGCATAGCATGAGATTTTACTCTAGCAAAGAACACATTTTAATATATGTGATACACCAGTAGCATTGCCAGTTATGGACATTGTATGATATTTCTTATCAGAAGTACTGTTGGAGAAGTGAAATATAAGGACAATGTCATCAACAGACAGTAGCTGTGTTGGAGAACCAAAGCTGATATCCACTGCAGAGTTCCTGTGTGGCTAGTTCATTTAATCACACTTTTCCCAGGTGGTTCCTTTGTTCTCTATTTACATTATCCAGCTTCAGATCTCACAGGCTGATTTGCAGAAATGTTTAAACATTCACGAATTTATCTGAAACTACAGGGAACTGCCCCTTGAAAATATGAAATGTTACCCGTTGTAAGCTACTTGGATCAGCATAAAGTCTCAGATACTGTTATTCTAGAGCCTGAGTTTCCCAGTTGGAGTGTGGGGATGATAGCATTTATTTCAGGGAAATGTGGAGAGGATTGCTTGGGAAATATATACGTGCTATGAAAGCCACAGAACAGACCAGTAGGAAATTTATGGCTGTCCTCACAGCTGAGACTGAATACTAGAAAGTTAATAGACCACATGCTGAGTGAAGCTGGATGAATAGCTAAAATGTTCATTTTTTGCACATAAAGAAGCAGAGGTCGAGGGGAAAAAATGTATATGATTATATAACTAAGAGAATGTACTAGAGTCAACAAAGTGAAATCTGGTGTTGCAAAGTAGTGGAAGAGCACTTCAGTAATTAACAACTTCCTTGAGGATTTATAGGGAAGGGAGAAGTCTGTCCCTTCTTCCTGTTTGTTTCACCTTCTTTGTTTTTATTTTTTTCTTTATTCTAATGAAGTTATTTGTGTGTGTGGGTGTGTGTGTGTCTGTGTGTGTGTGTGTGTGTCTGTGTGTTAGAAGACAGATTTTTATGATGAGTTTTTAACTCTGTCATGTTATAATTGGATCTGTATAGGCAAAAGGTGCATGCCTGACAATATACTTTTTTAATCTAAATTGAAAAAAATAGAAAAAGACATGGCAAGTCTAGCCTCTCAAAGCATCATTTGTTTTACTGAATAAATGGAATTGTCAGGTAGCAGGTTTAAATTGCTCCCATTTTGCAAATGTGAAGGATTCTCCATGTAAGGAAATAAGCTATGATCATAAGAATCAGCATCTAACTAGCTTTCTATAAAGAGTCAGAAATGATCTCTCATGGGAGAGAGGATGATTATGACTTCCTGACAAATTTTTCTTTCTATTTTCTGTCTATTATCTGAAGTAGGTTGCTTGTGCCCAAAATAAGAGCTGTCTCTGTGCTAGTTGTTTGTAGGAAGTACTCAGCTCAGGCTCTGATTTTTCCCTGGATTCTCTATATGCTTGCTTCAAGACAAGCAGCCATGCTATATAAATATATAAAGCAGAATTGTTGCAGTTTCCTCAGAACACAAAACCTCATTATATTCACAGGTACTTATATTTCTCAAGTATTTCAAATTCTAAAAGTTGGTGGATGAGAATGTATGTCATTTATTTGTTAAAATTGCCCCACAAAGAGACTCTTTATAATAACTTTAATTAATGTAGCCTGCTTTTCAAGTGGATTAATTGGCTGCTCATCATGTAAACAACGTGCTATTTATATGTTGATGTATTATTCCCATGGACCAAACGCAGAGGTGAGTGCAGGGTGTGCAGTCCAGACAGAAGCATGCAGAACTAGACTGCCACTCGGTGGTGTGGAGATGATCATTTCTTCTGCCATTACCCACTGGCACTAACATGACAGGGCTATATCGTCAGCTTGACAAGATAAAGTAACATGGGTGCAGAAATGCTGTACAGCTTTAGTATAATATCCTAGGAATGCCAGAGTGATCATAAATAGATTCTGTAAGCAATTCTGAAAAGGACAATAGGAACTGAAATGCCATGAAGCTTAATTTTGTCAAACAGCAAAATGCCATAATTAAAGAGAACTGCCTGCCTTGCTTTATCATATTAGTGATTTGAACACGTAACACAAACATTCATCCATGATTTTCCATGAAATGTGTCAAAATGACATCACAGCCCTGGTGGATAGTTCATCAAAGAACTTGTACTTCAATACTACAGTACTGGGATGCGTACGATAGATATGACATAGCTTAGATTAAATAATCTCCCCTGTTTGCATCACACAGGTATGTGTAGATGATTGACTCTTCTTTTTCAGGATCCAAGGACATCTTACTGCACTTCAGGAACTCATTAAATCTGTGTTTGTAAATAAAGCATTTGTTCCAGCAGTACCAGGTGTCCTTGAACCACTACAATGAACAGCTCTGCAGGACATGTCCTAAATGTACTCAAGGCTCCACTGAATGACAGAAATGTGACTTGTCTGTTAAATGTGCTGGGAACAACTTGTTATGGCCTATAAAGCAGTAGAAAAAGTGCACACAGTGGTATTTTCAGAGGTGAAACACAAATCTAATTATGCTCCCATCAGAAGGCTTATTTGAATCCCTGAAAGACTGCTTGACTGACTGAAAAGTTTGTTTTGTAGATTAATTGACTAGCTTAATATTCATAGTCCTAACTGTGTATGAACTACTGCTTTATGCGTATTGCTCTGCAAATACTAATTGGCTTTTATATAATATATGTGTATATTGCTGCTACTTGCAAATGAGACCTGTTCTGAGTGACCCTTCTAGTCTGTGATTGCTATTGTTTTGTTTTGTTTTGTTTTTGTTTTTCCTACAAATGAAAAATAAATCAATTTGTTTTCCAAGTTGGAATTCTTTTTCAGGTTTAACAGCAGCTGAAACCCAGTCTGGCATTCATGCTTCACAATTATTGAAAAAATATTTAATCCAATCCAGTAGTAGTTTAAAAACAGAAACAGAACAAATTATACACAGTACCATTTTCTACACAAAACCAATTAAACTACAATAGTAATAAACCTTCCAGGAGGTAATTTGCATTTATGAGGAGCTACTGGACTAGGAAATAAGCAAAAAGATACTCTGTCAATGTCACATCGTGACAACAACTTCTTGGTAGTGATGCTAAATTTATTAGAGTCAGCCTCAGTATCACACTGCTCACAGCTACCAAACAGAAAGACCATGCTTTCATCCAATACCAGTTCCTTGTACTTGAGATGGCAATTTTCACAGCAGTGGATTCTACTGTGCTTTCACAAAAAATATTTATAGTCTATAAAATCCCTACATTAATTTGTAACTAACTTTACCATGAGGATTAAATTTTCTTGTATTTCCATCTTTTTATTTATACAGCCGTATCAACTAACAAGCCAAAAACTAATGCCAGATATTACATTTGACTTCTAAAGAAATTTAAGCCAAATGAAGGACAGAACATTTTCTTGAGAGAGAAGTCTGCTCTGATAACATATTTTGAGAAGACTAGAGATAAAGGGCAGAGATGAACAAGATGTACAAGGAAGAGATATCTCTAGATACACTGCCCTTATCCTTATGGGTGACTTCAAACTGCCACATGTTAACTGTGTCCAGTTCTGGGCTCCTCAGTTCAAGAAAGACAGGGAACTTCTAGAGAGAGTCCAGCAGAGCCACAGAAAGATCATGGAGGGCATGGAGCATCTCCCATATGAAGAAAGGCTGAGAAACCTGGGGCTGTCCAGCCTGGAGAAAAGAAGACTGAGAAGGGATCTTATCAGTGCTTATAAATATCTAAAGAGTCAAGTGGATGGGGTCAGGCTCTTTTCAGTAGTGCCCAGTGACAAAACAACTGGAACAGAGAAAGTTCCATGCAAACAAAAACAAAAAGTCCTTTACATTGAGGACAATGGAGCACTGGAACAGGCTGCACGGAGAGGTTGTGGAATTTCCTTCTCTTGAGATATTTAAAGCCCAAGTTTATGCTTTCCTGTGTAACCTACTGCAGGGAACCTCCTCAGTAGGTGGGTTGGACTAGATGATCTCCACAGGGCCCTTCCAACCCCTATGATTCTGTGATTTCTGTGAATACTACACAGCTGACGCTGTTGGAGAGCAGCCCCATGAAAAGGGATCTGGAGGTTCTGGTAGATAACAAGTTGAACACAAGTCAGCAGTGTGCCCTGGAAACCAAAAAGGCCAACCGTACTCTGGTGCGCACCAGGCCCAGCGCTGCCACCAGGAGAGAGGAGGGGTTGTTCCCTCTGCTCTGCGCTGTGCAGCCTCACCTCCTGCACCGAGGTTTGGGGCAACACAAAAATGAGAAGGATTTGAAACTATTAGAGTGTCCATTAACAGGGTTATGAAGATGGGGAAGGGTCTAGTAGGAAAGACGTGAGGACCCTGGGTTTCTCAGCCCAGAGCAGAGGAGCTGAAGAGAGGCCTCATGGCAGCTGCAGCTCCTCACATGGAGCGGAAGGCAGCACTGAGCTCTGCTCTCTGTGACAGCAATGGGGCCCAAGGGTCAGGAGAGGTCAGGGTGGGGATTAAGGAAAAGGTTTTTCACCACAGAGTGGTCAGGCACTAGAACAGGCTCCCTGGGGCAGTGGTCACGGCACTGAGCCTTCTGGAGTTCAAGAAGCATTTGGACTACTCTCTCAGACATATGGTTTGAATTTTGGGTGATCTTTTGTGGAGCCAGGATTTGGACTTGATGACCCTTGTGGGTCCCTTCCAACTTGAGATATTTCATGGTTCTATGACTGTATGATTCTCATTTCTTAGGTATGAAGGAAACTGTATTTTAGAGTTTGAGCACTGATTTGACCTCTCCTAGTTCAGACAATATCTTTCTGATTTTCTCTTCTTGAGTGATTACTTTTCTTACCAAAGTATCCATTCAGCTTAGCTTTCTCTTCATTAAACACTGATCTGTCCAGGAGATTGCCTTCCAAATTATTTTTGTTTCTCCACCATTGTTTTTTACCTGCTTACACTGGCTATCTGTTGATCTTCCATGCATGACAGTGACTTTGCAGTTTCTCAGTTTCTACTTGTGTTATATATCTGCCCTGTTCCATCTTCTCTTTTTCCTACCTTTAAATCTTTCTCTTTTATGTTGTGCAATCTGTATTGTGTTATACAAATCTTATGACTACTTGGAGGTCTTCACTGGAAGGTTTTTCATTCTTCCTTTATTTCTCATATTAGCACTTTTCATGCTCTCTCACTACTTCAGAAGGTTGTTTAGTTCCCCTACTTGTCTTATTTCTCACTAGAAGTTTGCTTCTGCAAGCTGATATAAATTTAATCTATCTCTTGAAAAAAATCCTCCCATTCTGCATCTGTCTCTTTCCAGACTACGCTGGCTTCTTCCTCCTCTGAACTCATGAGATGGTACGTGTGCAGTTCTGCCCACATGATGACCACAAGATTTCTCATATCATCACATTTATCGTGTCAAGAACTTACTTCACTTAGCTACATAGGAAAAGAAAAAAAAAATTCTCCATCCATCCAAATAATAAAACAAAACTTTAGGTAGCTGAATGATAATGATGGAGTTATATGTGATAATCATCTTTTAAATATGTATCTGTATACTTGAAGTTGTGCTGATGATTTTTCATGCAACTGTTGGTTTTAAATGTAATGTTTATATTTAGCAAATATAATCTGTATTCTTAAACCTTGACATACATTTCACCATTGTTATTCTTTCCTAAATCTGAGAATATAAAGGTTGAAAGATGTTTTGTAAATACTGTTAGACAGTCAATAAACATATGACAAAAAGAATTATTGACCTGAATTGTTCCATAAGTGTACATTTGATACATTTGCCTGAGGTTCAGTATTATCAAAGATGAGTTCTTATTCATGCACATATTATATCATGTATACTTTTTGTTCCCTTAAAATATAATACAAAGAATCAAATAAAAGCTCTTCGTATGTCATGAAAATTATATTCAAAGAAGGAAGCATTGTTTGATAGCAGTCTTTAATTAAGCAGTGGCACAGGCTGCCCACAGAGGCTGTGGAGTCTCCCTCCTTGGAGATCTTCAAAAGCTGTCCAGAAATGGTCCTGGTTACCCTGCTTTTGGTGTCCTTATTTGATCTGGAGGGTTGGACAAGATGTCTCCAGAGGTTCCTTCAACCTCAACGATTCTGTGATTCTGTGATGTTAATGTGATGGAAATAGAGGCTATGCTCAACTGGCAAATATCCACAGGATACAGGATTTGTATCTCAGTTCGTTCTCAAATCAACCACATTACTTTACTTGGAAAACATAGTGCAGCACCAACAACAGACTTTTTATGGGATCCCTATTTCTTAAGGAGTGCTTAAAGCATGGAAGCCTCATTTGGAGATGCCCGCCATACAAAATCTTCTACAGACATCACACAAAGTGCATTGATGGTTTGTCTATTACTTTGTTTGCTTTATGCAGATATTAGTAGGAACAAAAGTAATAAAAAGTTACTAAAAATCAAACAGCAATCCCTGAAAAGTTCTGAAAGTAGAACATACCATTCTTCAGTCTACAAATCTGTTATGTTCCATGTTCAATCCATGTTGGACAGAGAAAAAATACTTGGAACGTGGAAAAAAAATAAGGTAATTAAGATAAAGCTATTCTGATGCTTAATTTTGCTATTCAACAGTGTTGTTTCCATGGTAACTCCTCTATCACACAGCACCTGTGCTACATGGTGCAAGGACATTTCTTCAATTACACAAATACTGACAGGAAGGGCAAACTTCTGGGCTTTTTTTTAGTCCGAAGTCTTTTATTTTCATAATAAATTTTCCATAATTCAGTGCAAATTGCGACTGTGAACTTGTAAACAAACTATTATTCATAAGTGAAAAACAGATAGTTATCTAAAGTGAAAATATGAAAATATGAAAATTATATCAGGAAGGAGGAGACTAGTGGGTTAAAGGGACAGCTGGTGCATGTGTGTTACCCAATATGGGACTTCTGCTCCATGTTACTATTTTGTTAGTACTGTGGCAAGACAGCAAATGATAGCTACCAGTAATTCACTGAATGAGGCACGTGTGTACTCCAGCTGTACCCATGCCTTCATTCTATCTGCGAACAGTCTGAAGAATGGAGTCTCTATGTTTAGAACTTAACAAAGATGAGACCGGTAGGATTCTATGTAAATTACTTTAAAACTTATACATTTCATCTGAGCAGGTATTCTTTTAATATTTGAAATTATCGTACAAGATTCTATAATAAAGTGATCACTTCCTAATGAAATTTGTAGGATAGTAAAAATGTAGCAAAGTCACACCATTCCATTACAGGCTTACTTTCATTATTTTCACTTTGTCCATATTCACGTCAATCTTTCTTTTCAAAATCTTATGTAAAACCATGCACATACCTTCACTGAAAATATGAATTCTTTAGATATCTCCTCAAATTCTGAATCTTTATGCGTAGATAGCACCAAGTGAAATGAGATATGCAAGGAAAGAGCGTGGAAAATAGGATTATTAACAAGACCTGAGTGCCATTGCTGAAATAACACATGTATGTGTACACACGCATTCTCACACATTCACACGTACATATGTGGAAGGGATATGTTTTTGGAAGGGAGTCATTTAAGTTGAAATCTCCATTAGAGGACAACATTACAACATTTCTACTTGATTCAAATATACTGGTTCTGAACTAACTATCTATAATGAACAAATGTCTATGTCTGAAAGAGACAGCAGACACAGAGCACCTTCATACTATACCTTAATCATTTGGGATGCTAGATGTAAACACATTTAGCTCTGGCTACTACTAATTTTACAGGTCCTGTAAAGTTTTGCCTCTGAATACTTACCTGACCTACATCTGTTGTCTTTTGAATGGTTGGATGTGATCATATTAACTGCTGCCTGGGTTACACAAAAAGTGACTGTGTTTTTGAAAGCAAGAACCAAGGTATTATTACACATTTTTCTTTATGCAGTTAATACTGATTGAAAATAGAAAAAGAAGAACATACACAGTAGACAAATGCACATATAAGTTTTTATGTTTTATTATGTTTTAACATAGCAGCTTTCAGTCTTACTGTGACAATTTAATCTTCTCTCCATTCTGTTCTAGTTGTTTTCCAACATTGTCCTATTTGGCACAGAAACCTCCACTTCTCAGTTGGAAACCAAATATTTTTCTTTCCAGGGCAGACATTCTTCAGTCAAGTTCAACTCAGTGGTCCACAGGGGAGCTATCTTTGTTGTCCAAGCTATTAAGATACATTTATGAGCCAGCATCAGTAAATAAAGAAAGCAAGCTGCATCTGTCCCCCAGCACTTGAGGTCACTGAGCAATTCCAAAACCGTAAGTTACCAATTTAGTGGAAATTCCCATTCAAATGATTACGGCACATTAGACCATATCTCATGCCAAATTGTTGGATTCACAGAAAAAAAAAAAAAAAAGCCATGAATCAGGTTTCTCTGTCTGAGATCTCTTATGTAAATTTACTGTAATTCTGTGAAAATATACAGAAATGTTAAGAGAAATTCCTTGAATATGAAACATTGTTTATCTTTTTATAAACTACAGGCCATTGTGAGCCACTTAGATGGTATGAGACTAAAATGATCCAAGGCCAGATAGAGAATTCATTCACTGCTTAAAGTAGTGAAGGATAGCAGGAGAGCAGGGGCAAGAAATACGGGTGGGAGCCATGAGAAGGCATATAACATGCTCCATCCTCAGAAGTTAACTGCGAACACTGACAGACACTTGGTTGAATAAGGGTGTGGAAATAAAAATAGAAAATCAATGCATGCTCATGACTAAGCAGCTGGAAAGGTCCCTGACAATTGAGACCAACTGGCTACGAAATGAACAAGGACTTGAGGTCACCTGGCACATCTGGGACAGTTTGTGTCTGACTTCCTCAGCTCCCAAAAATTAAAGAAGTCCTGTCCAAATTCTTGTTGGGAGTGGGTCCTGCCAGGCTGTAAGTCTTAGGCTATGAAGAGTTGATGCTTGCTGAGATAGGCCAAAACTGTGCTAGATACTATGATAATAATTAAATGGCACATGATTTTGTTGTTACAGTCCTGGCATCATTTTTCACTGACACTGACTTACCACTGCCTGCAAATGCTGGATACTGCCTTTGAACCCCACTTTGACAACCAGTAGGAAAACATCCTTAGGGAAAGAATGCTGCCTTGGATGAAAGCACAGCCCATTGATGGCTCTGGTAACCATTCCATACTATCACTTCTTCAAAAATCTCCTGTAGAGGGAGAAAGAAGGAACTCCATAGAGAATCCCCTCAGTCACTGAGAAGGACAGTAGAACGATTCAGTTAGGGAGATACTGGTTACTCTTTAATTACTGCTCTGGTTCTATTGCCGCTGAAAAAGTTGACACAGCTCCCCCTTTTTAAGCTTGATAATGATGGAATGGTTTGCAAATTTGATCTTCCCACTTCTTACAGTTTCAACCCTATTTTCTGAAGCTCAGGTTGACTTTTCGAAGTGCAAGGCTGACATGAGATCCAATATAACACAGTGGGGAACTGGTGAATTCTTTTACCCAAAATTGGAGCAGATATGGATGTAAACCTCCTCACATAAGTCTCTTTATAGAATGCTGTGATACTACTACATCATGTGTTAACTCATTGCACTCTGCACTGCTATTTGCAGGGCACTATACTGTATAAGAAATATGATAGTAGTCATTTTAGCTAAACAAATGTATAATTGATTATCTGGCCGTTGCATGTCACTACGCAGAAAATGAATGCATTGCTCTGAGAGCTAACATTTATTCAAGCATAAGACCACATGATTTAAAAAAAAAAAAAAGCAATTATAAAATGCCATAATCTATTCTTGTAAATTACCTGTGTTAATTTTAGCTCTAGACAACAATGACAAATTACAGTCCTAATTTCAAGGAGATGAGAAGCATTACATAATGCAAATCTATAGTGTTCACAATCATTAATCATCATCTTCTGGCAGAACTTTCTGTGTTAATTGTGTTTACAAAAGAAGAGACCTACTAAGACATACTATTTCAGGCTTTCCTTCTTCGCAAATATTCTTTAGCGCAAATATTTTTAATCTGCATTTATCTTTAGTGTCAAAATGGAAAAATAGGCCAGATATAATTCCAATAACAAAATGCTGACATCCGTGATAAAAACGAATTATGACGCTTCTATTTTTACCATATACTTATCTGTTGCTATATTAATTATCAGCTAAATATTATTATAAAGCTACAACACTGTGTTATCTGTTTTAAGATTATATCTTACACAGACAATTTAGGGGCTGTTGTTTTTTTCTCAAGAACAGCTCTCTTGGAAGCTACATGAAGTTCCTCAAGCTTTCTGTCAAATGAAAGCCTCCCATTCTATATACAGTTTAGTGTTCACTGTCAATCACAGAGTACCAGATTTCACTGCTAGCAAAAGTCAACGTTAATGGCATCAGAATATAAATACAGCTGTATTTGAACTGAAACATAACCAGGTTTGTGTATACAGAAATAATTTGTATTAAATCTATCCCATATTGATGAAAGATGTTCAGCATCACGAGACCATGAAACGGTTTTCTGATCCTGTAAAATTTTTAGGGTTGCTAAGTAGACTTCATTAAATGGTACAAAAACCTTTCAATTTTATAAATGCACAGATAATAGTCTGACAGTGAGAAGAACACAGGATACAAAAGATTCAGGTTCGGTCCCCAGGTCTACCATTCCTTCCTGTCCCAGAAATTTGTTCCAGCCACCAGGAAAACAACTCTGCACTGATTTTCCTGACCTAGAGATCAATTAGGACATTTTGAATTTGTATATTTTGAATAATTTCTCACCAATAGAGCCATGAAGCTGAGTACACAGTATCTCAGATACAATAATCTGTCGTCATGGTGGTTTCTCTCACACCCAGCTACCTGTGAACTGTCTTAAAATCAAGAAGAGAAAAGCTCAAGCCCAACACCTACATAAGTAAGAGAATCCAGAGCTTCCTTTGCATCTCTCAGGAAAGTTTCATGATCACAAGGCTAATTTCTTATCCCGATTATCCCTCTTTTTGTCTTTCAGTTTTAGTTTTGTGTAAAAGAAAAGAACTTCTCTTTTTGAAAAGAACCAGTGTACTTCTAAATGCTTAAATATACAGTGAATGAATATTTTCCAAATACAGGAAAAAATGAAAAAGAAAAAAAAAGTTGCTTTGAAGAATTCCCAGTTAGAATTCCCAAGTGTTTTGCATTAATCTTTAAGGGCAGAGACACATCAGGAGATTTGAGATTATAACTGAGTGGAATGCAGGATTTCTAGGTAATGGGGAGAAATGTTTTATTTTAAAATTGGGATTAAAAGTGCAGTAATTTTATTACTTTCTTATAAACAATTGACAGTTAATTAACAGCCAGGGCTTTTTCTTCTTAATAAAGACATGTCCTCCTGCCTCATTAGCTTAAAGTTGCTGATAAACTATAAATTCATACTGCACTCTCACATGAACAGCTCAATTTTTATGCAGAAGCCCTTAATTTTTATAACTTTTCTGTAATATCAACAAATTTAATGGGTAAAATTCATGGTCACCACACATGGGACTATGAATTTGCATTTCTGAACAAAAACGATAAGCAATACTATCCTTAAAGGTAGCTGATGCAAGTCACTAGAGTATAACATTAATTCAGTTGTAAGTTAAGCAAATATATATTTTTAATTATGTTGCAAGTTTGACCAAGGATATATAAAACAGGAATGTTTAGGTCAAGTGAAATATTTGTACAAGTTAGAAACATCACATGAAAAATGTAAATAGAACTACTGAAGAAGAGCTTCTGTGTTCCCCAAATTGGCCACATTTTCATCAGTTGTATACAACTCTAATAAAATTACTAACCTGCACATTAGCTTTCCCAGAAAGATCACTTGATTTTATCTTAGAGCAATGCAGCTGCAATACTACTACCATCTTGAATACATCTAGCAGTAATATTTTCCTTTTTTTCTTTCTCCAAATTTTGTCCAACAAAATCACAGGGTGGTTTTAGAAAAGAGGCAGGTTTGCACTTTGTGCTCAATTGTAGTAGGTCTTATCTCCCTTGGTAAGAAATTACAGTGTTTGCAGTCTGTCACAAAGATGTGCCCTCTCTTGCAACATATCTGAGTCTGAACTCCAGATTCTTGGATGTCCTAATTTCAGCACAGCTCGTGTTTAATGATCATGGAGGAGAAGGTGATTTCTGTGTTGTCCTCACAGACCTGATAATGCATGCCCAGGAGCAGTGAAGATTCATGTCTGCCCTCAAAGTCTGTGTCCTTTCCTGCAGCAGCTGTACTCCTTCAGTCAATCATAATGTCACTTTCTTGGCAAGTTTCTCAGAGTATTTCCTTCCCCTGCTGCTACTTTCACCTTCTTTGAATTTGCTCCAGAGACAAAAAAGGCCACAAGTACATGAATTTGGAAGGAGGACAATAAGTGCATCGTCACCCCCCAATTTTCATCTCTCTCTCATTTTTTTTTTCTTAACCTGTTCTGTCTGCAGGGCCAAATTCTCAGAGGACATGTCTTTTGAGCAACACAGGAGATAGATGGTGTCAGCCCATGCTCTTCTATGCTATTAATGTAATAGCAGCCACTTATATCATTTCTTGGTGAAAAAGCTACCAGCTATGGACCTCTTCCAGCCACAAGAATTTGCTGATCTCATGGGAAAAGGTACAACTGTAAATCTGACAGTTATAAAAAGGCAGGATACATCCATCATTATAGAAAATCAGCTACAGGCATTTCAGAATTCAACTTTTATTAGAAGTGTTTCAATATTCAATAAAATGGAATTTTTAAACTTTATTCACATGCATGCCATGTAATCCAGCATAAAGGATTTTAATAAATAAAAATCAAGCAAATAAAAGCAGATATTCTTTGAACAGCAGAACCACTTAAATTGGTGCCTTGTGCATTCATGGCTTATAGCAGTGCCTCACAAGTCTCATTCAGTGACTGAAGCATTTTCTGTGTTTGTGGCATTCTCATGACCTTGCTCTCCTGTAGATTTTCTGGAGCCTAATAGGGTAGCAGGTTCACACTGCAACGTTTTCCTCAATGAAAAGAAGAAAAAGAAAATATACTGCGGACAACACAGCATCTAAGGCACATACAATCTCTTAGGAGGACTATTTTTCTTTCAGATTGGTTGATTAGTCAATTAATTCCAAAGAGACAAGGCAGAGAGAAAGGACAAAGTGTGCACACAGACATGCAGAATGCTTATGTAAGCTTTATTTCCTTAGGAAGTCAGGAAAAAAACATCTCAGTGATTAATACACAAACAGTGATCGCTCATATCCTGCAGACTTTCAGGAAATAACTGAAATCTGCAAGTAAATTTAACTGAGTCTGTAGCAGACAAAATTAACTAAAAGATGGAGATGTAATTGCCTGAGTCTGTACACAAAGTCAAGCTGAAAGATAAATGGCAGATCCATTTTCCTGTTGACTGTTGAAGTAAATTAATTATCTGAGGTCATGGACTTGTTTCCAGAAATAAGAATGTGAATACAAAGAATTTGAAAGAGTTTGTAATAAGTAGAAAATTAGTGTGATTTCTCAGTTAGAGTACCATGCAGCCACAATACTGCTGGGCCAATTTGCTCTTTTGAGGATCATTTCACAGAAGTGTGAAGTTTCTGCATAGTGCTGTACTAGACAAGGGTAACATTATTTATTTGATAGCCTCATCCTGCTTTTTCCTAGGATCTGGCTTCGAATGGAGTTTCCCATTACATGAAGTTGATTGTCCAGAACAAATATGATCATGCTGTAACTCTTACATGGTACTCAAGTCTCAAGACAATTTAGTTATTTAACAAATGTCCTCCAACAGCCATGGTGTGCAGTACAGCAGGAATGACAGTTATTTCCTGCAGTGAGTATGCGGCTGTGGGTGATGTCCCTGTATCGGTAGCAGTGGAATATGGGCAATGATGGGCTCCATGGCAGCTGGGAGGGACAGCTGGACTGTGAGACAGGGAGAACTGGAGACAGGGAGAACTGAATAGAAAAACAACAGCAGCAGCAGCAACAGCAGAAAAATAGCATGCAACAAACAGGAAGTGGGAGAATTAT
Organism: Gallus gallus; assembly: GCF_016699485.2. NCBI lineage: Eukaryota > Metazoa > Chordata > Aves > Galliformes > Phasianidae > Gallus > Gallus gallus. The sequence goes on along the minus strand of NC_052532.1, from coordinate 23,611,415 downwards.
AATAAAATAAGTGAGGAGACCAACAGGCCTGATACTGGCTTTGGCAGACAAAACAGCTCTGAATGCTGCTATAACAACGTATCCTTGCAGCAGTGCACCATGATGAATGGATTCTGGCCCACCAGCCAGGACTTCTGCAGCACAGCACTGGCAGGTGCCAAAGAAAAGCAAACACACTGCTCAGGCTGGTAGCTGTACGCTGGCACTGTTGCACCCTTGTCTGGTGCTGCTCAGTTGTCACTATCCTAAAGTTCTGTGCAAACAGGCAAGTTGTCAGTAACAGATGGGTTTGGCTTTCCATGCCCCGTGTCAGCAGTCTCTGTATGAAAAGGGCTGAGAGGCTTTCTTGTGAGAAGAGAGCACAGGAATCTAACAGCAGGAGCTGAGACCTGGAGTGTCAGCCAGGGATGGGCTGGGTAGCTCTTCCCCAGTTCGCTCAAATCAAACATCTAGCAATCAGTTCTTGAAAATTAGACAACAGTTACAGAGTATTAGGACATTAGAGAGACTTGGAAAGAACAGAAGAGTGGGAGAATGTTTAACAGTCTTTACACTGTCTGAGACGTACATCAGAACATACAACCATGTTATTGATCAGTTTTTTCCCTGACAGTTGAAAAGTAATGAAGCCTACGCAAGCAATTAGCTTTAGGTAGATCACAGGGCAAGTGTAATATTCCTTTATACCATCACTGTCACAGGTGATGATATGCTATTTACGTGAAACATTTATGGGAGAAACATCATCAACACTAATAATGTTATATTAGCAGGAAAAGAAAAAGCAACTCCAGTAGCTTCCCTTCCCTTCTCTGTGCTAAGCAGTTCTGTTGCTGTAAGGAAGTTTTCTAAGCAATGTCCATTGCAATTTAAAACTTGCATTTATTTTTACCTCAAGTTTACAGTTGGTGTTTAGTTCTTTTTTTACTGTATTTGAATCCCCCCAAAATACTGTCATTAATCTATGTTTCTTTGTCGGGAGCTGTTCTTATTAGGCTGCTCTAAAAGTTAGCTTAATCAATAGAGTTAATTCGTTTCATCTATACTCAACAGGAAGCTTTCAGCTCTAAGAACAGCCCCTTTTGTATGTCTGGAGTGGCTGACCACTGCTAAAAAAGCTGAGTTTAAACTGAGTTACGTCAGTCTGTTGTGATGAGCAGCACTCATACACACTATCCTACTGAATTTAGCGTGGTTACTCATTTAACTATGCAATATGAGTTAACATTGGCAGAAATGGAAAATGTTACAGTTTTTCCACTTGTTAGATACCAATGAAGGCTACAGGAGACTACAGATAGATAAATTAAGTACCTGTTTGACTCTACTCAGATGCTGAGCAAAGTGAAATAGTATTTTCACTTGTATTCAACTACATGATTCCCTTTCATCCCTTGTTTCAAAACACTACAGTGAACAGTTTTTAAACAAGCTTTCAATTTTTTAAAGGTCTCTCACATACAACAGTGAACCATGAACCATAAACAGGCACACTCAGACCTTGGAGACAGCAGGTGCCAGCCCCACTGGAATTTTCTCAGCCATACTGTTGGCAAGCCTGAGCCTCATCTTCCCCTTCCACTAATATTATCCGGGCACACACTGCTACTACAGGGAATGACTGACACACAATCACAAGAGTGGTGATTCTTAGACCCGGGCACCACAGCTCACAGGAGTTAGATGAAAATATCCCTGCACGATAGCCCTCAGGGATGATTTTACTGGTTATTCCCAAAGCTTGCCAAGATGAGGATGTGGCAAAGCCAGGCATAAAAACTGGGGCATACAAGCAGTCACAAGGATGAGTCCAGTATTAAACATGGAGGTTGGTGGCCCTGCCTGTGGTGGGCGGCTGGAGCTTCATGATCCTTGAGGTCCCTTCCAACCTGGGCCATTCTGTGATTCTCTGACAAGGTCCCAACACCCTGGTTGTCCCAAGAACTTCTGTCACAAAGCAAATACAGGTATTTACTTGGACATGGCTTAAGCACACACGTCCTTTCCTTGCTCATGTACACGCGACAGGTGACAACAGGTAAACAAGAGTGTATGGAAATCCACTCTGTTCTGCTACAGCGTCTCCTGCACTTCCTATGCCCGCACCTCACATTAAGTGGTCCACAGAAATTCCCCCTCCCAGCCTGAAAATCTGCTGAAAATCAAGTTGCATTGTAAGCAGGCCTGGATGGAAACAATCATTGTCTTCCGTGCACTTGTCCATAATTAGACCAACAGAACAATGCTACAGCAGTAATGAAATGAAGCACTTCAGGAACTGAAAGTGCATGAAAACCGTCAGCCCTCAACGCTTTAAAATCAACTACAGTAAGCACTGTAACCGGGCTGCAGTCAATACTACATGCCTGCAATGCATTCTCTACTCTTAGCAACAGTTCTGAGCCTGAAGAAACTTAAGTCGGACTGTGTCAGTTGGTGCCTGCGTCGCTGTGCGTGCTACAGAGCAGCTCTCCTCACAGCGGGCCACACACCGCAAGGCATAACAACTACACATTAACTCCTTTCATGGCGTTTTTTTTCCTATTTTAAGTTTTCTGTGCAACTCTCCCCCTAACACACCCCACACCAGTGCCAAGCAGCAGTGGGACGCACCACCCTCGCGCTCCCGCCCTCCCGGTCCCGCCCCCGCCGCGGGAGGCGCACGCCGCGGTGCACGGCGGCCCGCGTAGTTCCCCGGCCCTGCCCCGCGGAACTCCATTTCCCGTGATGCCGCGAGAGCAGCGCGAGCCGCGGGCGCGTCACGGGCGCGGGCAGCCAATCGCGGCGCGGCCGAGGCGGGCGCCGTCAGCCGCCAATGTTGTTTTCGCTGAGTCGAGCCGCCGGTGTTGTTGGCGGCGGCGCCATATTGGAAGGGACGAGCCCCCGTTAGCGAGAAGCCCCTTGGCGCTGGCCCGGCCGCCGCCATGCTGTATCTGGAGGACTATCTGGAGAGTGAGTGTGTGCGGGACGGGGACGCCGGGCGGCCGGGCACGGCCGGCGGAGGGGAGCCGGGGAGAGGGCGCGGCGACGTGGCGGCGCCCCCTCCCCCACGGCGGTGAGCGACTGACACCCCCCCCCTCTCTCCCCCGCCCCTCCCTCCGTGTGCCCGCAGTGATCGAGCAGCTTCCCATGGATCTGCGCGACAGGTTCACCGAGATGCGCGAGATGGACCTGCAGGTGCAGAGTACGTGAGTCCCGCCCCCTCCTCTGCCCGCCCCCTCCCCTCCGCCTCTCGCCGCTGCCCTCCGCCTCCCGCTCCCCGCCCGCCCCGCCAGCAGGGGGCGCCCGCGCCCCGCCGCTCCCGGCGCCCCGCCGCGGGGCAGGAAAGCGGCCGGCGGGGCAGGGAACGGGGAGAGAAGCGCCACTGCCGCCGAAGCCGCTCTGATTTCCGCGGGCCTCCGCCGCTCCCCGCGGCTTCCCGTCGCCCGAGCCGTGTCGCTCGCGCCCCGCCGCTTCCCCACGCTCCGGCAGCTCCGCTCCACTGCGGAGAACGGCGTCCCGTCGCCCCGTCCCGGTTGCCGGCCGCCCCGTGTCTTCTCCGGCTCGGCGGCGGCGGGAGGCGGCGCTGCAGAGGCCCGGCCCGTGGCGAGGAGCTGCCGGCACCCAGCGAGGGGCGGGGCGCGCTCGCCTCGTGCGCTGACAGTGAGCGGCGCCCCGGCCCCCATCCGCGCGGCGCTGGTAGGCTGCTGGGCGTGTGCCGCTCCCTGGGGCCTTACGGGTGGCACGGCCCAAACTCTCTAGATTTTTGGTCCCTAAGAGCAGTGATGGTGGTTTGGCTCAGGAGCTGCGCCCCACTCTTTCAGCAGGTGGTTTTGGTTCTGAAGCCTTCCAGCCAGCTCCTCTCACCGCACCTTACAAGAATGAGGTTTTTGCCCGTGCTCTTACGCTTTAGTTGACACTTAACCACATACACACTTCCTTTGTAGGCCGTTTTGTATGAGCTTAGCACCTGCAGCTGTTTCCAGGATGCGTTCCCCTTTGATCCTCTCCAGCAGTCCCCCTCTGGGGCTCATGTCCCGCAGCACCCAGTAATGTGTTGCTGTGTTAACACACAATAAATGTGTTTGTCTGCAAGTGAGGAGCAAAGGTCTTTGTTAATGTAACTTAGACAAGAGATGAGAGGATTCCTCAGTGCCAGAGGGGTTGGAGTATCTTGAAGGAGAGAAAGAGCAAATGTTGAAGTAACAACTGAGTGTTATACAGTAATATAAAAGTCTGCACCATGCTTATCTTACTGTGTGGGAGCACAGTTCTGGGACTGATCAGCCTGGAGAAGATAAGACAGGGAGAGGATCTCATCACTGTAAATATCTGAAATGCAGGAGTCAAATAGATGGAGTGGGCTCTTTTCAGTGGTGCTCAGGGACAGGACAAGGGGCAACAGGTGCAGACAGGAACATAGGAAGTTCCATTCAAATGTGAAGAAAACTTCCTTGCTGTGAGGGTGACAGAATTGGAACAGGCTGCCCAGACTTTGTGGAGTCTCCTCTGGAGTTATTCAAGACTCACCTGGATGCTTTCCTTTGTAACCTATTCTAGAGGACCTACTTTAGCAAGGGATTGGACTGGATGGTCCTCAGAGCTTCCTTCCAAACACTATGATTCTTTAAACTAATGGTTTAACCTATAGTAGTTTGAAGTGAGGCCTCAGGCTTTCTCTTGGGTATTTATTAGCCCCAGCCAGTGCTGCTGAGGTTGCAGTGATGTCATTTCCTTTGCTTTAACTGGAAGTCATGAAAAACACTGATTATTTGTATACAGAGATCAACCTTATGCCCAGAGGAACCATGGTTCTTTGGGGATTGGACCATGGTTCTTTGGGGATTCTTGCAATGAGTGACAAGGCATCCAAATGTATTATGAAACTCCTGGACTCGGATCTTTTCAGCTGGCAGTTTAACAGCTCATGTTGAATACTTCATGTGTACCCATGGACTGTTGCGATGCTGTGACCCAGGAGTTGCTGTGAGGGATCAGCGTCTCTGCCCTGTATCAGAACAGTGTTTTGACTGGTTATACTGGCCCAGAAACCTGTACGAGACTTCATTTAGAGATAACACAGCTGTTATGCTGGAGAGTGAATGATGTTTGGATCATTTAGACTTTGAATGGGGTAGGTTTTGGTGCTCATCATCAGAAGATAGATCAGCAGGCAGGTATATGCTGTGTGCCTCGATAAGGCTCCTGTGGGAAAAGTGAAGCACATCAGAGTTGAAAGTCAGTCATGAGCTCTGAGATGTTTGCACGTGGAGTATAGAATGTTTTTCCTTTACGTGGGTTCAAATCATGGATTACCAGCCAAGCTCTAGAAAAAAAAGTCTGTCTTCTAATAGAATTTCTGGGAGCTCTCTTCAGGAATCTTTTCTAATAAATTAGCATGTCTGAATATAGTAGCACAGATGAAAGAGAGGTGAGAGGGGAGAGAAGCTGAAGGGACTTCAGTATACTATGAAGGACATTCCATGTGATGTAGTAGAGCTGCCCTGCATTCCTGTTTGCCAGTTCTTCTCTTTCAGGAGAGACAAAGTTTCTGTGGAAGTTTTCACTTAAGGTTTCACACAGACTGATATGTGTTCTCAGTAAAGAGATAAATGACTTTTATTATTACATTTATTCCTCCATCTGTGGAGCAGTTATAATAATAATGTCTCCGTTGTTTTCAGATTGGGAATAGGAGGTAAAACCTTTTGTCCTTTAGCTTTATAGACCAAATTATAGTCATTTGGTGAAAGAACAAACCTTTTGGAAGCCTCACTTGTTGCTCGGTCATTATCCTCCCTAAGCATAACACAGTGCAAATGGAAACTGTTCATTTGACTGCTTTGTCTGGGTCTGAGTCATCTTCTTGTGAGCCTTGGCAACAACTATTTCGGCTTGGGATAAATTGTTATCTTTCCTGTCTAAAGTTGTTAGTTTCCTGTTGGTTTTGATTCTGGTGATTACCTGCATAGGTAGTATCAGTAATTCTTTGCTCACTTAATATGCTTGATTTTTCATCATTTGCATGAGCAACTAGTTCTGGTTGTTCTTGAGAATTTGCAAAATGAGAGGACTTCAGGCTCTGTTGGATTTGAGGAACTATGCTTGCAGATCCATTGGTTTCTTGAGCTAGATACTTGGTTTCTTCACCTCACCCCCACGCTATCATATGCTGCAGTTTTAGTGCTGGCTTCTGAAAAGCGTCTTTATTGTTTTACACCAAGAGCCTGAAGTCTGTAGGTAGGTGGTGCATTGCCATGTTTAACTTGAAACTGTTGTCTGGATTGTACTGCTGAAAGTTCTATTTAAATAATAATAGTAATTGCAGTCCTGTCCCTTATCTTGAGACTAGCCAGGCTGTCAGAGCTAGTTTGACTGAAGCAGCTGTTTGGTTTTGGACGTACGCAAGTTGTTGCTTGCACAAATGTCCAGCTGTTGAAATATTAAACTTGATGCTTTTTTTAAAGGATGGTGGAGGGAAAGGAAAGTGAATCTCTCTTCCTGCTTCAATAAATAACCGGACAAGTAACTTATGGCTGACATTTCCCTTTCTTATAAATGTTGCAATATTGTTTTACATTTTCTCCTTGAGATATTTCTCAGCTACGTGTAAGGGAGAATCCTGTCCATAGTATCCCATCAGTGCATTTACCTCTTGATTCTACCACATGGGAGTCTGGGGATGGGAATAAATCTGTGAGTGTTTTCAATTGCTCTTACACTTCTTAGCATACTCTGTAAAGGGCCTTGAGTTAAGGGTTGACTCTTTTGTTGCTCTTCTCTTTTGAGGCACTAATTTTTGCAATTATTTGGTTTTGTATTTGACTGTTTCTCTTAGGAGAACATTTTGTTACCTGCTCAGTTTGTAACTAGCTAGAATGTTCCAAAGTCAGCAGTCTAGAGCCCTGGGTTTGGGTCATGCTTTAAGTCACCGCCACTGCTCTTAGGGACAAAAAAACCTTTAGAGCTTGGAGTCCTGCCTATCCCATGTGGAGAGCACAAGAACCTTGATGTGAATCCTACCAGAATGCAATTCTGCTTCTTGGGAATTAAGGTAAATATTTCCTTCCTCTGTCCGCTGTCACTTGTTTCGTTCTTTTTATTTACTTATTTGTTTTTGCTGTAATAATTTACACCTCGGTCCTGTCAACTTTGTTTCAGAAAAAAATTTCACCTTATTTTGTAATGTTTGTGTGTGAGAAGATAATATTTATCTTAATATTTTCCCGTGCAGATGCAATGGATCAGCTCGAGCAGAGGGTCAACGAATTTTTTATGAATGCAAAGAAGAACAAACCTGAATGGAGAGAAGAACAGATGACATCAATCAAAAAAGTAAGGATATCACAGGAGTGGGTTCCTTTTTTTTTTTTTTTTTTTTTTTTAAGAAGTTAACCTTAGGAAAAAGTAGTTTATAATTGAATGAAGGCTTAAGCATTCAGAACTGTGACTTCCTCTGGGCTTTCACAGAGATGCATAGAACTTTCTTAGAGGAGAAAAACGACTGGAAAGTTTCTTTGATCAAGCATTTCTTTTAAGTTTTTCCAAGTATTTGCTACTATTATTAAATTTTTTTTTAAAGTGAATCTTGGAGTGATGAAACCAGGTACGAGAATTTCAACTTGGATATTTTCTTCCTGCTTGTATGACTTGAAGCTTTGTGAGTTAATTGGCATCCTTTTAAAGGATATTTTTCCATCCTAACTTCAACATCCCCTCTCATTCTGCACGTGTCTTTGTATATAGTATTTATATAGTATATGTACCATTAGAGAGAAGAATAAGAAGATTGTTGGTATTGGCGTTGTTGGTATTGTTAGCAGGGTGGTCCATCATTTTGTCAGGAGAAAAATCCTTTCTCGTCCTCCAACAGTAGTGACTTCAGCCCCTTAGACAGCCAAGGTTTATTTTTTCCTTAATTCAAACGAATAAATTATCTTAAAAAAGAACACCAAAAACAACAAAACACGATGGAAGTCAAAACTCTGACTTCACTAGAGTAAATTTAAAAAAAAAAATGACTTTAATGGGATTACGATCTAAGTTTTCACCTGAGCTAGGTACTCTTCAATGGAAATTGAAATAAAATGGCACTTAAACTTGTTTTAACCTAGAGATAAATATGCTTACACTAACTTTAAAAGGGGACTTATCTATGGCTTTTCATTATTGAAAGCAGATTTTAAAATTGTATCTTTAGTCAGTTTATTTTATAATAATTTATTAGTTAAATGTTGAGTCCGTAATGTTGCATAGTATAAAATACACTGAAGGCTATTTCTTTACTTGCAGTGAACCATACTGTGAAATGTGTCCCTGCAGGAGGAGGTGTCCATGTCTTGTCGTTTCGCTTTTTCTAAGCAATAAATTGACAGCTGACATAGCTCTCATCTCACATTAGCTTACCGTTGTTTACAACAGTTTCACAGTCTTTCTGAAAACTGATTTTAGTTTCTACTTTTAATGTACACTTAGTGCTAGGTTAAAATAGCTTAAAACAGATAAAATTAAATCAGTTACATTCGTGACTTAAAAGTATTCTCTTTATACCAGGATTATTATAAGGCTTTGGAAGATGCAGATGAGAAAGTACAGCTGGCTAATCAAATATATGATTTGGTAAGTACACAAAAGGCTTGTAGTGAATTACCTGAATTTATGTCTTCAGGAGCTCAGAACATTCTGATAAGTGCTATAGTTGTGTTATTTGTACTCTTACATCAGCTTCACACAGGTTATTATTTTTCTTTTAGAAAGAGAAATTTAATGTTTTACTGACTGCTAGGAATTTTGTTGCTTGTACGTTGTTGTAAAATATAAAGAAATAATTTGAGAAGTCCTAAGGTTTTAATGCATTCTCCTTTTCGTTTTATTTGGTTTTGAAGAGGGACCACACAAAAGTTATTCCTCCTTGTAACGTGTGCATTTTGGGTTTTGAGTATATTTACTCCACACTTTGTCAGAGAACAAACATTGCAAGTTATTGCTCTAAAATGTAGTAGACGTAAAACAAATACTTCTTGTTTGTGTTGATTTTCCTTCCATCTACTAATGAATGTTGGAACATTCCCTCTCTGTCTTGGTGCAAAAACTTTTTCATTTTGCAGCAGTTTAAAGATGCATACAGTATTCTACTGTATGACTGCATATGAAGAAAACATTTCAAGCATGAGGGTTCTTTGTTTAGGTTATTTTTTGGGGTGAAATTTTGGTACACCAGAGAATATCATACTTACCCAAAAGCACGTCAGTCTTTACGTGTTCAGTACAGAGACTATTCTTTCTATGCACATTAGCACATACACAGATATTGAACTACAAGAAACCTGTAACTTCCCCGTGCAGCATAAACTCTTCTAAAAGGCATTTAATGTACTGTTCTTTCTCTTCCAGTTTCTATACCCATACTCACAACAGCCCCAAATGCCCTTAGCCTTTTTCCTCATAGCAAACACATACTATTTTCTCTTGGAACATCACCTATAGTGAGAGGAGGGCTTCTGGCTGCTGAGCCAATATGTAGCTTTGGTGAATCCTGTGATTCACTGGGCAGCTGAGGAGCAGCAGCCCATTTTAGTGCTAATTCTAGTATTTCTGCTCAGTGGGAAGTGTAGGAGACCAAGAAGTTATGATTCTTTTTGTTCTTATACATGCCTAGTTCTGAATGGTGGAAAAACTGTTGGAAGGGAAATTTGTATCAGACCAGATAAAAAGGTGTGGCTCGTGGTTGTCCAACCGTTTGGCTTGTCTGGGCTGCATTCAGCAAACAGGAATTGCCAGGGGCCACATATAAGCATTGAATTTATTATATATAAGTAACAAAACTTTTTTTAATGTATTTTTATTGAAACATAAAAAACAGGGAGCAACAAAAACATAAAACTAATGTGATGTTTCACCTTGTTTTTGTGAAACCTATGCATCAGACTGGTTCTATGGCAGTGGTTGCCATTCGTAGGGAGTTCTCAGAGTATTCATCTGAGATTTTTGATGAAATATTTCTCTTCCTGTACTTCATCCTTGACAATAATTGTTCACAAATGTATGTACTGCCAAAAACTGATGACATGAATAAATGTGACCGTGGAGTGAGTGTTGTTTTTCTCTGGAAAGATAGGGCTTATGAAAGTCTGGTAAAGAGACATGACAAAATTTTTATTTGAGTTGAATCCTGATTGCAACTATATACATTCCATATGAAGTTTGCAAGTAATGGATTTCTGTTGACTGAAAATGGAGCTGCAAATATATTAAAAAAAAAGTGATTTTTTTTAAATATTGAAACCTATTCTCAAATTTCTTTATCAAAATGGAAAGCACAGCTGCATATTTTTCACTATTTACAGGATAGTGTTTTGCCAATGTATCAAAATGCATACAGCTATTTTCCATTACTTGAGCTTGCCATAATGTAAGTTAAGTTTCATTTCAGATGCTGTTAATGTCTGAAGTATAGCACAGATAAAGTGATTTTTCACCTTGAAGAAGAGTGTTTAACTCTTTTCAATGAACGATCAAATCCTCCCGAAATGCTAAATCTGTGAGCCGTTTTTAATCTTCATGTTCTGGCACAAGTTTTCCTTTTGATTCTGTAAAGAACTTGATCTCACTTTACAGAGTCTTTCTATCATTTTACCCTGACTTAGCCACCTTCCTTCAGGAAGGTAAATGATGACTCCATAAATACATCCACACTTTTAATGAACTTGTAGAATTGGCGATGATTCAGTCCCTTGGACTTGCTGAAATTCACAGCTTTGATGATTTGCACGACATCATCCAATTTTAAAGCTTTTGCACATATATTTTCTTGATGTCTGATGCACTGAGATACAGATGGTAACTGCATCATCTTCTATTAGTTTTGTAAGTCCGTCTTTTTTTACCAGCCATCACTGGGTCACCATCAGTAGCTATACTAGATATGTTGGTAAAGGTTAAAGAAAATTGCCTTAATGTATTTTTTTTACTCATTCAAATAAATCAGGAGGTTTAGCTGTGTCTTTCAGTGGTGCCAAAGAAGCCATTTCTTCAATGACATTATATTTGTTATCAATACCTCTAGTGAAAATGGCAAGTAAAAAAGCTGTATCTGTAGCATTAATATTTTTGTCTATCACTGAAGCATAAAATTTGAGATTAGCAGCTTTACTTTCCAGACCTTTCTTCATATACTTTCCTGTTTCTTCAGTTCACCTAACTACAGCCTGGTGAGACAAACTGATTTTAGAAAAATCTGTTTGCTGCGTTTTTAATCAGGACATGCAGTATCCATTGTGTTTTCCATATATTGCTTAAAAAACTCTCCATCAGGGAATGGTTTTGATTTTTTTTTTTTTTTGCAGTCAGATTTGCTATCACGTAACTAGCTTTTATAACAGAGTCCATTTGAGTTTATTTTTGTATTTTGTTGAGGTGACAGTCTTTTTCATTTCTGCTGTTTTGTCTTAACAAAGCAATCCTCAATATGCATCACATTTGGCAGCATGTTTCTGTATAGAATGTCTCTTCAAATTGTAATCTTTGCAAACTGACATGATGTCTTTGCAAATTAAGCATAGAGCCACATTATTTATCAGCACTGCACTGTGAGCTGAGTTGGGTCACATGCATCCTGTGGGTTGGATGTGCCTGGTGTAGTTATTCATGTTTCAGAACTGGACGCTATTTACTGTTGCATTGTCTCCAAAACAGGTAGACCGTCACTTGAGAAAACTGGACCAGGAACTTGCTAAATTTAAAATGGAACTTGAAGCAGACAATGCTGGAATCACAGAAATATTAGAGAGACGTAAGTATGCGTAGTTTTCTTAAAATACTCAACAGATTTTCTGTCACTTTGAAAAAGTAAGACACGAAGTTGTTATTGCCCTGCAGTGTTTCCACTCATTTTGCAATTTTGCTTTGACCTGTATACCTTCATTAAGTCAGTGATTCTCAAATTTTAGTTCAAACTTTGATTTTTACCAGTGGAATCAAAATGCAATTGAGAAGTTAGAATAATTTCTCTTTTTAATAGGGCCGTTGTATATATGAATAGCTACAGTAAGGTACAGAGTTCTTTAGATCTGTTATTAAGACTGTAGGCATTCAGGAAAGTATTGCAGTCTAAGCTTAACCTACCAGGCCAGTTGATTGCCACCAAGTAGAGGAGAGTGGATATTCCAATTATAGGCACGGAACATAAAGTAAAGTTAGCTACTTCGTGGATCTCTTTTTTTAAAGCGAAGAGAATGGGTGTTTCTATCAAAAGGTGGTGAGAGAGGAGCACTTTGAGGAAGAAACCTACAAGCTCAACAAATACTGCAGCACCACACAGCTAATGTTCAGAACGTAAATGGGATGTAATGTGACGGTTTTAAGGCAAACTTGGCATGGAAAAATCCAGCCCTCTATACCTGTTAATATTTAGGTGCCAAGTTCAAATGTGATTATGATAAATTTCACAGTTGTTACAGCATGTGTTATTATGAAGCTAATAGTCAGTGACTGTTCTTTATAACTAAGGCTAGTGAAAAGTAACCCAAGTCACCTGAAGAAATAAGGGGTAAATATTCTTTCTTTGAACTTTGTCATGAAAGCTAATTTTCCTTAAAATTTTGTTTGTAATTGCTTGTTTGTTTGTTTTTAAATAAGAGGCACAAAAGAAAACTGCTGAGTAGGTGTTATTAATGAGCAACTGCAGAAGAGGGCAGCTAGTTTATTTTTGAGTCCAAGCTGCAGTTTTAAGATCTGATGCTAACTTAATTTGGGCCATTTGTTTGGCAAGGTAGGTAGAATTTTGAAAACTGAAAACACAAATGAACCAGAATGCATTTAAGATATTTATTACTTAATAAAACGTAAGGTAGAATGAAAAGCCTCTTAACATTTTTAGCCTTCAGAGTAAAAACATATTATTGAGGTTCCTCCAGAGGGCAGCCTTTGGACTGATTCACAGCATTATTAAAGTTAGTTCAGCTTTTCTTTCCTCCCTCCTTTTTGGATTTCCACTCTGGGTATTTTCAACATTGGTGATTTTGAATACAGATGTATGACAGAATGTTAGGTCAACTTGAAATGTATTTCTGGTCTTGGTGTGTTCTGAATCAGTATGACAAGATAGGAGATTACCTCACTGATTCAGTTTACCTTTTAACCGCATTTTAATATTTGTGTTCATAAATGTGTCTACAGTCTTCAGTTCAAATAAGCACATCTCATCAATACTTTTAGTGCAGCTTTACTGGCCTGTATGCAACTTACTGGAACAAGTGGCATATTGAAAGCAGTGTTGTTCCTGGTTCTCAATATTGGCCTTGATTTTAACTTTTCTTAGAACAGCAGTTGCACAGCAGTAGTCAGCAATTTCTATTTTAAAACTTTCCTGTTAAAAGGGTTAACAAAAGTAAAGTCCTATTTAACCTTGTGTGACAAGGCTGGGGTGCAGCAGGCTCAGCGCTGCCAGCTGGGTAAGGAAAGACATTGTGCCCCTTACTCTGCACTGTGTGGCCTCACCTCAAACACTGTGTGTAATTTTGGGCATCATGGTATAAAAAGTACATAAAGCTGTTAGAGAGATCCTGAAGTGGGCTATGGAAATGGGAAAGGCGTCTGAGGAGCAGCAGAGGTCTCTTGGTTTGTTCAGCCCAGAGAAGAAAAGGCTGAGAGGAGGCCTCATAGTGGCCTCCCTCTCTGGTGACAGCAACAGGACTGGAGGGAACGGCATGGAGCTGTGTCAGGGAAGGGTCAGATGGGTGTTAGGCAAAGGTTCTTTTCCAGAGGGTGGTCGGGCACTGGAACAGGTTGCCCATTGCAGTGGTCATGGCCACAGGCTGCTGCAGTTCAAGAAGCATTTGAACAACATTTTCAGACACATGGTTTGAATTTTATGTGGTCTTGAGAGAAGAAAGGGATTTGACTCAGTAAACCTTGTAGTTTCCTTCCAGTGTGGGATATACAGTGATTCAACTTAGTTGTTCCTGGGAACTTATTTTGGGAAAGATTCGAACTCTAAAATCCTTCCAATTAATATAAGTGTAACTGCATAGTGTTTTGGTTAATATTGTAAAAACTTAGTTAGTGTCTGAAAAATTGAAACTGTTACATTGTAGACTTTAAAATTGTCTGGCCTTTTTACTTCCCATTTCTAGGATCCCTGGAGCTGGATACACCATCTCAGCCTGTGAATAACCACCACGCCCATTCTCACACTCCAGTAGAGAGTGAGTATTTGATAGATAAAAGCATATGCATCTTTTAAGGTTTATTTGTCACCAAGTATATTTATTAGATTTTCCTCCAAATGCTGGAAAAATTGACATGGTTGAATGGTGATCGTACCTATTCGGAAAAACTGCAAGAGTGAAATAAAAAGGTTTTGCTGGTGGCAGTTAGTTGAAAGTGCTATTTTATTGTCTGTAGTTGCTAACAGATTTACTTTTAATCTGAAAAGGCTCTTCCATTTAAGTTCACTCAATTTTTTTTTCTTAGAAAGGAAACACAATCCATCGTCTCACCACGGTGCAACAGATCATGTTCCTGAGAAGAAGTTTAAATCTGAAGCTCTTCTATCTACCCTTACTTCAGATGCCTCTAAAGAAAATACACCAGGTAGTCTTAATTGTCTTACATTTTATTACTTTTGAATAGAGGGAAGAGAAATCCAATTGTATGTGTGTTTTTTACTTTTTTTTTTTTTTTAATATATATCAGAGACCCATACACTTCCCTCTGGGATTTTCAGTCATTTTAAAAATGAGAAATTGCAGACATTGTTACTCATCTGTGTTGTGCATGAAGCTCATTGGCTTTGTTGTCATTTGACAGCTGTGTGTTGGCTGTTTCTTTTTATTTACACCGTTGGGAAGAGGATAGCGGTATAGTTTTCATTCATCCAGTGGTAGAAATATAAGAGATCCATGCGTTATTTTGAGGAAAAGAAGCCCATGCAGTGATTTTCAAAGTAGGAAAAGAATATTCATTCATCTTACAAGGGTTGCTCTTACCTAGCATTCAGCTATGTTCAAATCCTTCTGAATATTGTGTGAAATGGGGCCAGGTAAGAAGGCCCTTTGATTAGTGAATAAAAACACAGCACAGTTTTCAAAATAAGGATATTTCATAGATTCTTTTCTGAAAATGAAGGATTATGAGAGGGTAATAGTAAATAAAGTATATTGGCTTTTGGAATTTAATGCTGTTCACTAATTTTAAATAGTTCTCTTCATAGTCATCTTTAAGGAACTTTACGTGAGTTGGCAAATAAAATGGAACTACGTTTGAACAGCTGTCAGGAAATCTGGTGCATTCGAATTGTGCTTTTTAGCTTTTAGAGTTAAGATTGTTTAAAGCGTTATCTTAGGGAAAGTTTAGTTGTACAGTCAAATTCTTAATTTCTTCTCAATTGTCACAGTAGCAATGTAATTTCAACTGAGGTTGGGCTTATACAGACATAACAGCTGTGTTATGTCTGTATCGCTGAGCGTGATACTGTGGACTGCCTTTCTGAAAGGATTCTTTGCACGTGAGGGTAGATGTTTAAGTAGAAAACTAGCAGTGTCAAAAAAATTTCTTAGAACGTTTTTCCAAATGATCAGACTACTCTGCGTAAATGGAGTTCCTAATCTTTCACTGGTTGTCATATATAACTCTTCTTAAAATGCAAAGGAATTTAGTTTCATTTTGAATTTCATGAATGTGTTCTGTTCATCAAGGGTGTCGAAACAATAATTCATCATCCTCTTCAAACAATGCATACAATACAAACTCTTCTCAACCATTGGCATCATATAACCTCGGCTCATTATCTTCAGGATCTGGGGCCGGTGCTATTACCATGGCAGCAGCTCAAGCAGTGCAAGCCACAGCACAGGTAACGTCAAAACATTCTCACATGCTCGTCAGCCTGCCACCCACTATTGATTAAGAAGGAATACTAGTAATTTTTTTGATCACTTTCAGCTGATGTGATGTAGTACTCATCATTATTGTGTATATGCTACAGTTTCATCCTTTAAAACTTCCATAAAAGGACAACTCATTTTGTAGCTTTTCTTGTGGGATATTCTTACCCATTCTTACCACTTACTGTGCATCACTTTATTAAAAAATAACTGATCAATCTGTGGCAACAACAGCAGCCTGGTATGTCTTAAATAAGAACTCTACTGTGTAATCTGATATAATGTCAGTACTTTTTTTTAGATGAAGGAAGGAAGAAGAACATCCAGTTTAAAAGCCAGCTACGAAGCATTTAAGAACAATGATTTTCAGCTTGGAAGAGAATTTTCATTATCTAGAGATTCAACTGGGTATTCATCATCAGCTCTGGCATCGACATTAACACAAACATTAAGTTCATCAAGCACAGATTCACGAAGTGGCAGAAAAAGCAAGTAGGTTTCCTTGTTGACTGCAGTTGACAATTAACTTTCACTTAAAGGTCATAGGCCACATTAGAAATACTTTGTATCTAATATGCATGGGATTAAAAAACATGAGTGGAAAGTAATTATTCCACGCTGGTCTTTTTTTGTACAGGACTTTCTTCTTTTCCCCACTGTTTTCTTTTTCCTTATGCAAATTCAATCCAAGGTCCTAAAGAAATAGTTTGATTTATTCTTTTGTCTATTGTATTACCTAGTTTCTTTCCTCATTTTTCTCCCTACAGCAGAGAAGATTTGGCCTAAATGTAAATGTTGAAAATACCGTGCAGTGCTTTGTAGATGGTTTTGAAATAGATATGGAGATTTGCTTCATGCCACTTCATAAATAACTAGAACGTATCGTGATGTCTGGCCACCTAGGACAGGAAGCAGAATGAGATTTACTTCTGATTAAACATTATTTTTATCAGAAGTAAATTCAAGCACTCTAAAGTTTTGTTTGAAAGATTTTGTCCCAGAATGCCTATATTTTAAACTGACTTGCTCTTTTTTCTTTCTTCATACCTATTTGTTTTCATTCACAGCTCACACAAAAAGTTTGTTTTAGAATCATTTCTCATCTACATAATGTCTTGGGCATCAGATCTGACCTATGAGCAAAAATACAGGATTTGTATATTGACATTGTTCCAGGGGAGTGATAGCTGATGCTTCAGTGGAGATTAGCATAGAATCAGTCATCTTAACAATAATCTATTGTACGTGACAGTGTAACATTATTAAATGCAAATGCCTTTTTTTGTCATTTACATGTTCTTAATGGAGGTTTGACACTAATGCTATCAGTAAGGGAAAAAAAAATCTTGAAGTAAAACATTTAGTAAAGAATGATTTCTTTGACAATTTAGAGCTGTTTAATTCCATAGATTAGAGTAGCCTGACTATAAACTGTTATGACTGATTTCTGAAGCGATTCAGTTTTGCTATCGCAGTTCTTGAACAAAATGAGTTAAGGAATGTCACTTCAGGATTTACATGCTATGGTATTTCAGTCAACAAAGAATTGCTTCTACTTGCCAGTAAATTAACTTAAATTATGATATATATTTTTTTCTTTTATTCAGAAACAACAACAAATCCTCAAGTCAGCAGTCGTCGTCATCTTCCTCTTCATCCTCTCTGTCGTCATGTTCTTCATCATCTGCACTGGCACAAGAACTGTCCCAGCAAACAGCAGTAATACCAGAGTCTGATTCTAATAGCCAGGTTGACTGGACATATGATCCAAATGAGCCACGTTACTGCATCTGTAATCAGGTAAAAACATTGTCCAACCTGAAATATAACCAGATAAGCTTTTTCACTGTAGGTGAGCTTCTTGCTCTGATTGCTCATTTAAAAACAGATCAGAATTTCAATACTGCAAATAGAATGTTTTTGTTTCCTTAGTGGTAATATGACAGGACAAGGGGAAATGGTTTTAAATTGAAGGAGGGAAGATTTAGGTTGGATGTGAGGGGGAAACTCTTTACCAAGAGAGTGGTGATGTGCTGGAACAGGCTGCCCAGAAAGGCTGTGAATGCTCCATCCCTGCAGGTGTTCAAGGCCAGGTTGGATGGGGCCCTGGGCAGCCTGGTCTAGTATTAGATATGGAGGTTGGCAGCCCTGCATGTGGCAGGGGGGTTGGAGCTCGATGATCCTTGAGGTCCCTTGCAACCCAAGCTATTCTATGATTTTATGAAAAACTAACTCAAAGGCCCAAACAAAAACAAGCCAGCTTTCCTGTGATGTGCCACATCTGGAGAGCTCTAAGTCTCTTACCGAAGAATTTAGCAATAATTAAATTCAAAGTTGAATACGATCACAGTGAATTTACTTAAAATATGAAGTTAGAGAAATACTTTTTCTTTCATACTTTCCTGCTCTCGTAAAACAAATTAATAATGGGGAAGATACTGGTTTTGTAAAAGGCACTCAGAAAGTTGAAAGACTGAATGAGAGCATGAGAAGCTTATTTTTAAAAGTGCCTACTCTGATTTTATAGTTTTAAGTGCTAGATTTATTTTTTTTTTAGAGTTTACAGAATTCTTCGGTTCTTCTGAAAGTACTGTTTATTTCAAATAGTTCTTGAAGACGTTATGCATGCAAAGGAAATGCTAGACATAAACATATTTGAAAAGTGGGCTGATGATGTCCAAACAGCAGTACCAAAATGTACTTAGTTCTAGTTTTGAATGCTAAATGTTTTTTTATCTGCCCCAAAACATACATGTGAGCGCAATTATGCAACAACAAAAAATATATTGTTGCCACTGTTGATTGAAGAACTTCTTAATGTGAAAGAAAAAAAGAAACAAAAACCTTGAATTTCACCCCTTTGAAAATGTTGTTTTTATTAATAAGGTGTTTTTTTTTTTTCCCTTCTTTTTTAATAGGTGTCCTATGGTGAGATGGTAGGCTGTGATAACCAAGATGTAAGTAGTAAAGTTCAGAATGTTCATAAGAGAAGCCTTGTGCATGTAACTGTTGCTTACAGGAGTTACTTTTCTGTAGTGCTTCTTATGTTTTCAGTTTTAATGAAAACAGGGACAAGTAAAGCTCTTTGTGCTTTACATACACACAACAAAAAAAGTAATTATTTTTCCTTTTCCCATTCAAATAGCTTACCTGACTTCAGACTTAAACATATAGGATGGGTGGGAACAAGCAGAGAGAAAATAAAATGTTTTTAATATTAATCTTTCCAGCCATATAGGAGTTCATGTATTCTTCACAGTAAGGTTCAATTACTGTGTGTAACAAGACTATTCAGAAACCGCAAACCTTGCTGTTAAGAACTTTTAGGTGTGTGTAGCACTTCCATTCTAAACAAAACTGCCCCTTGCCAACTTCCTTGTGCTTGAAGGACTTTTTTTTTTTGCTTAGATAAAAATCCTAGACAAAAATTAAAAGTGGAACTTGCATTAAACCATCATTCATCCCTGATCACGGTCTTAAACATCATAAATACATACTTTTAATGTACTTTTTCTCTATGAGTAGCTTCAAATTTAAAAAGATAAGTCCTGACCTTGAAAATTCCTTAAGTATTGGGAATGTACCACTTAGGATTCTGATATTCATGGATTTCACTTCTACTGCTTTGGATTTTTTGTTCTTATTTCATCTTTCGTGACTTCCAATGAGACTGAAAGGAATCATGCAGAAAATCAGTTGAGGAGTAAAGAAGAGAAAGCAAGAAGTTTGCATTTGACATTAGAAATAGTAGTAGTGCCAGCTTCCTAGAAAACTTCATGGAAAACTTCAAACAGAAGTAGAGCTTAAATATTTGTGTGAGAAGTATGATGTGAATTAACATGCATACAAGTTAAAACATTTTTCAGGAAACTTCTCCCTATCTGTCCCCACAGTTCAGATTCCTTTAGAGGTCTTCTCTCTTTCCTGAGGAATTTTGACATACTTGAAATACCCTTTATTTCTGGGAACATCTAGCTATGTCAGTATTAATCCCAATGGCCTGGTTGAAATACTGCAAGTTTTAAAAAGCAAGTGAATGTAATTATGTATTTAATAAGATTCTCCTGCATTCAGTCAGAAGTGAGTGATTAAGATTACTGTTGTGTCACTCAGAATATTGTTAAGCTAAATTTATCATTAGCACAGCAAACTTATTTTGTTTTCTATATAAATAAGTCAGTACATGACTCCTAGAATTTTTGTTGCTTTCCTTATGCTGTGGGGTGCATGTTAGCGTATGGATTCCTCCTCTTTTTTCATTTTATCCCATTATTTGCTTGGTAAATAGTACCAAAAAGTGTAGGCAAAACCTACACTTTCTACTAGTGCTTCTTTTCATAGAATTGTATGTGATCACAATTTAAAAAAAAAACAAACAAACAAAATCCCCAACCCTCTCTAAACTCTATTTTTATAGTGCCCCATTGAATGGTTCCATTATGGATGTGTTGGACTGACAGAAGCACCAAAAGGGAAATGGTACTGCCCACAGTGTACAGCTGCAATGAAGAGGAGAGGCAGCAGACATAAATAAACTTCGTCTGGAAAACAAATTGCATACTAAAGGTTTTATGGGGGACTTAAATGGGGAGAGGAACCCCCACCACACTTCCTTGCAACCACTTAAAGAAGGGTTAACATAGCAGTCATAAGATCTTGAACTATTGGTTTTGCTGGTTGTGTTTTAATATTGTACGTAAGCTGTTTATGCACATCGATGTGCTGCAGATACTATTCCAGCAAGCCTTGGATTGTTCCAGTGGCCAACATATGCAGACATTTGTACTATCAAACCATTTTCTCTAAGCAGTGGGCATTCTACAATTATTCAGTCTTCAGAAAATTCTGATAAGTCCAGATTTTAAATGTATGTTTTATATTCAACAGATATATTCTGCTGCATGTACTGTATTCAAGAGCTGTTATGTAACACTATGTATATAAATGGTGCAAAAAGTCAGTGCTTCTTAAAAAAAAAAAAGACAATGATTTTTAAAATGCCTTTATAGCTTTGGTTCTTTATGAAAATTAATTCAGCAGGCTGAAGAAAATGGTTCTTGTATACAGCGGGCTGTTGTCCTCTAGGGTACTTGAGTATGTAAAAACAAAAAATGCTGTAGAATAAAACAAACTTGTGCCATTAGTCTTATATGTTTCTGCTCCAGAGAAGGTGCAGACCATAAGAAGAAAAAGAAGTGTTAAAGTGATGATAAATTTTTATACCAAATGTGTTTATTTTTTTGTGCAAGTAATCCTTTAAATTTGAATTGTATTAGGTGTTAAAATAAAACAACCTCAACTCCTCAATCTCGTGTTTTCTGTACATCTGTCAAAGAAGAGAAGGTTTGTTCCTCTCATGGTTTCTGAAGAACATAGCTGAGTTTCTATGAGAAATTCCTGCCATATTCCTTCTTGAACAGTAGCTTTCATGTAAAAGTCAACACATGGATCGGGAAAGATGTAAAAGGATGAATAGTTTTCCAGCTGTGGAGTCCCTGGGGGTACCTAACAGGGATGGTCATATTGGGGAGCTTAAAGGGAGGCCAATACATGTGCAGATCCTTTAAGGCCTGGTAAATCAAGAGCTGCACATGCTGTAGCACAGGATCAGGAGCCCCTTAAAAGGTACTTCTCTTGGCCATGAACATAATGGAAAATTTCTTTTTTTTTTTCCTCTTTCAGCTTGTTTATTTTGGATGTAGTTTGTAGATTTCCTTTCACAGAAAGTTTCCTTCTGTTGTTTTTGTTTGGCTTTCTGGTATGGCAGCAGCACTGAACAGAAACAAGAATATTACTCCCTTTTTTCCCTGCCTCCTTCTTCCTTCCACCACTAAAAAAAAAAAAAATACACTTTCCATTTGGAGTAAAGATTTTATTGTAGCATTGGAATTCTCTTTGGGCTGTCTGTGTACTTTCCATGGACCTTCACAGTAGCTTTCCTTGAAATGCTTCCAAATGCAGTCTTGCACTGAAACACTCCAATGTCAAGGAAGTAAAGAGTTAGAATTACTCATATTAGGAGTACATGCAGAAAATGCAGACTTTATCTAAACCAAAATGAAACCAGACTTCTATTAACATTTATGGATGCCCCATCCCTGGAGGCATTCAAGGCCAGGCTGGACATGGCTCTGGGCAGCCTGGTCTGGTGGTTGGCAACCCTGCACATATCGGGGGGGGTTAAACTTGATCATCCTGGTCCTTTTCAACCCAGGCCATTCTATGATTCACTCTAAAAAGAGTGGTTATTTTAAGTCTATATACTAAGGAAAAATAGATGAAAAGAAAACATGACTGTGGTGAAAGAATAGGATATAGGTTGATGTAAAAAAAAAAGCAGCAGAGGGCAGTGTAATTAAAATTCCATTAAAAGTGGGGAATTAGCCCACCGTGTGTGTTTCTGGGGAAATCTCAGACACACACACACAAAAAAAAACTTAAGGAGTTGTATATCTGGTTTTGAGGGAGGCTATTGAGACCACAAAGATAAGAGAAAGTATTTGTTCTGTTGGAAACTGGTGCCAATCTGTGAGTGGAAGTTAAATAGGCGATAGGTAACCTGGACTCCCCTGGGACTGAATCACTCAGCCTCTCGAACTAAGGACTAAATGCAATAACAATTTGAGCATTCTATATCAAATTCCTTCACTGGTGGCGAAAACCAGATTGTGTAGAGACTGCAAATCTTAAAAAAAAAAGAGAAAAACAGTTTTTAGCAAAGCAAGTTGCTAAGAAAAAAAAAAAACTTTCATCCTCATTAGTATCTAAGAAAATAAGGAAGAACAAAGTGACAAACAATACAATGTGGAAGGCAAACATGCAGAACCATCAAACCTATTGTAGCAATTGGACAGATGTTTCAACAAAGGTATAATGACTGGCACAATACAGAAGCGTTATGAGGAAGGAGAAGAAGATTGCTCACCTGTACCAGAAGATATCAGGTTTGCAGGACAAAGCTTCACCAAAGACAAATCTCCAGAAAAAACATCCATCTGTTGTGGCCATCAGCCCTTAAATGAGGTCTAGGAGGATTCAGGCTCCACCCCTTTTGGTCGCACAGCTGAATTGCTTTCACCTGCACTCCCCAGGCTGACCCAGTCCTTTCCCCAGGTGCTCAATCAGTGGTTCAGGCTGTGACTCAACAGTTCCCATACACCTGTACAGATGCTTTTTGTTTTCTCCTATGCAGGAAGCCTGTCAGAAGCTAATGGATCAGCGGGTGGTTAAAGTACAAAAAGAACTGAATTTTTACAAGGTTGTGATAGACAAGCTAAACTATTTCTTCACCATGTGGGAGGTTAGATGGATACGAACGCTGGGGCCCTTGCTGCAGCATGCTTGAAGGTTGCTCTCAAAATAAGGTACCTATAGAAGTGAGTCTACAACATACTGCAAATGTTCATGGGAGTCCTAGGAAGATTCGTGTTGGGAACGTTTGAGCTGCTGTGACTGCACTTGAAAAATACCGAAAGGGCTAAAAAGCAATAAAGATTATGCCAATTTTTCAAAATTTTCTGGTTGTATTTACAAACTTAGTTCTGTTTCTTGTGCGTTGGTAAAGGTTAGAATTAGTGCATGAGTGAGTAAATGCGTATTGGCAGAGTCGTAGCCTCGTGTTCATGAGTTGTAGGAAAGCTTCTCTCAGTAAAAAAAAAGGCCAACTTGATGCAGTTTCCAAAAAGGCTGTTAGGGTGTTTCATTAAGGTTTCTTTAAAAAGCAGTAATGTAGTAGGTGAGGACAGGAAGTCTCTTAGCATTACAAAATGTGCGAAATAGAATAATAAAGCAGTAAGTTACCAATAAGGGGAGGCTGCTAAGGGAGTCCTGTGGGTCTCTGCTACTCAGTGGTTATGGTTATTAAAGAAGGGTAAATAGTGACAAAATGTTTGCACTTGTGTTGAGTTCTCAGAATTAAAGTAGCAAAACAATCTCGTGGTACTGTATCTCTTCAAACGGGAAACGCAATTCAGTGTTTGTTAATTTAATGTAAAATAAGATTAAAATAACACTTAATTCTCAGTTTGCCTACATCTGCGTCCTCTGAATTAGCTATTGCTGAGTAGGAAATAACTGATTTTGGAATCGCCAGAGGAACATTGTTTTTCTGCTCAGCAGCAGGTCAGACAGGTGCTAAGGATGACTTAGTAGGAAATAAAGATTGAAACAGAGGAGAGTTCTACACTGTGTAAATTGATGGCGCCGTTAGGTTTTACTGCAGTGTAAAATTCTGATCCACCCTTCCACAGAAATGTAGTAAAATGGGAGAAAGTCTCACATAGGAGGATGAAAGTAGTCCAAGCTTTAGAATAGACACAATTGAGAAACAGCTGAGTTACTTGTTCCTGTATGGCTATGACAGTCCTGCTGTCTTTTGGCATCCAACATGGGGCATGAAGGGTTCAAGATGAGAGATTTGACTGGGATGTGTGGGGTATTAGACCAAATTCATAGATGTTATAGCTGTTTAGCTGCTACTTGACAGGTTCCTGTGTTTGTGACAAGGCTTGCTTGCCTTACCGTATTTTAGACTGTGGTGCTTGTTAGTGGCCGCTTTTGCTTCTGTTGTTTGCTCTATTCCTTATCATCTTGTTTTGCTGTGCTTGGAAACATTTTGATAACAGCTATGGCTGTAAGCCTGGGCTGGCAGATGGCCAGGGCATTGCTGCTGTCCCTGTGCTGCTTAGCAGACTGGCTAGAACTCAGGCTGAACTCAAGCCAGAGGAAACGTGACCTGGGGATGAGTCCGTGTGAGAGCACGTACGCACCAAAGTGTTTGTGGCCAGAGTTCACTCCAGAGCAGGTACACCTCAAAGCACCTATGGCCATGGAGAAGTGCATGCTGCAGGAGGTACACCTTGCAACATCCATGTCTGTGGATAAAGCCATGCTAGAGTACCTAGAAGTGTCTGTGGGTGTGGATAAGACCATAACACAGCAAGTGTCTGAGGAAACCTCTGAAGGGACTGTGGCAAATGGAACAGGCCATGCCACAGCCAGTACACCTCAATGTGACTGTGGCTGTGGCACATCAGAACAAGTAGACCTCATAGCATCTACGACTGATGACACAGTAAGTACAACTCTGAAGGGACTGTGGCTCATGGATAAGGCCATGCTGAAGGAGGTACTGTGAAACTGTGGCCAATTGATACACCCAGGCTGGAGGCAAGGGCAGAGAGTTCATTGCAATATTAAACCCTATGACCTAGTCCAAAAGGACAAGAGGTGGAGATTGTAATGGATATGCTCTTAAATTGTTGTAAATCGTGATCAAAATTGCATATTTTAGTAAGTTCTTCAGCAGGAACCACTCGAACCGACGGAGGATGAGTCTCACAAGAACCAGTGCAAGTGCAGTGATGACCTGACCCGAGCTGTTTCTGGCATTCAGTAACTCCACAGAACACTCCCCTGTCCCAAGCCACTACTAAGTCATGGGTTGAAAGAACTCAGTTGACATTTTATGGGCGTTTCACAGATGCGGTCAATCGAGTAAGGGAATGTGTATTAATCAAAGGGTGGTGATTAAATGAGGATGTCTTGGAAAGTGTATGACCTGAGCATGACATAAGCAGTATGGAGTAAGGGGTGGATATTACTGTGGTCTTAGCTGGGATGAGATTAACTTTCTTCATAGAGGCTTGTATGATACTATGTTTTGGATTTTTAATGAGAAGATTGTTGGTAACACTGATATTCAGTTATTGCAGTGCAGTGCTTACACAAAGCCAAGGACATTTCAACTTCTCAAGCTGCCCTGCCAGTGAGGAGCTGGAAGCGCACAAGGAGCTGGGAAAGGACAGAACCAGGACAACTGACCCAAATTGGCCAGAGGGGCATCCCATACCATATGGTGCAAGGCTCAGCAATGAAAGCTGGGGTAGAGAAGGAAGGGGCAGGGAACACTGAGAGTGATGGCATTTGTCTTCCCTAAAAACCATTACTCATGAGGAGAGCTGCTTTCCTGGAAGTGGGTGAACATCTGCCTGCCGATGGAAGTAACAAATGAATTCCTTGTTTGCTTTGTTTGTGCCTGCAGCTTTTGCTCTACTAGAACCCTGTCTTTACTTCAACCCGTAAGTTCTCACACTATTATCTGTACAATTCTGTCCTCCATCCTACCTGGGGAGAGTGAGTGAACACCAGGGTGGTGCCAAGCTGGATTAAGCCACTACCACCAGTGAGTGCTGTTGGGTACAATCACTAGGTTAGGTAAGCCTTTGGCATTAGACAATGCAGCTGTTTTTAGTTTCATCACAGTGCTCAGGCCTTTGGTTGAATTTTCAGGATTAGGAGATATTTGTAGTACCACAAACTGGGAAGCAGTGTGCTGAGCATTGCAATAGAACAAAAAGTGGTCTCTGCTTTGTAGATGGTATTTGTACTTTTAAGAAGCAGTTAAGAAACAGCACTTTTACGTCAGCTCTCAGTTTAATTTATTCTAAGACTGAAATGAAATAGAGAAAATATATTTATGCTTCCTGTTCTGAAAATGCTGCCCAGTTATCTTTCTGAATAGCACAGAATAATTTGCATTCTTTTCTTCTTTATTGCTTTCCAAAATGTTGTTCAACTGCACACAGTAAAGATGAGAAACTGTGGGGTTTGTTTTCCCTCTTCTGTTCCTTCTCAGCAGAGAGGTATTTCCACTGTGATCTGTCTTTACTTAGCTAAGTTTTTTGTCTCCCACCTCACTCTCCTGGAACACACACAGTTTTGTTCATTAGAGGTGACAAGGGACAGAAGTAGGACCCTGCTGGTATTAGCTTTGGCAGTAGAGGGTTCAGTTTTGCAGATACATTAAAAATCTCTGAGGAGAACTGCAAAAGGGATACAAGCGTGACTTTATGAATAACTGAATTTAGGCCACCCTGAATGAACATTGCCTCTACCATTTGGTTACTCTTTCTAGGATTGCCTAAAATTCTTTGATTAAAATAAGGAAAAAAAAATGCCACATTTCAATTTCTCTGTGCTGATTTACAATAACAGTCCTCTAGCACTTTCAAATGCATCTCTTGTGTTTGTAGTCATATGATGTTCTATAAAGATATGCAGCAGCTCTTTCCACAGGATATATCTCATATCAGGAGCTGCTGAGCATGCTAACATTGCCAACAAGTTGTGTGATTAGTTACAAACTTCATAGAATCATAGGATGGCTTGGGTTGCAAGGGACCTCAAGGATCATCGAGCTCCAACCCCCCTGCTTCAGGCAGGGCCTCCAACCTCCATATCTAATACTAGACCAGGCTGCCCAGGGCCCCATCCAACTTGGCCTTGAACACCTGCAGGGACGGAGCATTCACAGCCTTTCTGGGCAGCCTGTTCCAGCACCTCACCACTCTCTTGGTAAAGAACTGGTAAAGACTTGTGCTTGCATACATTGCATCTTATATTTCTGTACAACCTATAGTCTCCAACATTATATCATGTTAGATTTAAATTATTTATTATAAACATGACATTAGCTATTTGCTAACTAACTGTTCTTCTTAAGGTATAGGAAAAAAAAGTGAGCATATTATAGTTGGAGAAAGACTTGCCTCATGTCTGAACAAGAAATCTACCAAATGCATTAGAAAACAAAGAGCAACTTTAGGATACACAGCAGTTTTAACATTCTTAAAGCCTGTATTACTTATCTGTACTTTGTACTGTATTATCAGACTTTGTGTTTTGTCACTGCTCTGAGCCTTTCCAGAAGTTATTCCATGATATCATATACATTAAATCGAACAACTATGTCCACATTGATGAAATGGGGCTACTTCCAGTCAAGAAAAGTTTTGATGAAGTTTAGGAGTACAGTGATGGGACTCTTAACATAAAGTAGCCTCAGTTGTTCAGCTACAATTGAGTCTGTTTTTCCTAAAAACAAAAAGAATTGGGAGAATCCTAAGTATATTTTGTTGCTGAACACAAACTTACTTCATTTAATTTCATTTTCCTAATTAAGATAACACTAAGCCTTTCTTTACAGCAGAATAAATAATGGTTATATGGTATTTTTACACACAAAAATGAGTGAAACAGAAATAGGGTGGCAAAATGAATATACTTTTATATTGTTTCCACCTGCAAAATTGTGGCCTTATGATTTCAAAGCAAGTTTTACTGTTTCTTTTCAGGAAAATACATGTGGGACAGATGTTTGGAAAACGTTTGCAAACCTGAGTGCTGGGAGGGGTCAGCCAGGGAAGTGCTACAGAATCAGGGAATCCTTTCCTCTCAGAAGCATGGGGATATTTTTTCCTGTCTTGGTAACGCTTTTAAATCCAGTGTATAAGTTTTCCTAGGCATTGACTGAGAGCATATTTTGCACAAGGAGGTGCTGGTTTCAGAAGTAATAATTGCATGTTAGAGAGTCACTTACACCAGGAGAGTTCTGAACAGTTTTGCCCTTCTTCTCTAACACTGTTGGTTGTTCTTGTAATACAATGTAAAATATGCACTGGGAAAACATCTCAGTTAAGTTTTAGCCCAGAACAGGAAAACTAAAGATGATTTTCAATAATAAAAAATAAAAAAAAAAATCCAACCTGAAGGTGTTTTGACGAGTTGCTACATTAACGTTCAAGATTTGCCAACTCGAAAGTACTTTTCATCTTGAAATTGCTTTCCAAACACTCAGGTACTGCTATTTACTTAAAGACTTCTGTTAAGAGGAGGGAGGGAAAGAATGTATTGGGAATTCCTCTTTATGAAGGCTCACGAGCATGTTAATGGCAAAGATTGTAAAGTTTGCTTTTAACTATTGTTTAAATCTTAAGCAGCAGTATCTATATTAATGAAGGAAAGAATCATGTAAATACTTGCATATTCTTCGTAATTACATGAACACATTATAAGACCATGACTTGATTACATATTTAGCTAATTATGGTATGATTTTAAATCAACTCTATAGTATCTATAATTAGCTTTCTAAAGTTTGTTAGCTATCTGCTCTGTATTTATTTTATACTTACCTCATACTTTTCTGTGTTGGCAAATAGTTTCTTTGATATGCTTTAGTTCCAAACTGAAACACAGCTGTATGGAAGTGGTGACTGATATAAAAACAGTGCTTCCTCAGCTTCTTCGTACTGGGATTCTGATTTGGTTATACTTTGATTCTTTTGTAATTTTTGCAAGATCAAATACTAGGAGCAGTGGCTGTAGTGATAGAAGAATTTATTCAACAAATTTCTTGGTCTATTTGTGGCATCCAGTGGGGAGACAAGCAATGCAGGGACTAAGTCATAGGTTAGGCTCAGGGCTAGTGCTTTTTACCGTAATTCTCCATGGCACAATGTAAGAACAAAGTGCTACACAGCACAGCAAACTGCAAAAGCCAAAAACAGCCTTTAAGAAGATCTCATAGTTGATGTACACCAACAAAGGAGCATGGCATGAATCAAAAACAACACTGAGAACAAATAAGTCAGTATAATGACCAGCAGCAGTTAAACAGACACAAAAAATTGGAAGTTCCCTATAAACATGTTCTGGTCAAATCTCTTGCTAACTCAAAACCCTTTATTGCCTCACACTGGGCACTAAAAAGAACTGTTGTGTGTTAACCCTCATAGGCTGCTAAAAACTACATAGCCGCTTGCTCACTCCTTAATTGTTCCCTGGAGAGAATCAGAAAGGTAGAAGTTAGAAAACTCATGTGTTTACATAAAAACAGTTTAATATGTAAGAAAGGAAGAAAGGAAAGAAGGAAGGAAGAAATGAAAGAAAGAAGGGAAGAAGGGAGAGAGAGAAAGAGAAAAAGTAAGAGAGAGAAAGAAAGAAGAGAGAAAGAGAGAGGAAGACAGAAAGAGAGAGAGAAAGAAAAGTAAGAAAGAAAGAAAGCAACCAATTAAAAACAAGTGATGCAAAAATTGCTCACCACCAGCTAACTGATGTCCAGCCAGACTCCAAGCAATGGCAGCCCTGACAAGCTTCTTCCCCAGCAATTTTTATTGTCATGGGGTGTGGGACATCCCTTCTGTCCCCTCCCAGCTCCTTGTGCACCCTCAGTCTGCTTGCTGAGAGGAACAGAGTGAGAAATGGAAAATATTTCAACTCTGTGAAAGCACTGCTCAGCCACAGCTACAACACTGGGGTGTTACCAATACTTTTCATTACAAACCCAAAACATGGTACAATACCAGATACTGTGAAGAAAATTATCTCAGCCAAAACCAGCACAAGCTGAGGTTTCAAGACGAGGAGTGTCAGCAGGATGCCAGAAAGATGTCTACCATCACAGAATCGTGAACAAAATCACAGAACCACGAGAAAATAAATTATATCAAAATAGAAAATAACACAAATGCCTTCAGAAAACACGAGTACTTCACTTTGTTTCTGTTCTTCATACCCAGAGATGGAAGTCTGTGTTCTTACAGCCTATCTGTGCATTCTTTTGATTATCACTGATCATTATTCTGCTCTCAGCAGTAGCCAATGAGTCTGATCAATCAAACGCTATAAAATCCATAGAACTGCATGTAACCATAATAACTGCTTCAAGAGGTGTGTGTAGACAGTCAGTAACAGCGAGGAGGAAGAAACAAGGAATGAACTGATCTATTTTTTCCCTGACATGTTCATTTTCTTTTATTCTTCAAAAGACTTTGGCCTTTGGCTGTTTTCCGTTGCCCACATGACAAGCAACCCTCTGTGCTATTAGAACAAATAAATAAATAAATAGAACCGTGTGTTCCAGTGTCCACATTGTACCAAAAGACAGTACTAAAGAACATGGCTGAGATACAAAGAAAAATCTCTGGATTAATAACTAAGTAGACCCAAATCCTACCTAAAGCTTTAGGTTAACTGGGGTGGGGACAGTGGTCTGATGAGCTGCGTGTTCCTCTCCTCTGTTGACATCTCCTCTGATTTGCCCTCTCCTGCTGGTTGCCTTCTCCAGCACCAGGGACCGTAGGACCTCTCCAAGGGTTGATTCAACACTCTTTTTCAGAAAACTAACCCTGCTGCTCATTTCTTTTCACACGTAAGGATTGAAAGACTTAAAAAAGACCACCACGAGGCGGGAAGAGCTGGAACAGAAGCTAAAGTCAGGCTAAAGGGCAGCAAGTAAGTTCTCCTTTCCATGGCAGGGAATTCCTGGACTGGGTGATCTGTCCATGGAACTGGAGGTCTAACAGTATCTTGCTTGAGGTTCAACATCCAGCTATGACAGCTTTTTACACAATGAAAAAAAAAAAAACAACAAACCATCAGACTAAAGAGCTAAAATGGACTATACATAGAATATACATATAAAGGAGCTGCAAACCCTCTGGTCAGACAAGCATACGCTGCTTGTGTAGTCCAGATCATTTGCTTCCTTTTACACAAAGACAGAAGATTAAATCAATCAAGGAATAATGAAAAGCAAAACCAAAAGGGGAGTCTCCCTTAATGCTCATCTCCTGTTAACATCAGCTTCTTTGCCTTCCAAGAATTTGCAGAATCTTCTCTACTGGGCTGTCTTTTCTGTGAGCCAGGATCGGAGTGCTGGGCCAAAGCAGGATGAAGACGTGAAAACTTGTCTCTGGAGTGTTCTGTGAAACAAAATTACAACATCATTGAGGCTTGCTGTGGTCTATGAATGGGAAAAGGGAAAAGAGCCTAGTTTTTTTTCCATGCTGGAATTAATTTAAATTTCAATTGTTATATCACATCTTCCAACATGCAAAGCAGTAATGAAACGTATTTCTCCTGTTTTCTTGACTTTGTTCCTCTGTGCCAGTATTCCTCATTCACTGTTCATAATGGTACCACACACAGAACTGAAGACACATGCAAATCCAATTACAATCTGGATTGAATTCAGGTTGAAGCCAAGAATCCTGAAGAGTTGCAGCTCAGTGGGCTCTCTCCAATACAGTTCACTCGATTTACTTATTCTTGAATATTTACAGTGCTATTAATGCTCATCCAGCATTTGAAGTTAGTGTGAATTTATGGCCCTTTGTGTAGTTTTTAGCATGGAAATTGAAGAGCTGACCACAAACAACGAAAATTACATATAGGTCTGCACTGTGAGGATGACAGATGTGATTGCAAGGACTTGATAATCAGCCCAGTTAGAAGTGATCTGTTTGAGCTTATTTTTCATATGAACTCATTCATCACTAAAATGGTTTCTAGGATGTTATGCTTTGAACTTTGTATCATACTCTAAAAAACAGCGACAGTGAATAGGTTTTTAAACACATCTTCTCCTTGGCAGCTTCTATATGGCGAAATTATTGGTGCCAAATGGTTTTTATTACATCGAGTCCTGATCTTACAATCACGTTTATCTAGACTCAATTTTACTTAGAGTTGCAGGATGAGTCACGTTAGATCTCTGATTAAAGTTAAGCACGCATTAAAAGGATATGTTCAACTGGCCTTAAATTCCTTCTATCTTTCCACACCTCATATTTTCTCGTTGCTTAGCTCTTGGCAGTTATGTGTCCAGGTCACTACCTAGACCACTGAAATCATTCTTCATTGGTCACTAGCTTTCACCTCTGCACAAACAGAGATTAATGTAAAATGAAAGCTTCAAGAGTAGGAGCTGGATTGCTTAAAACCACAGCGAGATGACAAATGGTGCCTGTGTGGTATATTGGCTAAATCCTTTCAAATCCTAGTCTCTTGCAAATTTTTATCAAGTCTTATTTTCCCCTTGTCTTTTCTGCGCCAGTGTTTCATTCAACACTTACTGTCTGTTCCGGGTGATGTGGATGAGCTGGGATTCTGGCTGCAAGCATGGGAGATCACTTGTGATATCATGTCTGGTTGTTTTTTACAGAAGTGATCCCTACAGAACTTTGCCTCATGCAGAGTTGGACTGCAGCTGACTTCTTTCTGCAGGGAGCATCCATGTGTGCAGTCTGGTGTGAGTGGAAGGAGCAGGTAGAGGTGAGCCAGACAGGGAGCAGCTGCAGGTCCAGCAGGTCTGAATAGAAAATGAATCCCTAAATTGTTTGGCATGTCAGAAAAAGGAGGCTTATCGCTTTCTGTGCAGAAGTCTGAAATATATACATATACCTGCTGGTACAAATAATTATATAAATCTGATCCTGTAGAAAGTTGTATTCTGTGGTTGTTTGGATGCTATAAACTGAAGGCCTGGTTCTTTATTAGTTGATGCCAGTCCCTGTCAGGCTCCACTTTCAAAAGTCCTAGCTTAATTCCCAAAGTGTTGAAATGTGACCGAATAAGTCAGTAGTAATATGCTGAGAGATGCAATGAAATCCTGATTAGAAGATGACAAATCCCGTTCATTGCATGCTAGCTGTGATTGAGGGAAGTATTTACTGCTCAGGAAAATTGTATTACATGTTCTTGTGATGAAAAGAAACCACAAAACATACAGAAAAAGCCAGCTCCCTCCTTGGAACATCTGGGAAAATCAGAGGAACAGAATGCAGATCCCTAGGAGTACACAGAGAGATGTGCTTGCCCTCTGCTGACCTCCCTTCCTCTGTGTGTTTGCAGTATCAGCCTTGGTGCAATAAATGAGAAAAACCTGCTGGCTTGTCCTGAAAACCCAGAGCCTTTCAGTGATCTCGGAGTTGCAGGATGGATGAAGTGCCTCTGAGATGCTGGAGAAAACATGGGCTTAAAGCCTCCAAGTTATTAACTGAACAGGGGGAAATGAGGTCAGGCTGGAGGGAGCACACAGTTACCTGCCAGGCTGCTGAGGGAGCAGGGGGAGGAGAGACAATTACTTTATTCTCATGAAGGACTGTTGCAAGGGACTGTGGGTTCCATACCATTAAGCAGCCTTTAATCTTTATCAAGCTATTTTTGTCAAGTCTTCCAGCAATAGCATGGAAAAGTCTGACAAATCCCCTCACTAGAAAGCTGGGAGAAGCTGACAACTGTGCAAATGCCACCCACACAGCTGAGGGTTCTGGTCCCAGAAGGCAGAGCACGCCACAGGGCAAACTCTTACAAGAGTAAAGCAACAGTAAAGCAACTCTGCCGTGCTTCTTCTCCGCAGATGGGGTCCTGTGGTTCCCAGACTGGCTGCAGTGTCTCTACAGAGCTCCCCTGTGTGTACCAGCTCCCCCGGTGTCTCTCCACTGTACAGCATGGATGCAGCCACTGGCCCAGTTTGCTGGCTCATCAGAGGCTCTGCAGCACAGGCTGGCAGCAGCACGGCCAGAGGGTGGGAGCTGGTGTGCTGGGAGGAGGGAGCACAAGCAGTGGATTTCTGCAGAGCTGAAATGGCATCTCCTGGGTGGATGGAAAGCATCTACCACTGGAGGGTACCAGCATGTTTTGTACTCCCTTCCTGCCCAGGATAACCTAAAAACCCTGTAATTTAGACAAGGACAGCCCCAGACAGAATGCTAAAATGCAATGCCAGCTGAGGTTCTGCGTGAGGTATTGAATCACTTCCATGGCATTTTTTACATGTGCAAATTGACCGCTTTAGCTTGGAAGAAAAGAAGATATGAAAGATGAATAAATAGCAGCACTTCAAACAAATCCATGCTCTGCTCTCCATTGCTGTATATAGACCTCTGACTTGCTAATGCTGCTGCTGTTACTTCGTGTAGATTGGCCCAGGGATATCACAATTTAGCATCTGCCATTTCTTATATATGAGGCAGTGTAGGAAGAACTCTTTCTTCTCAAAAATAGCTGAGGACGGAGGATGACACAGATGACGTGCACACTGATATTTTTAGCTAAAGGAACTCAATTGTTTGAGAAGTTTAGGTCTGTAAAGATAACAGAGTTCTTCAACTGTTCCCATCCGTCTCGTCCCTGTCCCATGTCAGCAGGGGGAAGTAGTAACTAAGACCTTCTGCGGCTTAGAAACAGAGCGCTCTCATTGGATTATTTCTGCCTGCCCTCCTTTCTTTCCCTCCTTAACATTAGTAAGAAGTTTTATTTATACTCTGCTACGAACTGGTGCATCTACTATGGAAAAGTACTGACAACTTCTTCGCCAGCCACACATCCGAGCAAACCTGCTTCCTTTCACAACATTTTGGTTCATTTGGAGTAAAATACTGCAGGTGCTGCTCAGATTTCTACTGCCTTTGAGATATTTTTCTGGTTTCAATTAGCCCGACTGCTGTAA
This sequence comes from Gallus gallus, assembly GCF_016699485.2. Classification (NCBI taxonomy): domain Eukaryota; kingdom Metazoa; phylum Chordata; class Aves; order Galliformes; family Phasianidae; genus Gallus; species Gallus gallus. The sequence continues at coordinate 23,576,477 of NC_052532.1, read as the reverse complement.
CAGCGGTTCTCTAAAAACTGCAGTGCCGGTGTCCGGGAGGCACGCAGTGAGCGGGACACCTCATGTTCCCCACCCGCTCCAGGGCTGCGCCTCCAGCCCTGAGCCTGCCCCGAGCTGAGCTCGCTTAGCCCCACCCTCCAAGCAGTCCAGCCTTTATTTATATGAAGTCTGTGGTCCAACTGGCTTCAGATGGTGTGTGTATGTGCGTGTGCCTGCCTCGGAGTGTGTGAGACGAGCTGGGATCACAAGCCAGGCTCCGACCAAGTGGTTTTAATCAGCAGCCCATTAGAGGGGAATGGAAAACTTCTAACGGGATAAGAGCTGAGTAAGTAAGCGTAACTTTGAACTCACAATCTGGACAAAACAAATGCAAGAGAAAACCTTTGTAGTCTGTCAGTTTTTAGATAATTGATCGCTTTTAGAGTGAGGTCTGTGCATACTGACAGGAAAGAGGCAATTTAAAGGGACCGGACCGAAAGGAACTGTAAAAACAAAGTGGGAATTGAGAATGCGAGAGAGAAAAAACAGCAAACGATTGTTCAAGAGGTTGGTACACTCTCTTACTCTTTTTGGCTGTGGACAGAGCACGTTAAGCTTTAACCTCTTGCGTTGTCGGATGCTATCTGGCTGAGCAGTTCCTGCTGCGAGGCTGGGGCTGTGGATCCCCTCAGCCCACCTGCCTGCCGCCAGGTCTGTCCTCCCAGTGCATGGAGGTCGGCACAGCTCCAGGCAGAGCACCCCATGCCCCATGACACGCTGCTGTCGGCTGCTCCTCACTTCTCTTCTTTCCCACAGGTTGTTCCCACAGCCCCATGGGAGGGCAGTTCACAGGACCCTGCTCTTCTGGATGCGGTGACTTCTTGCCAGGCACCGGGAAAGCACTCAGCAGCAGGAACTGGGAAAGCCCTCCGTAGCTTTGGATAAAGCCCGCTTTGGCATTTTTACCCTGTCAGGACATGGCTACTGCATCTGCAATGTGGCCAAGGGTGGAGTGAGGACAGCACGTTGGCCATGGTTTGTGGGCACGGCCCCAGGTGCCGCAGGCTTTGTCGCCCTCGCCCCTTCCTTCTGGCCCTGGTGGTGGCCGTCTGCCTGTTCTGTCAGACCCTGACTCCCCTCATGACCAACAGCTTCCTTTCAGCAGTTGTTAACGGGATCTCACCGAACAAACAGAGTAAAACACGGCAAGGAAGATACAAGGAGGTCTCAGCCAGCGACACACATTGCTTCTTCCCCATCAGTGATTCACACACACTGAAAAAGGTAAGTCAGCTGATGGAGAGTGCTGAGCAATAGTTAACATAGTGAGGGATGAGGAGTCTGACAGGATCATCCGAGTCCAGCTAAAATTAACCTGAGCTTGGAAGTCTGAGCTCTGTGTACAAACAAACATGTGATGTGACAGCGACATATGTGCAAGCACGATGTGGTATTGCTACCACGAATCCCAAGTCTTTGACTGAAGCATGGCATTACTCTGTGGCTCCAGGGAGATTCCAGTTTGCTGCACAGTCCATACTTTATTTTGGCTTTAGGAATCGGGTCAGAGGCTTTCTAGTACGTGCACATAAATCACGAGCCAGTGGGGTTTCATGAAATGGATTGCGGCTACTAGCAGCAAAGCAGCAGTTGCCTCACGTTAAGGTTATCTGCCAGTCAGTTTTGAACTTGACTGCAATTATGCTGAAAAGTTGCATTTAACTGATTTTTTTTATTTATTTATTTTTTTAATAAAAGCGCTTGTCACATTTTCAAATCACACTATTTACTTTGGAGTCATCCCACAAATTCTCCTCTGTCCTTAGGTTACCTGGCCTCATGTTTAACTTGCATAGAGTTCCTAAGACTGGTGTTAAAACCTAACAAACGCAGATGCTGTTATTTTAGTTGGAAAATGTGGTTTGTTAAATGTTCCAGACCAAGGCAGTTATTTTTACTCTGGAATCTGTGATCAGCATTAGCGCAAATGTTTCAGGTTTTCTTCAGTCCTACAGAGCGTTGCTAATCGTGCAGCAGAGACCTCTCTGTAACATTATCATTAACGCTGGCATTTTATGTACAACTGTATCAGGACTATAAACATAAATCTCTGACATCCCAGATTATAGGCAGCTTCCGCATAAAGAAGTTAAAGTTTCTAAGAATACAGAAAGATTGAGAAGGCTGATAGGGTTCACAGTCTGAAAGGTCAGCAGTATTCATTTTCGGAGAGCATCTTCTGCAACAAAGAAAAGCGGATCTATGAAATAACTTTGGCATGTACTCTTTAACCTTAAGTCTTAAAAAATGGATTTTTTTTCGTGTAAAGGTCTAAGAGATTTTTCTTTGGAGTAGCACAAATCTACTCTCTATTGCATCTGTCATAATTTCATGTTAATGACCTTTTAGTACTCCAGGTGTCAAGATGTGTATTTATTCAGTGTGACACATAGTACAAAAGCTTACAGGGAAGTAAGCACACGTGACAGTGTGAGTTTCATCACAATGCCACTTTTGACACAGTCCATTCCTCTTCACTTGTGTCGTGGCATAGAGAATTTCTAAACTGGTGGATAAATGACAAAACTTTGCTCGTATGTTTTTTTGGCTGAAACTATCTGTAACACCTACTTTCCCAATTGGTCTGAAAAAAATGCAGATTGACTGGAGCTAGGTTTGCTGGCTGCTTGAAGTGAGAAGAAAGCTTATGTTCACGCAGCGCACTGTGCTTACTGCCCTCCAGCATGCCTGGTTGCGTGTCACTCTCACACACATGCTGAACCTGGAGCACAGATTTAAACGCATATGTTAGCCCTTATAGGTATGTTTTCCAAGCCTGTGCTACTCTAAAACATTCCTCTTCGCATTCCGAAGACCACCCATAGCTGGCTCCGTGTTTGTCTTGAAAGTTTCCTCTAGAGCATTATGAACAAAATGCCTTGCACATGTTGGGATGTTACTCTGAGTTGCAATCTGTTTTCAGAGAATACTCTATTGGTTGTGTGGGCTGAATAATAATCTCAGGGAGCAGAAAAGACAAACATCTCTAAAAATCTCTTCCACTTTGTTTTGACAGTGTGTCCTTGAACTGTGTATTTTCGCCAACTCAAAGAGCCAAAGTGTTATCTTGCTTGATTTTACTGGACACCCAGCCCACGTTTAAGACAGCTGGAATGGTTGAAGCTTCTCAGTGTTTAATTTTACAGTCATGTGGCTGCCCTCAGTAGCTAGCTGGAAACAAGTTTTCATTACAGCCCTGGTTTAAATCTTCATCTATGAATCAGGAGATATACTCTAAAATATAGCCCCAAAATTATTCACATTTTTAGTTAACGGGTCGCGCTGGTATTCTTGTTCTGTGACTAGCCCAAAGTAACTCATTGAAAAGAATCTTTTGTACACTTATACAGTAACTTTTAGGGAACACTGAAACATCTTTTATGAAATATTTTCATTTAAAAAAAAAAAAAAGGTCTAAGGAAAAGAAGATCCTGCTGGAGATAATATTCCTTAGGTCATATCCATTGCTTCTGGCTTTGGAGCCATAGCATCTTATGTCACACTGCAGAATCTCCTCTGACTGGGAGATCTCTGCTTCCTTCAGAGCGGCAATCAGTATTGCATGGAAGCTGGTGCGAGAGTTTGGTGACGATTGTTATTGCCTGTGCAAAATCCCTTCCAAAGTTTGATATCTCCCTTCGAGGTACGCAGAGCACAACTGTTTCAAAAAGGGGGAAGGAAAAAAAAAAAAGCTGGCACCTTTTATCAGCCATTGCGGGAAGAAAACTGCAGCTTTGCAGACTTTCAACTGAAAATTGCAAATATGTCTTGAACTACATGCAAGATACCATGGGATGGAGCCATTATCGTTAGGTACAGAGCGCAAGCCTTTTCTAAATTGCAAAAATGTAGATTTCATTCACAGTCTGGAAAACCTGAATGAGCTGATGGTACTTCTCACAGGAGAAATGATTTATAAAAGCTGCTAGGAGCTGATCTCATAGCCTTGTTTTCTCATGAACAGAGATTAACATCCACTAGTATAAAAATGCTAGTAACTGTAGCATGAGAAACAGAATTATTGTTGTGACCAGTAAAGGTGTGACAGGAAGCCAGCACATCCAGCTGCATGCCATTCTTAGGTTCAGCCAGTGACTCTTACCTTCTACATCAGGACATATTTACCAGTGATGAGGAGAACTGGTGGGGAAGCATCTAAACTGCTATCAGCAAAAAAAAAAAAAGAGCCAGGAAAAGCCTAAAGCTTAGGTCTGTGTGGTGCAGTACCATATCAGAAATACTTTTGGTAGCAAACAGATGTAAAATTCATTGCACTCAAGTGTTTTAGCTCTGCTTCTCAGCTACTGCTGAGAAGAGCTAATTAGCTGGTCACAGCTGCGTTTCCACTCTCTGAATTAAATCAGCCTAAGCCAACTTAGGTGTCTCTGTGCAGCAGAGTGTTCTGCCTAGTTAGACATAATACCTCTGCTATCACAAGGAGGCAGTGAAACAGCATTGCTCATGTCCTAGGCACATTTTCAGCATGCTAGTTCTCTAACCACAGCCAATGTATAGAAGATGGAGATTTTAAATTTTAAGATGGGTCTTGAAGATTATTTCATGGATACTCACATCATTGCATCGCATTTCCTGGCTGTTTAGGGCCACCTGAGGAAAAACGTAAACAAATGAGAAGCAGCTGATTAAATGAGAATTTAACGAGTCAATAAGGCTGGCTTCTTCATCGATGAAAGATAAGAGGTTGATTGAAAAAAGCTATCTGTATGTTTCTGGTAGGGTGTAATTTACTGTGAGTGAGTGGTATGAAAGCTAATGGTGGACTGATGTGGCCATATCTCTGAGGTACTTCATTGGGGATGGGGAATATAAACATTATGCTTTAGTAATAATAAGATATATGGGAAGATTCTGTTGAACATCTTACCTAGACTATCAGGCTGGGTACCTAAAAGGTACAAACAGGAGTGAAGAATAGATAAATTGTTACCATAACTTTGGATATCCAGACTGGAATATTCTTCTTCCCTTGAGCAATACTCTGTCTAGTCAGTCAGGGAGTCCAGACTTTCCAGTTAAGGTGAATAAAGGCATAGATCCCCAGGCCTTGATGCAGACATTTGAAAACAAATCTGATTAATTTCATCCTCTAAAAGCATAAGATTCTCTTTTTCTGTCGACACTCTGCATGGAATATATTTCAGTCAGTGTGATTAGTAAAGAAGGGGACAAGGGAATGACGTTGTGGAATAAAGCCCAGTGAAAAAAGGCATTGGCTGGGGCAGCTAAGGGAGGTGGAGTAAGGAACTACAGCTGTGAAGTACAAGCATCCTTGGAGGGTGGGTTGTGCATGGAAGAACTTGCACTAGGGAGGAGAAATGAAAGCGGGTATGACAAAGCTAGTAGGAACTTTTGAAATATAAATGTGAAAAAGAAGAAATTAAGCTGGGTGATAGAATGAGTAGGGGTGATTTCTGCTGTTATGCATAAGTCAAGTGTCTTGAGAGCTCTGGACAGAAAATATTACATTATACATATAATTATACATACATTTTACATATTTTAGAAATAAATTTTGTCTTTAAAAGGACATCCATTTTTTAGAATGCAGTAAGTGAAAAAGAACCCTTTGAAGAAGAAACTTTCAAAAAGAACTCCTTACAAAAGAAAAAAAATGAAGTGGAAAACTTTGCTAGCATGAACCTCAGTTAGCAGAAAGCAATTGACAGATGGTACAGTATCAGCAAGTGGTTTCCTTGGAGTGATACCACATTGCGCACTAAGAAGGCAGAACATTTTCCCCTCCCTTTTCAGTGTAAAATTGCAAGAGGCACTGAGGAAATGGCTATTTTTTTACTGTGCAGATAGCTAGAGATATTTTGGTGATAAAGGGCGAAGCTATTGTGGTAGCAGTCAGGAAGGAGGGGCAGGGTGGAGACATTACAGGAAGAGAACTTTGAGAAGGATGCATCAGCAGCAAGTAGAGGGAGGGGAATGGAGGGAATCTTGCTCGTGTGCTTCATTGGAGTCCTGTCCTAAAATCATCTCTTTTGCTTTGTTGGTAGGATTTGGCTTATCATTTGTTCCCAGCACAAAACAGTCAGTGCCACAATCTACATGCAATCATAAGCAAAGGCATTCTTAAAAATGAGTTCCATACTTCTAGCCCAGAGTGCTGTGATGACTGTGCAAATAACTCTAGTTTTTCTCCTGGATTTCTGAAGTCATCAGACACCAGCCATCATAGTGCCAATAATTTAGTTGCTTGTTCTGTATTTTCTCAGCAAACAATTGGAAGGAGAATCACATTCCAACTGTTTTATTTTACAACCCAGTCCTTTCTGATTAGGAAATCTAACAGAACAATAAAGGCAACACATTTAAATGTCCTCCAGACAGGAAATTAACTTCTTTGGAAATTCTTGATAAAGAGGCAACATACACTTCAAATACAACAGTAGTATGAACAGGCTTACTATTTCTATAAGCTTTCATGCAAGCATGAAAAAGAATTTAGAAGTCACATTTGGAATTAATAAAGATCTGCACAGTTTTGTAAATGAACCACTTAGGGCATTAGAACCACATGCTAAGTTACTATCATTCTTATTAATGTTAGCTAATATTAGCATGATTGTGCCTCTGGAGTACTACTCATGGAAATTTATGGAAATGTAGTTGCGCCAGGCAGTATTTAGCAGTGAAGGTGCCTTTGCTAGCTAAGTAGAAATTTGGGCTCTACCTGTAAATATATACTAACAATGCTGGTGTTTTTTATGGAAGACTGGTTCTCTTTCATAGTATTTCTTCTATACTCGCTTTTCATGTCAAGGGCCTTCAGTCTGCATAGTGGCTCAGGTATGTGTTTTGCAGAATCATAGAACCATAGAATAGTATGGGTTGGAAAGGACCTTTAAGATCATCTAGTTAGAGCAGCCCTGCTGTAGGGTAGGGACACCTCCCACTGGACTGGGTTGCTCAAAGCCCCATCCAGCCTGGCCTTTAATGCTTCCAGGGAGGGGGCAGTACCTGTAGTAAGCAGTGGAGTAAAAGTAAGTTGCAGCCAAAATGTTTGAAGCTGTTGGACAAGGCCCTCACAGCCTTGGCAAGCTTATTGTAAGAAAGGCTGCCTGTCACTGACACATGGACTAACACTATTAGAACTGTTTTTGACTTTTTTTCCTGAGAGATGCTCAGGCGAACATGAGTTGAACCCTTATTTTAGGAAGAAGAATTTTGTTTCTGCAGTTGAAGTGATGGTCAATTAAATTATATGGCAAGATTTCAGACTGTATATTATGCAATTATGCAATCTTCTTGGAATCTGAAAAAAATGCCAAGAAACTGCTTTTTTCCTCTCAATTTGAAATATCTTTGCTATTTTCTTCTTGGCCAAAACAACAGTAATTACATATTGTAGGATTCAATTACTGACCAAATTCTGGATTTTTAGAACAAGCCAGAAATTCTGTGAAATACAGGAATGATTCAGAGAGTAATAAAACTTATTCTGTCTTTTTACATTTGTAACCTAGAAGTGCATAAACTTGTTTAAAGAAACATGTCAAAACATCTTCTCTTCAACAGAGAACTTCACAGTGATGTGAACCTTGCAGGTAGACAAAACTAAGTAGTACAGCTCAGATAGTAGATGTCTGTTTTCAGTCCAAGAAGGATAGTTAAGTAACTCTTGAACTTTTGCATTATGTAAATTTAGCTGTTGATCTAGTTTGTTAAGACCACAGAGGAATCTGCATTTATATAGTTTTTTTTTTTTTAAATCATAATCAACTTTATGGAGTTCAGTTTGTTTTCTTTCTTTCTTTTTTTTTTTCTTTTTTAAAGTTATTCTGTAAACCAGAAACCAAATTAAAACATTCATTTTCATGCATTTTTATATACTTGAGTCCACCGTGTTTCTCTAGATGAGTTACTAAGGTTGTGGGTCATCTGTGTAACAGCCAATTGCACTAAAGTGTTGTCAGTGACTTAGCTAAGGCCAATGGTTTGCAAGCTGTTGTAACAGCACGTATATCATGTCAAAGCTGACATATGTCTTATCCTATATCGTATGGCAGATCTCAGCTTTGCTGTAAAGCGTCATTAATCTCAGTGAAGACAGCCACATTATTTTCTCAGTAAGGTGAGGAACATAGAAATTCATCACCAATCCCTTTCACATAGGTGTATTGACTCTGTTGTAAACTGAAATGATAACAAATAGTTTGAAATTTCACACTGAAGAAGAGAAAATAAAATGGTTTGAGCATTAAAGCATTTGTCATTTAACACCTAAATATTGAAAATGTTATCAAACATTTTTTTCCTAAGCCCAATACACATTAAAGTTATATGAATAAAAAAATAAAAAATAAAAAAACTATCAGGACCATAAAATGTCAAAATATGGGAATAGCTTATTTTCCTCTTGTGTGCTCTGCTTATGTTATACCAACTCCCTGTCCAGACCTCATTTTTATGATTGAGAAACATCTTGTAAAAACCAGCAGACTCCTTAAGTGCAGAAACATGACTGTTACTGCTATGGTATTGGAAATGTGACTGGATCAGCATGGCTAGTGGTGTAAGATATTGTATGTACAGCTTTGGAAAAAAAGTACGGAATCATTTGCTACAAGCGGGAAGTTGGTCAAAGTGTTTTGAATTCTATGTCTCTAATGAGGAGCTGAAAAACAAGAAAACCTTCCCTATATTGCTCTAGCTTGGGAAGAAAATAGAAAGAACATGGTGAATCTTTTAACCTGGACTTCAAATAACTCTGAAAGGAAAGGAGAGGGCAAAGGAAATAAATTTGGCAATGCTATGCACGGGTCTCAAGCAAGCACCGTAAAAATCAGTGAGCTACTGCATATTGTTTAGCAGCGGTGGGTTAGACATCAGGTAATGATTTTAACTTTAGGGCTCCAAGTTGTCTCAGTATCCCAAAGATCCCATCATCTCTTTTGGAAAGCCAGTGGTAGAAGTGGTAAATCTCTTGGCATAGCAGGACTTGTCCCCAGATAGGCCTTCCCATTCCTCCCAGGCCTGTGTCAGGCGGATTCAGACACCCATAGCCTGAGGTGCTGACTGGCCTGTCCCTTCCCGTGGGACAAGTGAGAGTGACACAATGAGGCTGCCATGGACTGAGGCCTTCGTCCCCAGGGAATGCAGGGCTCACAGGGCCTCCAGGCATCATCTGTCCTTCCCCAGCCTCATGGTTGGGAAGGTGAAGAGCGGGACTTCAGTACTGGAAAGCAGACTAAGGAAGGATTTGCACCTGCTAAACAAGAGAAAAGAAAACATATCAGTGGGAAGGAGAGGAGCTGCTCACACAGAAAACGTCATATGGCACCGAGGCCTGACACCACAGGTGTGGGCTGCGAGGCAGCAGCCATGCTGGCACAGAGCCTGGGGACTGTTGCTTGCAGGGGAGAATAAAATTGTCATGGGGTGCTCACAGTAAAAGCTATTACCATTTATTTTAAGCAGATATGTTTTCATAGCAGCTTTTATTAGCTGCTTGAAAAAAATGCGCTACCAGAGAGTGAAGGGAGGTGCACATAGAGTACAATAAAGCCTGAGGTGGGACTCATTCCAGAAAGCAGACATTCTCAGCTGCATGGGAAGGGGTGTCAGTGGGGCAAGCTGCAAACACAAGCCAGAAGCCAGTCACAAATGTGTCCTGGGTTGCAGCTCCTCAGTGCTCCTCGTATGTCCTTGGTTCACCCTGCAGTGTTGGCCATCGCAGCACACGTGGGATGGAAAAGTATATCTGTTTGCAAAATAAAGCTGGAGGTGTCTCTCTTCACGGATTGTCTTCCATGTTGCAAGTGAAATGGAAAGTGGGAAACATCTGGTCACACAGCGTGTGATGTTATGCAACAGTAATGCTGTGGAGAAGGCGGACCGGGGAGGGGGGGGTGGAGGGGGGCAGGGACAAGGGCTGGGTTTAGGAACAGGGAGGGAGAGAGGAGGAAGTGGAGGGGAGCTTCTGCCAGCAGCTTCTAGAGTTACCCGAGGGACAGAAAGGAGAGAAAAGGAGAGGAATAATGGGTGAAAGAGTGCATGAGAAAGAAGTGGAACATGTCAAGGTGGGGAAACTGCAGTGTGCTAACTGCAGGACTAACACATTTTAAAAATACTGCAAGGACAGGAGAGGACATTTGACAGGGTTGCGTAACATTATTCCTGTGACTTCAGCATGTGCTATTTGTGCTTCTTCCGACTAGCATGTGATCATCATTTATTTGAGTATCTCAATGACTGAGATAGCTTGGGGTTGCACATTTAGCCATTATTATGTACAAGACTCTGACAGCATTGTATCTAGCTGTATTTCAGGGTCCTATAATCAATTACACCAATCTTTCATAGAATCATAGAATCTCTCATCTGATCTTTTCCACAGCGGATGTCGGGTCTGGAACACAAACAGACATAGCATTAGAGGCTCAGGACTCTAAAATAGTTTGTAGCGCTCTCTGCCATGGAGAAGCTTTAACTGAAGCCAGATGTAACTTAAAACTTCATCCTGTAGCTTATGGGTGTCCAACTTTTTCGTTTGCCTGGGCTGCACTGGGTGAAGAGGAATTGTCTTGGGCTGCATGTACAAAGGTTGCTCCAAAATAATGCCTCCTAATTATTTTAATGAAAACTGTAATCGATACAGAGAACACTATAACAATATTGCATAGAGCAAATTCTCAAACATGCTTTTTCAATGTTGTCAACACCATTTGTTATACATTTTCACCAGCAATGAACAAGAGGCTGCATGCTACATTCATAAAAATCATCACCAGTGCAGAGCTGTTGCTGTTGTCACTGCTGAAATGCACCACCCACTCCTCACTTTGCGCACATCCACTGTTTGGTCTCCATGAAGGTTCAGCAAGCATTAATGAATGTCAGTGGGTACCATTTTTTCCACATGGAAGAAATCAATGACATACCTTTGCTTCATATCCTCTTCTCTGCTGCCATCTGTCACATGGCAACAACATGTAATGGTGGGATGGTTCAGCCTCTATTGCCATACCACCAACATCTGCCTCTGCTGTTGTGAGCCAACATTGTAAAACAGGGGCATTACTTTCCAAGCAGCCCTCATAAAATATATAGTTAATGTATAAAAGTAGGAACACATATTTTAATTTTTAATGTTTTTATTAAAACATATAAAAGAGAGCAACAAAACCATAAAACTAGTGGGATATGTGACCCTGTTTTTGTGAAACTACTGCATCAGGCTGGTTCTATGGCAGTAGTTGCAGCCTTTAGTGAGCTCATAAGGAGGTCATTAGAGGTTTCTGATAAAATTTTACTCTTCATAGAATCATAGAACATCTTGGGTCGGAAGGGATCTCAAGGATCTTAAAGTTCCAACCCCCCTGCCACAGGCAGAGTTGCCAACCACTAGATCAAGTACTAGATCAGATTGCCCAGGGTCCCATCCAACCTGGCCTTAAACAACTCCAGGGACGGAACATCTACAACCTCTCTAGGTAACCTGTCCCTGCATCTTACCACTATCTCAGTAAAAAGCTTCCTTCTGAAACCAAATCTAAATCTCCCCTCCTGTAGTTTTAAACCATTCCCCTTCATCCTATCATTATCTACCCTTTAAAAAAAGTTGATTTCCCTTGTGTTTATAAAATCCCTTTAAATATTGGAACATCCCAATGAGGTCTCCCTGCAGCGTTATCTTTTCCATGCTGAACAAGCCCAGTTCCTTTTGCCTAATTTCATAGGAATGGTGCTCCAACTCTTTAATATGGCCTTCCTCTGCACCCTCTTCTAAAGCACCACATCTTTACTGTGTTGGGGGCCCCAGTCTTGGACTCAGTACTCCAGCTGGGGCCTCACAAGGGCAGAGTAGAGGGGAACAGTCATGTCCATTGCCCTGCTGGCTACCCCTCTTCTCATGGAACCCAGGATGTCATTGGCCTTCTAGGCTGCAAGCCTACAGTGCTGGCTCGTGTGAAGTTTTTCATCAACCAGGACCCCAAAGTCCTTCTCAGCAGGGATACTCTCAAGAACTTCTTCTCTCAGTTTGTATACATGTCTGGGATTACCTCGACCCAAGTGCAGAACCTTCCTGTACTTCATCCTTGAAAATAACTCTTCACAAATGTATGTACTTCCAAAAAGCATGGATAATTACACTCAATGAAAATGGAGTTGCAAATAATTTTTTTTTTTCAGTCTTGAAAACTGTTCTCAAATTCCTTTATCAAAATGGAAGGCACAGCTGCTTGTTTTTTGCTGTTTGGAGGACTATGCTTAGCCAATGTATCAAAACCCCTAAACTTATTTGCCATAACTTGAGTTAGTGCTGCACTGCACACTGTTCCCTGGTTTCAGATCAGGTGGGGTTAGCAGCACACTGATGTTCGGTTGCTGCTGAGTGACAGTTGTATTCCTGGCCTGAGGGGCAGAGGTGCTGCCATGATGGCTTGGGGCACAAGGTCGCTGCAGTGTGAGCTGAGCCAGGCTGCATGCAGCCTGTGGGCTGTCAGTTGGACATGCCTGCTAGCTGGTGAGCGTACTGCTGAGTGACTTTAACACTAGATCTTAGGCACATAAACAACTGGACACATCTTGAATGCTTCTGTTTATTTTAAAACATCTGTCTCTTTTTTCACTGTGGTCTTCTCTGCAAAAATGGTGGTGCCTTGTTTGTGTAACACATCCTATGTCCAGAGATAAGCTTACTAAAATTAGAATTCATGGAATAACTTTGTTTTTGGAGCAGATACTTTTCACTACTTCTTGGTTAAAATTCATGAACTTGCCAAGAGCTAACAACATCCTAAATTAAATCCCTTAAGTGTTGGTATGTTTCAATCCTAAAGAGAAATACTTTTCACAAAAGAAAATCTCATCTGGTAATGGTGTTATTACTGTAAAAGAACAACTAGACTATTACAGATATCAGTGACCTGTTTCCCACATGGAGCGTCCTGTTTTTATGCCTTAGGTAAGGCAAAAGTCCCTTATTATATCAGAAATACTTCCCAGATTGTCACTGTAATTTGCTACTGTATTTTTGTGAAAAACAACAGCTATGTATTATGCTCCTGAAAGATCCTGTCTTAGAACTACTGTCTTTGCATTGTTTGCATGTAGATTGAAGACACCATTCTCCAGTACTTTGGAAGCCATACGAGAAGAGCAATTCTGTACGCACCTCCTGCCCACAGCAAAACTGAGCGTCAGCTCTGTCAGCGCATGCTGGCAAAGCATGGATATGCAGTCACAGTCCTTGAAAACAGGAGACTGGTGGAAGATATGAGACATGAGGGCCCTAATCACAGTAAGAATAACTTGACTTAATTAATGAGTTCATTGCTAAATGTTAGCTATTGTTCCAACATTTTTTCCACAGAGGTAAAGCTTATAGGCTCTTGATGTGAGTAAGGCCAAATTCTAAACCTTCACACATATGCAGATAATTTTTCACAATTTGATGATTCTTCCATTAAAAACTACTTCTATAAAAAATGCAGTAGTGATTCATCATAGTCTTGGGAACCAGGTTAGGTCATTTCAGTTCCTGGTGAGTTCTCATACTGACTCCACCAATTACTGACTGTGTTTCACTAGAGGATTTTATGATATATAACAAATATCTGCAACATTTCCCTCTTTCTTATTTTCTGTCTTAAAGAAAAGTTGCATGTGTGAAGGTATGATTTTTCCTGAGGAAATGTTTTGATAGTTTTTTAATGTATGCAGTAAGCTTGTTGAAGAACATGATGCTCAAGTTCATTTTGCACTTGTAGTAGAAGCTGAAGGAAATTACTGTTAATTATTGTAAGTTATTAATTATTGTTATTATAGTTACAGTCTTATTGCCTGTAGAACTTTGATCTATTGTTAAAAGGCTACTGAAGAAGCTTCATGTCTTGCACAATGAACTATAGCTTTGTGATGTGGAGTTATACTGTGCCTGATAGAAGTGCTTTGGTCGCAAGTTATATATGCTGACTGTGGTTAAGTGATCTTGGACACTTTAGAGATGTGAACTCAAACTGTGATCTCAATTTGGTATTCTGGAAGTCAATTTTGGAACAGGAAGGCTTTGAAAAACACACACAGGCCACTGTTCTGCTAGTAGTAAAATAGAATCATAGAATAATCCAAGGTTGGAAGCGGCCCATAAGGATCATGGAGTCCAACCTCTAAAATAATGTAGTTGGTTGTTTCTCATGCTAAAGAGAGTACCATTTGTATCATTCAAATCTGCAATAAATTCCTGGGGCTACCAGAGAGCTCAGTTTTGCTTTGTGCTTTAACCGATCTGAATAGTTTAATAGATGAAAAACATAATTATTCAGCATGTTTGAGGCTGCTCAAGATTCCACCATAAATTTCAACTGTCTCCAAGAAACTTTCTTGAAAATGAGATTCATATACTTTTCTTGGCAGGCTGCATTGGGTACTAATAAATTGTCCGTGCCTTGCTCTCTTTTATTGTAATCGCTTTTCACAGTCACCTTTCATCTACTCCTTGCCTTGTGTACTTTCCATCTTAGAGTGACAAGACACAGTGTGCCTACAGTCTTATCTAGTGTCAGATAGGCTGCAGAGACAAGGCAGCATCTCTGGGGACCATCTGTATTTCACCATCTGTGTGAAATATTTTGGTTTCAAATGGCTGAAGAAGTGGGCATGCCAAGTTCAGTTAGGCCTTGGAAAAAATCACTGTACTAGATTTTGCTACAGTGGTCAAATCAGGTTCAGGTTCTGCAGTGCAGGTTTTTACCCTCCAAACACCACCTCTGCAGAAATGAAATTAACGGTGGGTATTTATGTTTTACAGTCTACCTAGCACCAATAGTTCCTTCAGTATTTTTCCAGTAATTAAAAAAGAGACAAACACAATTTTAATTCTTTTCCAAAAACACCTTGCAGCTCCCAGCTGAGGTTGGATGCACTGAAAAAAGGTCATTTTTTTCAGATTAAGGTAAAGAGTAAGACGTCACTAATTCCATTTCATGACAACAGAAGCTTGACTTTAAGTTTTCTGTTTGTTATGTAAGTGCCTAGCTTTAAAGTTACATTTTAAAAGCAAAAGTAAGTAAAAGAACATGTCTGCATACCAAAACAATGATCTTTTTTTAGAACAAAACAAGTTCGGCTTGAAGTTATTTTTCTTTGCCAGCAAATGATGGGTTTTACTGTTCTGGATGGGAGAGTGCTTTATAGACCATGTTTTGGAGAAGGGTATTTTGAGCTATGTTTTGTCATAACATTTTTCTAATAGGAGCACTATAATTTATTCAAAGCGTACTCCTTGGAGCCTCTATTAAAAAGATAAAGATAATGGACTGAGAGTCAAGGATCATAAATGTTGTGAAAAAATCTATTAAATGTCATTCCTTTTTACTTGACATTGTGTAGCAGCTCTTGTCTGGTGCTTTTATTTTTGTGCACTTTCAGTGCGGTCTGTCTTACCCATCTATCTTTGAATGTTCAGTCTAATTTCGAAAGGAATTTTTGTTTAGATTGGCAGAGAGCCAAGAGTCTAGCAGAAGTCATATATGGAAAAAAAATTCACCACAAAACATTCCTAACTTTTTTGTGCTGGCCCATTATGAGTTTTGGGACCGGTTCAGCTCCTGTTTGAAACCCTATGTGCCAGCTCTGCACGCTGACCTGCCGTAGAAATGCCACACACCTGGGCTGCGGCACTGTTTTGAATTTCTCACTGCCAGAGAGAAATGCTCAGGGAATATTTTTCTTTGGAGGAAACTTTTTGTTTCTGTCAGAACAACCAAAATATTTTGAGGTTTGGTGACTGGAGGGTAGTTGGCTGAAAAGAAAAAGCATATATATTTTTTATTTTTACAGACAAAAAGACTAGTTTGTGGCTTTCTTATGAAAAAGTTATACAGATGCTTTCTGTAGTAAAATACAGATTATTCAAACCCTTAATTTTTCACTGAAAAATAGATTTGTCAGTAAATTCTTACGCAGCTTTGCTTAATCAGGAAGTAGCTGTGCTTTCTTCATTCCTTTCCAATTAAACCCATACGGAGGGAAAAGTCCATGTGCAGATAATATCTGTACCTGCTCTGAGCTGCTTTGTGTCTTCTTTTAGTGGCAGTCCTAAATGAGCCCATTTTGCCGTAAGCTTTAATGTGCCTCTGTGCTGCTGGGATGGAGATAGGCAGGCACTGTTGTTTTAATAGCCAATGATGGGATAGTAAAGTTTTTCAGAGCTGAGACTGTCATGTTGGGTATGCAACCACTGTTGGGCTAGATCCATTTTGGCATGGTGAGTTTGACCATTGAGGATAAGAAAAAGTCTGAGGTTCTCAATGCCTTCTTTATGTCTGTCTTTAAAAGTCAGACCAGTTATCCTCAGGGTGCTCTACCCCATGACCTGGAAGTCTCAGATGGGGAGCAGAATAAATTCCCCATGATTAAAATGGAAACAGTTAGAGACTACTACTCCATCTAGGCTGCCACAAGTCCATGGGGCTGGACAGGATCCACCTGAGGGAGCTGAGGGAGCTGATGGAGGTGATAGCCAAGCCACTTTCCATCATCTATCAGTGTTTCTGGTCAACCAGAGAGGTCCCAGAGGATTGGAGGCTTGCCAGTGTGACTCTCATCTACAAGAAGGGTTGTAAGGAGGATCCAGGGAACTACAGGTCTGTCAGCCTGACCTTGGTGCCAGGGAAGATTATGGAGCAGTTCATCTTGAGGGAGATCACGCGGCATGTGCAAGACAACCAGGGGATCAAGCCTCCTATGACTGAGTGACCTGCCAGGTGGATGAGGGGAAGGCTGTTGATGTGGTCTACCTAGACTTCAACAAAGCCTTTAACACTGTTTCCTGCAGAATTCTCCTGGAGAAGCTGGCAGCCTGTAGCTTGGACAGATACACTCTTTGCTGGATAAAGACTGGTTGGATGGCCAGGCCCAGAGAGTGATTGTGAATGGAGTTAAATCCAGTTGGTGATCGGTCATGAATGGTATTACCCAGGGGATAGTAGTGGAGCCTGTCCTGTTCAGTGTCTTTATTGATGACCTGGATGAGGGCACTGAGTGCAACCTCAGTAAGTTTGCAGATGACACCAAGTTGGCAGGAATTGCCAATCTGCCCGGGGGTAGGGAAGCCCTACAGAGGGGTCTGGACAGTCTGGATCAGTGGGCCAAGGTCAATGGGATGGAGACAAGACCAAGTGCCAGGTCCTGCACTTTGACCACAACAACCCCAGGCAACACTACAGGCTTGGGGCAGAGCGACTGGAAGACTGTGTAGACGAACCAGACCTGTGGGGTATTAGTCAATGCTTGGCTGAATATGAGCCAGCAGTGTGCCCAGGTGGCCCAAGAAGGCCAATGGCATCCTGGCTTGTATCAGAAATAGTGTTGCCAGCTGGAGCAGGGAAGTGATTATCCCTCTGTACTCAGCTCTGGTGAGGCTGAACCTCAAGTACTGTGTTCAGTTTTGAGCCCCTCAGTACAAGAAAGACATTGACACCCTGGAGTGAGTTCAGAGAAGGGCAACAAAGCTGGTGAAGAGTCTGGAGGACAAGTCTTGTGAGGAGTGGCTGAAGGAACTGGCATTATTTAGTCTGGAGAAGAGGAGGCCCAGAGGTGACCATATTGCTCTCTACAACTACCTGAAGGGAGCTTGTGGCAAGGTGGGAGCTGACCTCTTCTCCCATGCAACTAGTGATAGAATGGGAGGAAATGGCCTCAAGTTGCACCAGGGGAAATTCAGTTTGGACATTAGGAAATCTTCTCTGAGAGAGTGGTCAGGAACTGGAATGGGCTGCCCAGGAATGTGGTGGAGTCACTGTCCCTGGAGGTGTTCAAGAAACATTTAGATGTTGTACTGAGGGACATGGTTTAGTGGGAAATATTGGTAGACGGTTGGACTAGATGATCTTGGAGGTCTTTTCCAACCTTGGTCATTCTATGATTCTGTCTGCAGCACCTGTGATAACTCCTTAGCAATACAGGCAGTTCAAATGAGATTGTATAACTACTGATCATAAAGATAACAGGTTGTCTAGGCCATCTATAAATGACACACTTGCATATTTTGTTTTTTTGTTTGTTTGTTTTTTGTCACTTAGGCAGAAGGTATGTTTAGTGTCTTGCTTCTTCCTGAAATGTGACAATACAGACATAGACTCTGGGACAGGTTCTGCCTTTAACGTAGCCTTGGGGAAGTTTCAAACTGATGTCACACAGCCTCACAGAAAAGAATATTTTAGGATCAAAAGAAGGATTAAGAAAGTCCCACACGTCTGGGATTTCTCATGAGGGTTTACTTTCCTTCCATCAACACAGAACAGAGCTGTTTTGCTTTGTCAGAGGTGAGTGGGATGAGCTGTCTTGCTTCAGACACCCTTCAGATATTCTTAGGTCCTCCTAGAAAGGCAAATGCTAGAGAACCTTTAAAATATTTTCCAGAGTCTTCTCTCTTGTCTGTCTTCTCCCATGTCCTTCCAGTCTAAGGAACTCTCATCTGTGGGGCCTCAGCAAAGACTGAGACTGAGAGGGTTTGTGAATCCCTATGGCTCTGTGATGGCCTGCTAATATTTTCATAACATTTTTCCCTAAGAAAAGTTAATTTGAGAAATTTGTGGCACCAAAATCATAGAATCATAGAATCGCTAAGGTTGGAAAAGACCCACAGGATCATCCAGTCCAACCATTCGCCCTTCACCAATGGATCTCGCTAAACCATGTCCCTCAACACAACATCCGAATGCTCTTTGAACACCACCAGGCTCGGTGACTCCACCACCTCTCTGGGCAGCCCATTCCAGTGCCTGACCACCCTTTCAGAGAAGTAGTATTTCCTAACGTCCAGCCTGAAGCCATTCCCTCTAGTCCTATCAGAAGTCACCTGAGAGAAGAGGCTGACCCCCAGCTCACTACAACCTCCCTTCAGGTAGTTATAGAGAGCAATAAGGTCTTCCCTGAGCCTCTTCTTCTCTAGACTGAACAATCCCAGCTCCTTCAGCTGCTCTTCATAAGGTCTGTGCTAAAGACCCCTCACCAGCTTTGTTGCCCTCCTCTGGACACGCTCCAGGGCCTCGATGTCTTTCTTACAGTGACGGGTAGAAAATGCATTTCTACCTTCCAAAAATAATGTTCTGTAATTGCTGTCAGCTGTCTAAGTTTTCATGGAATTCCATACTTCTCTCACATTACATCTAAACTAGAAGAAAGAATTAAATGAACTACTTATATCTTTCTTTTTGAAACTATCAGTATTTCTGCCCTTTGCTCCATACGCCTGATTCATTTGGCAATGGTGACTCTCGCTTAACAGTCATTTGCTTCTTTTCTCATTTCTTCACCTTTACTAATAGTTATGCAAAGCTCAGAAAGTTGAAGGCTCTGAAAAACATGTGCGGCTGTACGCTACAAATCTGACCAGACAGCTTGAAATTCATTCTGCAGTTACATGGAAAGTTCTGTTGTTACAGCTAGCCCTTGGAGCTGGAAAGATTCTACACAGCCTTAATGATAACTGGTTAGTTTGGCCATAGAAAAAAGCAACTGTGCGGCTGGCAAACTGAATGCACTGTAATGTCATATGTTCCCTCCTATCTTTGAATGACAATTCTAATACTTTGGTGGAAGCTTGTGTATCAGCAGTGGATAACTTTGAGAAAGAATCATAAACCATTATACCATTCTATTGATTTTACATTATTTTCTATTTTTAGAATACCGTGTTGAATGATTTAAACTTTACTCTGCCTTCTAGAAAGACTGTTACGGTACATATATTGATTTGGTTTTGAGGTTTTTTGTTGTTTTTTTGTTCATTTGATTTTTATTTATTTGTTTATTTATTTGTGATGTATCGTTCCATAAAATAACCCATTTTAGCTTTGGTCAATATTTGCCTCCTGGCTTAATAAATCTTGATATTTTTTTCAACTGAAATCAATACCATGATATTTCATGTCCTATTCATTTGCCTGAAATTGTTCATTGGAAATCATATACTGTAAGTATCTTTAAATTTAAATATATTGCAAAGAATATTAGATCTGAAGTTATTTTCTCTTTCTTAACTTTTTCAGTATGATTGCACTGAACTCTTCTGCCATTTTAACAGCACGCTGTAATACACACAGCTTGGCTGTGTAGAGTAATCCTAAGTTCCAGCAACTGACTTTGAGGATGATCTGAATTTTTGCAGCTGTGTGAGCTTTGGGTGGAGCTGCTCAGGGAGGGATGAGTGAGGCAACAGACCAGAGTGAGCAAATCCAAGGGAATCTCAGCTCTTCTCTCCATGTGCTAGGCTCAAAAGATCAATGTGTCATTTAAAGTGGCATCCCATACCATTACTTAGATATTACAGCAAGGAAACTATAATCCCTCATTGCTAAAGCATCCAGAATATATTCAAATATGACATGTTCTGCTGTAAAATGCTGATTTGAAGACTGATAAATTGATATGGCAGACATCGTTTATGCCTCCGTCCTCAGCTCTGTTGCTTCCCCGCACCCAGTGACTGCTGCCTGAGAAGCTGCTGTTAGGGGAATATCAGGAGGCACAAGCCTACAGGAGCAGGCACAGGTGCTCAGCAGATGGGGAGTGATGATAGCTGCGAGTTTCTGGCTCTCTCTGGGTGCTGCATGACTGTAGAAGCAACTGGGGACAGAGGAAAGAAAATTCTGCCTCAATCCTATGAAAAAGCATTCTTCTAAATCATACTTTGTCATTTCTTTTTTCATTCTGGCTTATTGGGTGGCTTTTGGAAAAATTGCTGTTTAAAGAAAATCTCCACAGGAAGTTAATGTCTATGTCTGCCCACTTCCATTTACATTAGGCCTCAGAAGTGGAGAAATGTGACCACATGGATCTTAGCGCTGAAGAAACAAGGATAAAAGCCATATAAGTCACTGTCAAAAACAGGGTGAAAATACATGGTTCTTGTTGTGTATATTTATGTTATTCCCTTAGTGTTTGTATCACCTCTGATCCTCCTCACTTTTGAACAGTGGCTAATTCAGCAGAAGAAACAGCTTAATTGCTGACATCTGGCCAGCAGCAAGGTGGGAACTTGCAGAAGTGCTACTTCATAAGTGCACCCAGTAATATTGTCCTCAGGTCTGCTAATTAGTCTAGAGAATTAACTACAGTTATGAGTTTTAGAGGCCCTTAAGGCCATGTCTGGTGGCTGTCAGACATTTACTTCTTATTTTTCAGGACATTCTATCTCAGCAAAAGTAGTGAGAATTAGAGGAGAGACTGGAGACAGGAGGAAAGAGCAGAAATGCTTTCTTAAATGAATATGAGGACTAAGATGACTTGGGAATGTATTTGTTAACATAAAATGTAGAAAATGGTTACTGCCAGGGGAAAAAGAATAGTCTGTACTTTGTGTCCTAGTTAATAGGTCTTGATGGAAAAAATAGTTTTGATATTGAGAGATGCTGAGGTGTAAAACTAGTAAAGCAATCACATGCATTGCCTGAATTTGTGGGGCATCCCTTGTTAGAGGCCAATAAAAAAAATAGATAAGAAAATTTTATTGGGTCTACTCTGCTCCACTGTGGGGGAATGAGATGGACTCAGAGGTCTCCTGAAACTTATTGACTAGTCAAAAGAAAATGAGGCAAGTAAGCAACTGAACAGGGAAACACAGCTATTTCTAAAGTAGATGAAGGGAGTCCATGTACAAATCACCTGTGACTCAGGGCTTTAACTGAGGCCCCAGCAGTACGTAGTTTGCAACATCTTCTGCATTTTCCTAAAATACAAAACTTTCTCAAAATAAATAAATAAATAAATAATAAAAAAATCTAACAAGAATATTCCTGATGGGAGTATGGAAAGGGGAAGGGCCACAAAATCAGAGGTGCATTGAGTATAGACAGATGAAGTTGAAGAAGGTAGAAAGCAAATGACATATTCTGAAATAAAATGATTTTCATGAACCAGTGTGAATTCGTAAGAGAGCTAGATTTATTCCTTAAGTAAGAGGTTACACATGGAGTTTGGGATGTACTAAACAGGAATATGTGGCATTATTTCTAACTTCTCTTTAGTTTTTTATTTTTAATTATTGGGAGGATAGTCAGGAAGAGATCGGTTTTGCTCTCTGCTACAGCCTCAGACAAATTTCCATGAAATCCAACTAACTTTAGCAAACAATTATAAAGAATAAAGGCCTCAAGGAAAATTGCTGGTGTGTTCTGTAAACATCTGGTTGCCATTTTCAATTACAAAGACCAACCCACTGAAGGAAGCAGTTTAGTTTTTTTGGAACAGAAATGAGACACTGGGGTTTTTGTTCTTTTTCATAGTGGAGAGTAAAGGAAATGTCAGGAATAGAGAGGTCACTAGATGCTCAGCTTTTGTAAATACGAAAGTCTCTGAGAAAATTAAAGTAAATTGAAATCAGGTTCTGAAAGTGTAAACAACCCTGTGGAGTTGAGGTTAAATAAGCAGGACTGGAGATCTGAGTGTGCCAGCAAAAGCACAAGATCATTCTATCTCAAATAAGGAATTAGAAATATTGTGTAAAATAATAATGGTGAGGTGAGCCACAGAATTATATTGTGGGTTACAATACAAATACGTGCATTTATGTAAGAGTAGCAGATATAACTTCTTTACCAAAAATCATTTTGGTTAACTCTCGGTAAAAGTATATAGCTGACAGAATGCAAAGCTGGTCGGTTTCTTAATGCAAAATATATGTCATGTGAGTCCCGTGAAAGGTTTTGACAAGTAAAGCATAAATTTCAGAAGCATTCTTTTTGTATGTTGTTAAGCAAGGAATTTCTTAAACAAGCTAAATTCTTAGAAATGCGGTGATCCTCAGAGCTTGCTCTATTACAAGCATACATAATGTTTGTTAAATTTCTTCTGCTTTCGTCAAATGAAAGTTCGTATAGTTTTAGGAAAAAAAAAAAAACGTATACCAGAAACATACTGTGTTGTGGTCACATTTTAATTTTGCCTTTTTCATTTGAGCCTGGATATTTGCCAAGGGGCTGAAAGCGGATGCCACAGGCATCCTTGGTTGCAATACAAAACAGATCCGTTTCTGGCTCACCCAAGTAAATGCTGCTCTCTAATGTGATGCTGTGGTTTCTTGTTAGACAGTGTAAATGCACTATATATTTTTCTGAACAATATGTATCCTCCTTCTTAATTATTAGCAGAACATATCTATGTTTTCTAGCAGAAGAGCAAACAAACAGTTTCTTTGCGCCACTAAAATAAACCCACTGCAGATTTGTACCGAAAACCTCATTTCAAATGCACTCTTTTCCTAGAGGAAGACAAATTCTTTATTTATCTATAACAAAAGTGTAAGGACATTGAACTTTGCAAAGTTATAAACAAAAGATGGTATTTAGTCATAAAGTAACTAAACATGCCTTTCTTTGAATGTTCTTTTTAGTCATGTAAACAGAACATACAGTCCAATGCAGAGTGGTATTCATTAGGCTGACTTAGAATTTACAATAATTAAAATATTGCATGGTGATTACACAGTGAGCTAAAATTAAAACTTTCCTGGAATAAATTATGTCATGTTAATAGAATCTGAAAAACACCAGTGTCTGAGCAGATAAACACGTTGGCCAAGGGAAAGCAGCAATGTGCAGGTCCACTGAAATAAAAGAAATATGAGAGAGTGAGGTGAAGGTATACAAGATTTATAATATGCGAGTAATATGCAAATCCTTTTAGACAGTTCAAGGCAATGTTTCTTAAATGTCATCTACAGGAGAAGAAGGTAACAACAGAGAATTGTTTATTCAAGTATTTTTAAAATGTTTCCCTCGTTGAAATTATGGAAGGAATCCTGGCTCTGATGGGGTTCAAGCAGAGAGTGGTTTATAAATACGTGTGTCTATTCTCAAACGTCATGTTATTGTCTGCTAATGTAGAGTTGGGAGGATGACAGTCAGTCCTGCCAGAAGCCTGTGGCAGTCCCCAGAGCAGTCTGTCTAAGGGACTGTTGCATTAGTGTTGCCCAACATTCTGGCTGCTGGAAGCTATGCACCCTTTCTGAGACATCTGCTGGCTCTGAGCCCTGGTCAGCTGTGAGAAGTATGGAGTATGCCATCACTGTGCTCCCATTTTAGGTAGAGGCACTCATATACTTCTGAAACAAAACCAATATTTTTTAAATTTTTATTTATTGTGTTATCTTTCATGATGTTGGTTCAGACAGCAAAAAGCTTTTGTGTGGGCCTTCATTGTAATTTGCTACCAGCCCACTACATTCCTAAATACAGATTCCAACCTTCTTCATCTACATCCACTTTCAGCTGACAGTTCTTTTGAATGCTACATCCCCCAAATGCTCCAGACATCACAAGTGCCACCCACAGGTTGGAACACCGTTCTGAAAAGGTAACGCACTGCATTGTTGCTGCAGTGGCTTATTTTTAATGAAATGGGAACCTTCCCTTCATGAAGGAAATGATAGTTCTACCATTCTGATGTTCACCGTACTCTGTCAAAGCTGATTCTCCTTTGGATATTGAATACTCTTTTACTCAGCCCCTGAGTCTATCTGTTTGGATGCAGTCCTGGTTTGCACAGATGCTGCAGTGGAAGGAAACTTCTCTGACCTATTCAGAAACCAAAACTACCTACCTACTGACACCTCCTCTTTGATTAGAAAGAAAATAATCATCATTACTTTGTATCATTTTTTGACAGGCTTGTTTCCTTCTAACACCATGCCCATTTTTGACAGTGAAGGGAAAAAATATGGAGGGGACTAGAATTAAAGAGTAGCAAAGGAATAGAGTTTGAAATGACAATGAGCAACCTTAACTGGCAGGAAGATTAAAAAATGGGTGTTTCCTCAGTGGTGCTTCACTAAGCGAAATACAGAATTTGACAGAGGGAAGGACGGGAGAGCTCATTGGTATCCATTTTGGAAAGTTTTAAATAAGTGATTCAAGGCAGAAAGTATTTCTTTAACAAGTTCATTGTTGTAATGACTTTGTTTCTGACACTTGCAAAAATGTTATCCAAAATAAACGTTCAACTATAAGGAGTTCCAGTTTTAACTTATAGCAACTACTGAAATGTATTTGAACATCAAATATACCAGGCTTTCTCCTGCACTGTGTAAGTGCGAGATAAATCTGACATAACCACAGTTATTTTACATCTGACAGTAGGGCTACAGACTTACTAATTTATTTATTTCTTTATTTATTTATTGGAAAAAAAAGGCTTTTAGTATAAAATGATAAAATAAGTCTAAATCTTTCTTTCTTTCTTTCTTTCTTTGTTTGTTTGTTTGTTTGTTTATTTTGTTACCTATTGACATATCTTAGTATTTTGTTGAACAGGTAAGCAAAAAAATAAGAGCAGGACCTAGCTATTATCTACCTGAATGGGACTTAGGCATTTAAATATATATTCTCCACCTGGCTTCAGCATCTCGCCCACTCTTTCTCTCTCATTCTCTCTCAAAAGAAAAAAAAAAATAATAAGCCTTCAGTTTACAAAACTGCAGTGACACTAATTTACACTGTCATCTTTCTAGAAGTCAAGCTTAAACAAAAAATAATAGAGGTAATGCTATCAAAGAACGAGCTGAAGACAAGGACTTTCAAGTATTCAGAATCCAGCACATGTTAAGCCCATTTTCACTTGGAATGAAGTGTTACGGCCTTAGAAAAAGTTCAGAAAACCTTTGGAGAAAGCACTAAAAATAGAAAGAAAAAAGTACTCTGGAAAGCACTAGTACAGAATGTAACTGTAGGCCAGTTATGTTGCACAATTTGTGACAGGATGATGTGTGAAACAGGAGAGAGCAGATTTTTTCCTTCTCTACCAGTATCCATGGCATGTCTCATGTCCCATATGTTACAGTACACATTTTCTGCTAATCTAACAATGGGAGGGTTCCTGTCGACCTTCAAAAGTGAGAGGTCTGATCCTCCATTTCTTTAAAATGTTTGGAGAGAAAAATTTTAACTTCTGCTGTAAAGTTCGTGTTCCATGGATGCTTAGCATGGTAGTCTTGATGATGTGTGTATCACCTACTTTCACTACCACACGGCATGCAAGGTGAGTGGAATTGGCAGCAACATGGGGTGCTGCAGAGAAAAAGTATCATTGTTGGAAATCACCCTTTTATTAGCCATGGCTTAATTATCCTATCACTGTTTTTTCTCTGGCTTTATTTAACTCATAAATAAAATGGGTCAGTTCCCTAGTCCTGAGGGCAAGTGATGCAATATGGCTCGTGTCCATGTCTCTAAACTCTTTGTTCTCTAACTGAGGGTGGTCTGATCTCCTCTGGGTTTCAGGAAATGTCACTGACTTGAGCTGTCTCCTAAACTGCGCCTGCGGCTCTGCATGGCCACCAAGCAAGAAGAAAACAAACACAGCAGATGATTGCGGGACAGCGGTTGAGCCTGCAACATATCACTGCTTAGTTTAGCCATTCTCTATTCCCTAGTTCCTCTTTCGTGGCTGTTTCCTGCCTCTTGAGTATTAAGGAATATGACTCACTAATGAATATTGTTATAGGATACCCAAGTGGTGTAAATGCAGTCATCAAGGACTGCCATTCAGACTTTAAATGTGTCTTTGCTTCTTGGAGAGGTGATCAGACACCACCGTGTTCAGTGCTCACACACACAGGCAGAGCTCATACACTCAGTCACACACCTGCAATCACTCAGCTGCTGCCACCACAGACATGGGGCTGTGAGCCATGGTAACCCTGCAGCTGCTGCACCCAGCGCCCCAAGCACTCAAACTCGTGATACATCCTTCCACTTCATGACTGTGTGCTGCTTTTTCATATGACTGCGCCTCAGGATGTGCAGAACAGTGATACCAAGTTCTTTCCTGGATGTAGTCCCAATAATTGTTTGTTAAAGTAGCTTGGATCAAGTAGGAGTGAGTGTTATCCAAAGGGGATTGTGTCAGGAAGCTTTTTTCCTTGGCACAGAGCAGAATGGAGCTCTTCTTCTCTCTCTTCTGAGGCTTGGAGAGCAGAGTGCCCTCATCCTCATGGCATGAAGCAGCATGGTTTCCTCCCTTCCCTGCACAGGATGGAGTTCTCTCCCTTAAGACATGCATCTTTCCCTCCTTCCTTATTTTGCAGCTCCAAGCAGCATGGATCTCAGCCTTCCTCCTGAGGTGGAACAGAGCCCGCCTCTATCAGCACAGAGCAGAGCAGAGCAGCCTTCCATTGGTGCCTTTTATGAGTTAGTTCTCAGTCCCACTGTGCTTCTTGTGTGTGTGAGAAACATTTCTAGCAGGTTTGGTAGCATAACTGATCTGTTAAAATACATACAGAGTAAGAATACCGGTATTTGGGAGCAACTATGACTGTAATGTTAGCTTGCATACAAGTAGAGCATATTGTATTGGCTAACTAAATGCCTTTGTTTTCACCGAGTCTGTGCAGAAAAGTGCCCATGCTTGGGGACTATACCAGAGTCATCTGGATGTTCATCCAAAGCACACTGTGTAGGCACAGAAGTGGAATAACAGGCTTGAGTGTTTGAAGGACCTCGGTGCGTTTGCCAGTGGGCCAGAATTATACATATCCCTTCTGTTTGCTATTGAACTTTACTGTAGCTCATAAAGTATTTTGATAGCATATTTTCACAGCCTGAGTTCAGATTATACCATGATAAAAAATATTGGTTATAAGAGTTATGATCTGGAACAGAGCTCAGCAGAGATTTATTCTTAGTCTGACACCGCGCCTCCCAGTAAACTAAGCACTATCTAATGCATCTAATGCACTACAGTATTCCTCATCCCAAATCAGACTAGTGTTTATTTCCAGTATTCCTTTCATTGTCTGGTTGCATATAAAAAAGGTAAAAGTGGATATAGTTTAATAATGGTGCAACTTCTTTGTGCACTGCCTTCTGATGTCTTGCAGACAAATAATTATCTACAAATTGCAAAACACAGCTTTAAATGATTTACTGCAAGTCTGAAAATACCTTCATGGTTGTCACTTGTGGCCATGGCAACTACTTACAGTAAGTACAGTGACCCAGTGACCCAGAGTGTTGATTAAAGAGACAATTGTAAATCTATTACATGAATAAAAGTGAAATTAACGGAGAAGGGATTGTCCCATCTCTACTCTGTTCTTCTGCTTATACCTGCAATAGAAATCTTTGCTTCTTTTAGAGGGAATCCTCTGCCTTGTACCAGCAGTACCCCAGTGAGGTAAATGATTACCTCATAACTCCAGAAGGTAACTGGTTAAGTTTGTGAGTAAATCCAAAGCAGTCTTAGAGTTTTGTTCCAGGTAGAAAAAGGAAGATATCTGCCCAAATTGGAGAAGAGTTCTTCCGGAAGAAACTTGTAACTCTTGGATTGTCACACTCATTTATTTTTGTACTTTTATAATTTCTGCTACTGATTGACGGGAAGAGTAGGTTTTCTGCCTGGCCCTTGCTGATGAAAGAAACAGTAAAAAAAAGAACTTTTTAATTAATATTCCAAAATATTGCAGCCTAATTTCAGAAGTTAAACATGTGGTTGCTGGGCTGGACTGTGCACTGTAGAAGAGAACAGTCAGTCGCAGCAAGAGCATGAAGCATACAGTATGAAACAGTGAGGGGTTTACATAAGGATGAATAAACAGCTGCCTTGCTGAACAGCTCAGGAAACAACAGAAACTTCACCATGTTTCATTTAGCAGATTGGCTGTTCTTCATTGCAGTGGTAGTGAGTTCAAATTAGCTCATGACTATCATGAGATGCATTAAAAAAGAAATGTAATTAACTTGGGGTGGATAGTGATAGGACAAGGGAAATGGGGAGACTAAGACAGGGGAGGTTTAGGTTAGATATTAGGAGGAATTTTGTCACTCAGAGATTGGTGACGCACTGGAACAGGTTGCCCAATCAGGTTGTGGATGCCCCATCCCTGGAGGCATTCAAGGCCAGGCTGGATGTGGCTCTGGGCAGCCTGGTCTGGTGGTTGGCGACCCTGTACATAGCGGGGGGGTTAAAACTCGATGGTCCTTTTCAACGCAGGCCATTCTATGATTCTATGATTCTGTGATTTATGGGCAAAATCCCTGCTCACCTAAGGATGAGACATTCCTTTAGGGAAAGCCCTATACATAGAATAGAGATACTGAAAACTTTCAAAAGGCCAGATTAACAAAGAGAAATCAGTCCAACAAGTGCATTCTAATCTTTACTCAAGTGAGACAGCTGAACTGTTGTATCCAGAAATAGGCTTCAAAGGGTGTTTTCCTCTGGAGAGTTCTCAGTGAAGCTCAGATCTTCAGAGATGTGGAATTCCCACCTCCCCCAGACCTCCCCACAGCCTGCTCTATGAGGTGCTGGGATGCATAAAATCAAGCCTGGTGTGCAGCAAGAAGACTGTCATTCTGTCTTCACACTTCTGCTAGCTCGTCCCTGGAGGTGTTGAAGGCCGGGTTGGATGGGGCCCTGGACAGCCTGGCCTAGTATTAGATATGGAGGTTGGCGGCCCTGCCTGTGGTGGGGGGGTTGGAGCTTGATGATCCTTGAGGTCCCTTCCAACCCAAGCCATTATATGATTCTATGACTCCACTCTACATTCTTTACTAGCAAAGATTTGGCCCCCTATAAACTGACTATATTGCAGGGCTAAAGCCTGCTTTGTAAGACAATTTGCTCTGTCGTATTTTAAGCCAGGTATATACACAAGCAGCTACTTCCATAAGTGAGTGCTTCCTCACCAAACTCAACTCAGTCAGTGCTCCATGACCCTGCAATAGTATTATACTGTTGAATCATAGGCAGTTTATGGTTCTGGATCTTTTCTGACCATTTGTATCTGTCCATCTGATTTCTCATTTCAAATTATGGCACTTTGAATTTGTTTTGAATTTCCTCTGGTTTGGTGTTACTGCAATATTAATAATGCTAGCACTTTTTTCTTTAAAATAGTTTTATAACTGTCAAATTTATGGAAGAGACGATCATTTTCTAGTAAAAATTAGACTGTGTGAGGAATGACACAGGCAATTTCTAAGTTATTTTCATGGAGGAACCTGTTTCAGAAATAAATAGCTGCTGTAACCCACATCCTTCTCATTTTTGTTTTCCAAGAACACTTTTTTTTTTTTTTTTCAGGTGCAAATCATTAGAAATGTAGTGATACATTTAAATAGAAGTCCAAGTTCTCTGTCAGCCTGAGTCTGGGAGACAGCACAAGGTGAACTCTGTTCTTCTAATAGGAAGTCTCCTGCTTTCTAAAAATAGGCATGTTTTGGTTCTGATTGTTCTGTACTGAAGCAACTGGCTAGATGTCTAATTATTCTAAATATAAAACACAAATAGTGGCAGGCATTCAATCTGTCCTAAAAATTCATTCCTAGCAGCTATGTGTTCCACGTCTTGGGCACTAGTTCAGAAATACACTGGGTCAGAGGGCCCTTTTTCCTTTTGTTTCCTTCGGTGCATTCATATCGATCACTCTGCTGTGTCCTAAAGGGCAAATGATACACAATGCAGAGTATCCTTTGGAGTCAGGGATCAAATTCATCCCTGGCAAGGATGTGTAACAATAAACGCAGGAAGGAAATGAACTACTTCTGAGAAATGGAGTTCCCTCCAGCACCCTTTCAATTCACACACAATTAGACATTGTATTTGTACATAATAATAATGATTTATTCGAAGGTGTTTATTAGTCAAAGGCACAATGTCTAGCTTATCTGATAATTACACAACTGATTAAGTCCATCAAATAGGTTGTTAACGTTGTCACTCTTTTGCATTATAGTATTAACCTGTGTGGCTTTTCAATGTTTTGTTTGTGATCTATGCCATTTCTATCAAACTTCAGTTTTTTGTATGTTTCTTTCATGAAGGAGCATGTAGTGAATCTGCTGTGCCTAAATTTCACATGCCTTAATAACTTTTATACCATAGCACTGGCTCTTATAAAAAGAATTTGAAGAATTCTTTACAGTAATAGATGCGATGTACCTAAAATTTATGTCTTCGGCTTTGTAGCACCACTTATGGAGCTGCTTACGATGCAGTGGCTACTTCTGTAATCCTGGACCAAATATGCACATTCAGTTTATTACTGTACTTAATGCAAATTGAGTGTTAACTGTCTTTAGGTGAAATTCTCATCCAGTTTTGCATTTGTGACTGAGATTGGGATAGGAGAAAAATCACATTTTGGAAAGGGAAATCAGCCAAAATAGATATCTCTGCAGGCTGTCAGTTGGACCAAATTAAGGAGTAATCTAAAATTACTAATCTTAAAATTAGGAAGGTATCATTAATGAATAGCTTAGAAATGAAATAAAATGTATACTGTCTTCCCAGCACTGGAAAAAGGAACCAATCAAGTAATCACAGGAACAGCTTCCCTACAGAGATCTTAGACCAAATACTTTACCCTACTGTAGATGCTTTACAGCTTCTTTGGCTTCCCTTTCTGTTTGGAAGTTTTTATTTCCAATTGTCATCCTGTCACTGAAAGGATTTACCATTTACTTCATGTATTCATGGTATCCTCAAGAGACACAGTGATTCTGTCAGCCTTTTCAAAAATGCCACCTTCTCTAACTAGTCCGGATTAGGAAGGCTGTGTACAGAAGAAAAACATACCCACTTCAGGGAGCTGACCATGCTAGTTTCAAGCTACAACAGATTTCCTACACTGATGTATGGGCAGGCTCCAAGACCTTTTTATTTCTAACCTATAATTTCTATAATTTTCCTCATGTGCACCAGATTCTTAACAATCTTTTATCCAATATTTAGGAAGTTGCCACACCAAAATTCCAACTGGGAATTCCTGCGATTTACAATAGCACGACCAGTAAAATTTACTGTAAAATTTTTCTCCCAGTAGTGAAAGACCACAGAAGATCATAACACACATTATGCATATGTGTTATAAATGTGCATGCTGAGGAGTTCAGAAAAAAGATCAAAGCAACACCGCGTTATTGAACTTCTTAATTTCTGATTGCTAAACAGATGATTTATGCCAGCTCAGGTCAGACACCAGGGGACTGGACATCAGTAGGCATTGTGAACTGTCTCACATATAACTGGAAGTGCCAGCTGTGAAATACCTAAATGTGAATCCAAAGCTTGGTAGTTAAATGTCGTTTTCCCCTCTGCCACATGTAGCTGTTCATGGACTCAGCACTCCAACGGTTTGCTCTTCCTCAGGATTCTGCTCCAAGTACTTTAGTTAAGTAGGAATTGCATGATGTTTTCTTTCTCAGTATGGTTCTTTTCATTCTCAATAGGTAGCATAAGCCCTTGGGATCTTCTGATCTGCTTATCTTCCACAAGAGATGATGATACGAGCTGCATTCAGAGAGATGACTTGCATCAACTGGAGTTATTCCAGAAGGTATGAGATTATGTTATTCTTTGAGGGAATTAGGGTTTTTCAGCACCCACTCACAAGAAGAAATGTATCTGATACCCCTTTTACACCGCAGCAGAATGATAGGACTGATATAAAACAATTTTTCAAGTTTCCTGTCTACTGAAAAATACTTGTCACGTATCAGCATTTCATTTTATATCTCATCCAGAGATCAAAAGCAATTTCCCATTTGGACGTAACATGTTATTTTGGATGTAGGGATTTCAATATAAACAGAATTAAAGCTGTTTAGTGTCAAGTTTTGCTCTTTTTGTTTTGAACTTCTGCATTTTTGGCCACCTCAACATGAGGGTCTGGCAGCAAAAGCATCTACAGAAGTCAGAGGAAACTTAAAGAAGTACTCCACTGGAAAAATAAAATTTAGGAATGAGGAGAAACAATTAGCAAATGTGGGCAATATTTTAGTATAATTAAACAAGCGGGAGATAAAGCTGGACTAGTTTAGGCTTCACAGTTTGTGTCACTCCTGAGTTTTATCTAACACAATTACTACTTGTAAACATAATTCAGGCACCTCTCCAAAGTGTGACAGCGTGACCTACAATGTGCGAGCTGAACCAGTGCCACCCTCCAAAGCCTTGATGGGACTTCTTTGCTCTGACACAGCAGTCTGCTTACTCATAGTGCAACGCATAATGATAAGATTAATTTATTTGCTTGTTTGTCTGCTTGCTTGTTTGTTCATTTTAACTTGACCATATTGTGGGTATAGTTTAGATTGACTAGATAAGTGAATGCCTGGCCTATTGGTGAAATATATAAGTGACAAACTGAGGATATTGTTTGAAAAATGGTGACCAAATTGTAGATGCATTTTGTCTTATGATTCAAGTAAAATAGCACAGATAGTAGTGGCGAGACTCTGATCTGAGAGACTGGGAGAAATAGAGCTACTTTTGAAAAGCATTTATTTTGGGTATTAAGTACGTTCTGAGAACACTTCTGTGTGTCCGCTGAAGACAGGACGCCCAATCTCACTGTATCCAAAATGTAATTTTTATAGCAGTTCCAGTTTGCTAGAAATACAGATGCTATGATCTCAGATCTCAAATCATAAAACCTCTCAGGCTTCTCCAGTGTTTTTTACCCCTTCAGTGCAATACTACTGTATCTGATCCGTATGTAACAATCCTCGCAACACTCTGCAATGCCCAGAAGTTTTGCACATGGATAACTGAGGTATAAGGTGATCAAAGGAATTGTCTAAGTTCCATAAGGAAGTCTGCAGCACAGCAGAGACTTAAACCAGATGGCCTGTATTTCTGGATAACGTTAAATTTTGGACTAACACTGCTTGCTGCTGACATGTCCATATGACAGCGAAACACAGTTTCTTGCTGCAGAGACTGGATGTGCCTTTGTTACATTAGCTTACCCCAGCACCCAAACGCAGAAATTCTAGAGGCATAAGAGGTTTCTGTGCACTGAAAGGCAGAGACTGATAACCAGCAAAATACAGAGAAGTTGCATAAGCTACAGAGGGAGGCAAGGAAGGGGTGACAGCTCAGCAATGGCATAAGAGGCATAAGTCTGAAATGTTATTGTTTTATGGCCGTGGAGGAAGAGCCCATGCTTTATGTTCATTATCCCATTTTGCGGAGATGGCCAAACTGTAACACTAATGGGAGTTTCATGTATGAAGTGTTCCTGATAAATTATACAGAATGCCATTGAGGGATCAAGCAAAAAGAGAAAAAAAAAAGGAAGCTGTTTCCTGAATGAAATAATTAAAGCTTCTCCTTTCATTTACAGGTAAACCTACTTCCAGAAATTCAGTATTTCCTTTGCAGTAAAGAGGGATTGTGCCAGATAACAAAGGCCTTTTCAGGTAACTTAATTTCCTCTAATATGTGTATATGGTGAAGATCATTTAGTAGTCATCATAGGAAGTCTCTGAAATGAGACCATTATGCTTATAATTCCTTTGTATTTTTAGTCAGTAATGCATAGAAAAAAATAAAAAATGTAAGAATAAAATCAATGAAAATGGTACAAGAATGATGATCAGTTTCTGTGAGCACTTAAATACAGGCTGTAGTTGTGCAGTATCTTTTCAGGTAAAAACATTGCATTGTTTGGCCTCTGAGTACTGCAGGAATAATTTGCTATAAGTAGCTTATTTTTGGACTATTCTATGTTAATATGGTGCGTTGGTGTTTAGACTTCAAAGCCCTGGATTCAACATGGTATGTTTCTCCAGCTTTATAAAAATGTTGTGGCATGGAGAGAGAGTGGGAGTTGGAGTTTGGTTGCAGTCCAGACATAGTTTACTGATAAAAAGCCTTTGTATATCAGGAGCATCGGCCAGAAATGTGTAGAGGTTATGGGACAGTTGCCAGGGAATTCTAATTTACTATGGGTGAAATTCAGCTTCAAATAGAAACTGACAAAGCTGTTGTGCACCATATTAAGTCTATTTAAATTTCGGACGGGCACATTCTGGTCTCAGTTAGATCACTGAATATCCAGCATCGATGCTATTTTGGATATATGATCAAACTTCACTACATAAACTTTATTTGAAAGATTTTTTTCAATTTGTTTGTTTTTTAATCTAGCTACAACCAACACCACATTTATCCCATTAGTATTTATCCTTGTTTGTCAGAGACATACATGAGATTTGTAGGTTTGATTGCCTTGCCTTGCCTTGCCTTGCCTTGCGTTTTTCTCCTTTTATATATATTATACTTAGTGTAAAGATTCACCACACGTCACTGAACCATTTAGATATTAGGTGCCTTCTGCTCCATTATTCTACTTTTCCCCTTAAGTCAGTGGAGAGAGAGAGGCACCTTCAAAGACCACTCCATTTTATCTTAAACTCTATCCTTGAAGTAGGTTGGTTAAATTACACCCCGGGGGCATGTATCACCAATTACCTCTCACCACTGACTGTAAATGGAGCCTAGACAAGCAGACTAGATTAAATGTCTGACTTTTGGATGCTTGGCTAGAGTTAAGGTAGATAGTTCCTAATCTAACAACATATATTTCAGTTTTATTTTTTTTACTTTTTCATTGAAAGGTTGATCAATATTTAAAACCTATGTGAAGAGTTCTCCTTAAAGAACTGTATACTAAGCGTCCCTTTAAATCAGACATTTGCTAATTTTCTGATGTAGTGAATTGTCAAAACTGATCATAAGGAACATGCAGTATAATGAATATCTATCCAGACCCCACAAGAATTCATTATAGTGAAGTCGTATTACAACGAGTGAGTTTTAAAGATGTCTTCAGTGATGCATACTGCCTTGGGTCTCTTGCACTGGAATGCGAATGAGAAAGTATATATAAAAAATACTGATATGGTGCCGGTTTTAGACAAACC
This sequence comes from Gallus gallus, assembly GCF_016699485.2. Lineage (NCBI taxonomy): Eukaryota > Metazoa > Chordata > Aves > Galliformes > Phasianidae > Gallus > Gallus gallus. The sequence continues at coordinate 23,540,757 of NC_052532.1, read as the reverse complement.
TGAGAAGATTTCCACAAATTTGAAAGGAGATAATTATATTGTAACAGACTGCTTTTAAAAAACACTGGTTACTATTTGGGGAAACGTCACTTGCAGAAGTTTTGTTATTTTGCTGCCACAAAACCACAGACAGGAGAGGCACTCACCACAGAGAGCTTTCCCTTTAAAATATGCACATTTTCACTGCTGTCCATAAACTGTGGTACAAGCCACTGTGTGCAAGTGGTATGTTAGACTGTTTGGTGTTCTCTCCTCTTTAGGGAAGGGCAATGTGTAAGCATTTTATTCCATGCGTGTGCTGCTAGTTCTTTCCTGGCAAAGAGAAATCTAAGCGATGCTGAAGTGCCTTTGAAATGAAGGTAGGCTTGTGTGCTCAGCAGCAGCTTCTGACAGTCCTTCTCACTCAGTAGCAGAGGCTTATTCTGGTCATCTGCTGAAGTACTGTCAGACGGAAAAAGGCTTGCTCCTCATCTCTTAGTTATTGGTTTTAAAAAAAGTTGAACCAAAATTAATTGCAGTGTTTTAAAGTAGAAAGTAAGTCATCTCTTAAATCTAGGTGTCTCCAAATCAGCAGGTGGTCTAGGGGCTGAGGTAACTATTTCACTGCAAGTGTCACACCACTTGAGATACCATGGGGAGGGGATCCAGGACACCCAGTAGGATGGGCAGACTTGGCACAGAACCTGTGTCTTTCTGGACCAACAGCTGGAGGCTCGGGTGGGTGTCCTATGGAATCCTAGGTGGCAATATGTATCTGTGTTTGGACAACTAAATCTAACACTTGGTATCTAATCCCCCCAAATTAACAGAAGTAAAGTTTAGAGTCAGCACTTTACAAGAGAATATTTAGTTCCAGCGTAATTTAGGATTAGCTAAATAGCTTTGCACTGACTGTATAGTCTGCACTGATATCCATGGACAGAAATAGGAATATAGACTCTGGCAGAGAGTGATTCATCTTTGAATAGAACAGATCTCAAGGTGCAAGAGTCTTAATTCAGAGACAAATCCTGTTTGGTATAAATGTAGGTATGATATCTAACTTATTTTATCTAACTTACTACTCTAGTTTTGCCTACAGACAGTGAATTTAGAACCAGAAAGCTAAATCATTTGATTTCAGTTAAGAGGGCAAAAAGGCAAAAAATAAAGTAAATATCTATGTAGAACCAGATACTACCCATTCTCTTCCATTTGTGTGGTATTCTTTTTGTTGGCATCTTCTGCAACACTTTTCTTCCCAACAACAGCAAAGCTGCCAATTAGTAAGATTTGTTTAATCCTCAATTCTAAAATTATTTGGGGACAGAACAGCTTTTGTCAATATTTCCTCCACATCAGGGTTTGTTTCCTTTCAAATCAGTTACTTATTTTCATTCTTGTGTGTTTGAATCAGCAGGACTTCTCTGCAATTCCTGTTGAAGAGGATCATTGGTTTGTTGTTACTGTGTGTCCTTTAGTTAGCTCCCCAAGGAGTCAATCAATCAATTTCCTGTAAAAGTGAAAATACAAAGTTTTTGCTCTAAGAATTAAGTGATCTCATTAAAGACACACTGAGTCATAGAAAAGAATATGGGACAGCAAGGAAGAGAGGAAAGGATTACTGAATGTACTATGAGTATGACAGCATTGATATTGATAAGGAGTGGGCACTGGAGTAAAGGCTATTGTTCCAAATATGTTATTCTATCTGATGATATTCCTGGACTATTTTTTTTTTTTTTATTTACTGTGTAACTCTTAAGCTGCTAGACTTTGTGTTTAAGAGAGTATGAACCTCCACAAATTTCCATAAGTCAGCTTGGCTGCTGTAGAGGAAAAGAATTACAGAAAATATCAGGTCAGTACTTTTTCTTTCCTTCTTCTCTTTAATGGAAAATCTTTTCATCAGTCTGAAAATTCATATGTATTCTAAGCATATGAGAAAAAAAAATATGGACACAGGGAAGTCAGGTCAAAGGAAGAATAATTTAGAGGAGAAACTGGGATGTTTATGGCTAAATAGGATTGAAAAAAGAGAAGGAAGAAGATGAAAGCAGTTGCCAAATGATGGACATGTGGCAGTGATTTCTTGATGTGGCATGGTAATGGTAATGGATCCTAAAATTCAACACAGAAGTGACTGAGAAGATTGGTTTCATTACTGCTTATAAAAGTGCACTTGGCTCAGTTTTTAGTCACATAGCTGATGTCTACTTATTATACAGGACTGGGGCCATGAGGAAGTTCTGGCGTGGCTACTGAATGACCAAGGAAGTTCTCCTGGCATTTATTTCTTAGGTCAGAAAAAGATGCATCTGTTTCAGAGATCTATGAGTAAAATCTTCCTGCAAATACCTCAAACCTCTGAGGTTTGAGGCTATTGAAGGATTTCAGTTGTTCAGACTCTGTGCCTCACCTCAAGTGTCGTTGGGACTGGGATTGGATGCCTCCTGGAACTACTGAGAGATGGGAAGGACTGAGATCCACAGTGTGAACAGAAACCCAATGGCCCACCCTCAGTTTAGGTTACAGCTAAGATATCTTGATGTAAGCACAACAAATACTGTCTTTGATAGGTTTTGCCTACAAAGCAGTGGGAACGTTTTTTTGTTTCCCTAGTGAGTCAGACTAGTCTGTCTTTCCACATAAGCACGTCTTGCTTCACCTCATCCAGGACCCATTCTGTGCCATGCATAACTCTTTTCTCTACCCTTCCAGACCACTGATTCTTTTTGAAGTAATACTTTTTCTGCATGCCTCCCTTCCGGGTTTCTTTTTATTAGTGTCACTAGTGCAGAGATTTTATGAGTGCCTGTGAGCCCTGCATGCTCCCTTGATCACCTGCAGGGCTGGCCAACATTTTTAATCACACAGAAGATTTGCGGATAGACATGACCCTAATGAAATTGGGTGGGAGGGAGAGCCAAGACAGTCCAGCTGTGTGACTGTGCTTTTACTATGTGACATGTTTACTGCCTGGTGCTCACTGAGGAGCCAGCCACCTTCAGCTTCTTACCCCCCCTGCCTGGCCAATCAGCCCTGCTTGTCCCTAGTGTTCCTGGGTAATTCTGGCTCTGAAGATAAGATGAGTGGAGAAAGCAACAGGAGAAGACAGCCTTAAAACCCATCACAGTCCTTTATTGCTGTCCCTGTCATTATCCAACATCTAGCAACACACATTGGCAGGGCTGTATACTTGCTTTTATTTTCTACACTTTGTCTTGGATGATGTTGCCATCTGATATAATTAATGAGATAGAAGGCAAGAGCAGCTTTCCTCTTCCTGCCACTGTCCTGGGGCCCTCAGGAGCTGGTAAAAAATGCTGTCCAGCTGCAGTGAGCCTTTGGTGCTCTGCTTCCAGCTGCTGCAGCTAGCTGTCACCCCTTTGGGTGCTTGCTTTTGGGTCCAGAAAGCTCCACTTAGCCTGCAATCGTATATCTTCTATTGTGTTACCAGAATCATAGCCCTAATTACATTCCAATCGGCCAACACATTCACTGAGATACTTTTTACAGTTTTACAACTTACCTGTAAACTTATGTTCTGGAATGAGGGGTGCACATAGGAAAATATTGAAAAATCCTTATCTTTTAACTGCGAGGGTGCATTAGAAATGAAGAAGCAAATGTATTTTATGTATACTCTGTCCAAACAGAGAAGCAAAGAACACAGTAAATGATTAATCTGAACTGAAGCTGTGTTTGCTGATGTTTTTAGAGGCAAAAATAAACAACAGGTATTTTGCAATGTTTTTTTATCATTTGGTTTTCTTTATAACTGAAACTTCACAGGTGCTTTTAGCACACATTTCAGTGCATTTCAACCCAGAGTGTACATTTCCTTTCCATCAAGATCTGCTTTCTTATACTTTTTTTTTTCCTACTGTAAATGCATTTTAGATAGCCATTGCTTAAATTTCCAGAAATTACTAATAATTTGAAGTTTCAAGGCCAGCAGGATAGTCGGTAGTGAGTGAGATACTGAACCTACAGAAATGTGTCCATCTCAAATGAAGCTTATAACACATCAAAGTCACCACAAGGGTGTTAAGTGTCAAGCAAGAAATCACATTTCTATGAAGACAATAAAGATTTTGCCAGCAATTCACTGGGGCCAGGACTACTCCTAGCTTCCTTCAAGTGTTCAGCGCCTGCTGTGAGTTTCAGAGGCACTCCTTTCGAAGTGCACAGGTTGTAAATCTCTGAGTGTTAAAGGCTCACTTTCTTTAACAACCTCAAGGCATAATGTGTAAGCCCTAGGAAAGTACTTATCTTTGTTTCAGAGTCTTTTCATCAGATAGGTCAAATGGATAACAGAAGGCAATTAAATGGAATTGATCTGCTTTCTGTGACAAGCCTGCAATGACCTCAAGTCATGTAAAAACAGTAGTTCTAAAATCATGAGTTCTCTGAAATCAGCACTGAAAAATGAAATAAGAAAATGCACTTTTAATGGTCATTGCTTTCATGGTTACACAGATTAGAGCAGGTTGCTACACATGGCTGAGCAAAAAGAACTATGTTGGGGGCTTTGATTAAAATGCCCTACCTGTAGATGTGTTCAGGAGTCTGCCTAAGACTGAATGCTTTTTAAGCATCTCCTGATGCAAAGCAGTCTTTGCAGCTGTTTAACACACCTTAGCAACCTACAAAGCTTGGAAAAGAGCCCAGCTGTAAATTTGTAAGTTTGTGTAAGTTTCTAGCAATGCAGTTTGTCCTCTTTGATCTCCAGCAGCCTACACCAGTCAGACAGATGGATGATCCCAGCACAGAAAGCAATATGAAGTCATTCTAACTCACTGAGAAGTCATGTCAGAGAGCAAAGCTGGGAAGCAAGCAGAAATGTAGGTTCTTTCTGAATATTGTGCTGTATCAAAAACTGCTGAGAACTGACAGGAGGTGACTATCATTATTTCTTTTTTTTCCTTTGTCAGAAAATTTAAGATCCTGTTAGAAACACATTGCCATTATGAAAACTGAGGAAGGTGTTCAGAGATTTCAGATGGAAAGTCATCCATATACTTCCAGGATTAATGTCCTTTTGTGTTCTGAAGTGAGATTTTTCCTGCTTAAAAGAAAAGCAATTGGATGAGGACTCTGCAAATATTAATGTGCTGAGCTTACAATGTCCTATATGAAATAAATGAATTATACGATGTTCTCAGAACAAAGCACAGCACTTTCTACGTGCTTCATCCCATCTATAGCCTTGCGCTTCATTACACAACCATGGGCTTTCAAGGTCACTCAGTTGCTCTTGAAATGTTTCAAAAAGATCTGACAGTTGATGGGCACGTTAGAAACAAAACGACCTTTTCTTCCCACAGAGACATTGATTTTTGCTATTTTTTTTCTTCTTTTTTTCGGGATGTATAAAATATAGCCTCACTGATCTTGAGCAAACTAAAAAATTTAACAAACAAAACCATATCATAACCCTTCTTGTAATTTGAAAGGATTATATAAAAGAAAAGATGATGAACAGGACATATTCTTGTTCATCCTGCTTCCTTTTTCTTCCAATTAAGGGATGGTCACTTAGTTCAAACAGAGAACATGTAGGTCAGCCAATGGTATCTTCTGCTGTTGGATCCATTACGTTTGCAGATCACCACATGTCCAGACTGACCTACACATTCCATCTGCCATCTGTACACATGGCCACAGCCACGTAAACAATGACCTGGTTGGGTGCCAGGAGGTCTTAATTTGTCCAAAATTGCTTTTAGCGTTTGGTAAACCTTTTGCTCAGCCACATGCTGTAACTCTTAAATCAGCTATTCTTTATTGCACATGGGCTGAATCTCATGTTACACTCCAGAAATCTGAGCCAAAGACAAGTGAATAACTTGGGAGCCGGAAATGGGGAGAGGGAGCAAGAAATCTTAGCTGTGTAAATTGTTTGAAAGGCCTCATTAGATACCAGCGTAGTTGCTGTCACTGTCATCTGATCTGTTTTCTCTGGTACTTTGAGAGATTGCAGGAGACAGAACAAAATCTACCACCAGTTCATGTAACCAAAGGGCACTTAATTTTTTTGATCTAGAGGTGTTGACTTGCTTTGGTGGTTCTTATACCTCTTGATCACATATGCTGCCCAGCTGTTCTCCAACTCAGATCTATGTTTTACCCATTGCTGTGGTTAGAGGGCTAATGTGTGAATTCAGCTAAGAATTTGTAGTGACTTCCTTACCCACTGAAATGGACAGAAACACCCTGGGCAGACCGAGAAGAGATTTTAAGGTTGGGATTTGTTAAGTGGTGCTGTTTGGCAGTGTCTTCAGTGGGACCATTTCAGAGATATCAGGATAAAAGCCTACTTCAAGGCCAGAATTTCAGTGATTCTTTTTTTTTTCCAAAGTGAAAGTAGGTGTCTGGTTTTAAGTCCTTTGCTTTATATTAGAGCATTGGAAATGGCAGCAGCAAAATGTACTTTTGGCAAAGCCAACAGCTTCTCTTACAAAAAAAAAGTAGATTGCATAGCCTTTTAGGTACTGCTACTTGAAAAGGAAAAATATGCTTTTCTAGTCTGTGTCTTTTTTTCTTCTTCTTTTGATCTTAAAAGTCTGTGCTTTTAGGAAAGGAAAATGTAATCTGAAAAAGGAAAAGTAATCTGTACAGGAGACTACAATGTGGGAACTCAAGTAATTTCTAACTTGGTTTCCCAAGCTGGCTGATACACCTCAACTGCTGAGCCTCTCTCATGTCTACTATAAAATGTTGTTGTTTAAAATGTTGGTTATTTACAATCTTTGAAAGGACTGGTTAATTAACAGCAGCTTGTAGAGTGATTTCAAGATGGAAAAATGTGTCAATTACCAGAAACAGTAAAGGCATTGCAGGCTAATTTTCATTGATGATAATGTTGATTAACAAATTCACAACTCCAACAAACACTATTACTGCTTCTTAGCAGTAACAAGAGTAACAAGAGTTGCTATGAGAACTGATGCATCTGAGTGTTCACTGCTACTAATGACTCTTTATTATTAGGATAATGATATTCATTGGTTACTAGTAGATATTCCAAATTAAGGAGCTGTCACTCCCTCATTAGCTCTGCCTGGTGGTGTACTATCATCTGTCATCTCAAGGAGCAAGTGCCTCATGAGATTCTCATTTCCCTTTCTTCTTCTTCCAGCCCCTTTGTAATGAGCTTCCTCCCAGGTGGGTGCTAACAGAAACCCAATAGATATGCTTCTGGTACCATACGAACAGGATGGTCTGCAGAATGAGGAATAATTTAGGACCATTGCCTACTTTTTAGATCTCAATAATAACCTGTGTCCTGAATTTCCTTAATGTTCTCTTCTTTGAGAAATGGAAGGTTTCCATTTTTTTGTCTAATGTCAAGGCATTTTACAGTGACTTATGGCAAAACTAAGGAGCTTCTCCCCAGTAGTTATGATAATTTTAGGACACTTGTTTCATCTGTCTTTATCCATTTTTATTATGAACTGCTACAGTAAAAGCTTCACTGGGTAGTAAAAAATAAATTAATGTCGAAGTAATTTGACAATTCCCGCTAACAGCTAAAATTCTGATTTTAAAGGGATAAATTTAAACAGGGTAAAGTAAGAACCTCATCTCGTTATTTTTGAACTCTACTTTGTGAGTTAATACTATACTGGTTACTAGTTTCCTTAGCAACACAATTAAAATGATATTTTAAAAAGGGATAGGTACTCTCTCTTTTCTCTTGAGCAAACTGAACAAGTAACAATCTGAACAGCCCTTCTCTGCTGCCCTGTTCTTATTTTCAATGAAATACTGTCTTTCTTTTAAGAAAAAAAACTACATATCAAAAATGATGGCCTCTCAGCATCACAGTCATTTTAACTAAATAAATTGCTGAAAAAATGTATTTCTTCGGCAAAACTTGGTTGTCAGATAATTTGGTGAGAGACTGTCCTTTCACAGTTCTGTTAATTTTGTTACACAAAGCTATGGCTTAATCTGAGTATTTTATAGGAAGCCTGGTCTCATACCACAGTCGTACCCACTTTCAGCTGCAGGCTGTAGCTGTCTCAGTAGAACCATATGTCTCTCTCTCTTCTGCAGTATTGGCAAGGTGTAGTTGGATTTGACTGGATTTTGTGTTCCTTTTTTACTGCTTGTGGTCAGTAGACCTCTGTCTTGCTGACTGGAGGCACAGGCTGTGAGATTTGCATTCTGGAGTCTGTTCTGGGTTGTTCCTGATGGATGTGCTACAGGACCATGACATAGGGGATCAGGCCATGGCTCCTAGAGGAGCTGTGTCTTTTTTGCCAATGTGAGGATACATCAGAAAAAGATCTCTGAAGCCAGCCATGCATTGTGGAAGACATGTGCTTGTTTTTATAGTTCTAGTTTTGGCTGAACAGCAAAACTGTATGATGAAAATGTGGGAGTTATTTGCACTTGCAAATAAATAACTGGAAATTACTGTGGTGGAACATCATAGTCTCTTTACAGGGTAGAAATTGCCATAGTGAAATGCTGTTATTTCTGCACAGAATGGGTATGGAGAGCAAAAGCACTTGGTTTAGCTGATTGTCTCCCTGTGCATGTTCAGAAGCAAGTCTGCTAAATAAATCACTTAATGGGAATTTACTGGCTCATTCCTCACAGGCAAGTAGGCAGACAGTAGCCTGTGTTATCTATGCACCATCAGCAGGCAGGTAGGCACTTACAAAGTCCAAATCAGTTATAATGCATAGCACAACACTAGGATGTTGATGAGAATATAATCTGAACATGAGATGCTATATTAATAAGTGCCTGTTTTTTATTAGTGAAGCCTTTACCCCTGTTAAATGGTGCATGTAAGGCAAAGGACAAGATTAATTTTAGATCCACTTGAGGTTGGAAGGCTGAACGGAGCTGATCTGATTAACAGCTGATGAACATAAACAATCAAGATGTCGTTTTAACAGGAACTGCATGAAAAAAAATAATCCTTTTCCTTGAATGGCTGCTCACAGCTCATAATCAGGAATACAAGCTCTCTTTTTTTTTTTTGCATTTCATTTGTGCGGGAGAGTGTGCACATTAAGAGAGAAGCTATATCAATATCTTCACAGCATTAGTGCAGTGCTGTGTGTCACTAAAAAGATAAATGATGAGGTTTGGGAATAATGTGTACAGCTTGACTTTTCCCTGACTAAAGAATATGAAATGTCTAGAAGTGAGGTGCGTTAGTGTTAATGGAAACTACCCGGCGTGAAATAATGACATAGGAGCTCTGTGCCTTTTTATAAGCACAGTAAGAATTAAAAAAAAACATACCATCCATTGACTGATATCACATCACAATATTTTGATTGCTATTAGTATTCACATGCCTCTGTAATCTCAAGGGCTTCAGTACGTCAGTCTTGCTCCTATTGCATTCAGTTGAAGAATGCAATCTGCCATAGATCTCAGGAACCACAAAAGGTAGCCCTGGCTGTCAGCATAGAAACGTAGGCACATTGTTGTCCTCCTGAGCTGCCTGATCACTGGGGCAAAGTCTCTTGGTTCTCAGACAAATATATTTCTCATCCAAATTAGTTGTAATTGGGACTGTGGGAAAAGTGCATGTTTTGGTCCTCTATATTTAGAAATAAAGATCTTGTATTTAGAAGGAAAAGGAAGGGTACGTGGTTCTTTTGTATGCAGCACTCATCACTCATATATAAAGGGAGAACAGCAGCTAAGCTCCTGAGCTTGCCCCCGAAGGAGGTACTTTGTGGATGCAAAGCTCTCTGCTAGCAATTCCAAAAAGGATATGGTCTAAGCATTTGTTATTGTATATTTTCAGATGATTCTGTTAGCTCCTCTCTACCTATTGTTTATTACACATTTTTTTTCCCTAACAGCAGAAGATGACTAGTGGCCTGCTGCCTTTCCATCTCATCCCCTTTGTACTTTTCAGACCTGCAGCTCTCAATTGCCACCCCAGAGTGCTCCAGTTGGCATGGACTGTCGAGGGACAGCACTGCAAGCAACATCATCCACGGCAGCAAAAGCAATGTCAAGACACACATCGCCCATCTGCAGTTCTTATGGAGCCAAACCAATGGAGCACAGCTGTAAGCTAATGATAGCTTACCCCCAGAAATTGTGTGTGTTTCATAATGCATTTTGCTGGGAGTCAGGGACACAGAGTGGTGAGAGACTGGAGATCACAGCAGATGGAGAACTTAGATATGTTCTATTTTTTATACTTGTGTGTTTGTTTCTGCATTAGCCAGTCTTGTATATGCTCTGTGTACGAACAACTAAGCCTTTATGTTGATAGCCTTAGACTCCTAGATAAATAAATACAGATCCAGAGACACCTCTGAATATTTAGGTCTCATGGTGGCTGAGCTGTTTCCTGTTCCCATCCCTGTCTGATCCCTATTTCAGACACAGATAGTCTTTTGCACAGAGGCCTTCCGTTAAGTGAAGAACTAAGATATACTTTAGAACTGGCTGTCCAAATGTAGTTTCCTGTATTTTAGGACCACACAGGTTTTGTGGTCAGCGGTCCTACTATTCTGTGGGGGGAAGAAAAATGTCTATTTAACATAGACACTATTAGAATATCTTCAATAAGTGGCAAATCTGAGACCTGAAGAAGCTATGTCTTGACAAAGATTACACATAAATGGGAGGAGAGTGTGAAATCCCTCATTTGCCACTAGTTATAATCTTAAGGACACATAATTTGTACACTCATTCTCTCATGGCATTTGCTATGAAGTACATTGATATTCGGAGATTTTAGCGGACTAAGAACCACACTTATGAATATTCCCTAGAATATCTCAAGTTTCACTTTGTAATGAGATCTTAGAGAGCTTTTTCTGTGTTTGTTGTTTTTTTCCCCCTGTTTCTATAGCTGATTCTTTTTTTTTTTTTTTTTTTTTGTGCAGACTATGGGAGTTGTAGGCTGGTATCTAGAGAGCTACATCACTTCCCAGACAAAGATAGCTTGCATAATTCTTTTATGAATAGCTGCTTAATTATGGGCTGTTATTGTCTCTCATAATATTTGGAATTGTAGTTCATGTATTTCCTTAGTATAAGCATGCAGTACCACATGTTCATGGCCTTGTATCATACTGAAGAATGTGCTTATGATAGTATAGTCTTTTTTTCTTTTTTTTTTTCTTAATTCACTACCAATCAGTGTTAAATTTGGTACCCTGATTGTGCACTTCTGTAATTTAAGCTGCTTAGGTTTCTTTAATGTTTTTACCTTCACTCCGAATGTCCTGGCTTAGTAACGGCTTCTTTTCCAGCACTTACAACATGCCCACGATGCATTTACCAATAAGTTCTCTCAATAACTCTCTCCTACCATAGTTACTTTCTATGTATGCAAATTATGATTACAAATACCGAAGGCAACAAAAAAGACTTGATATAAAGCTTGGTTCCAGCCTTCTTGTTTTCATCTACTGTCTTATCTAACTTAGGGAAAAAAAAAACACAAATTATTTTCTCCATTACTTTCACTATTCTATAGTTCATTTTCCTGCTAAATGAAATGCAAAAGCACTTTATTAATTCTCTCTATTCATATTGCTTCCCAGGAATCAAGTGTCAGCTTCATCAGAGCACAGGAATATCCTTAAAGCTCAAGACCTTTCTGTCATCATAAAAGCATATGTGCTAGTCACATCCTTAACACCTTTGAGGGCCTTTCTTCATTCAGCTGCTACTGTCTGGCATCCACCCAAGAAGAAGCACTTTTCTGTAAAGGTAAAATGTTTTGTTTTCTAATGTTTTATCTTTTACAGACAAAGTAGAGACAGAAAACCAGGTAATGTTTATCTTTTCCCCCTTCTTTACTTGCAATCATGAGCTGACAGTGATGGTTCTTCTCAAACACTGCTTTCATTTCTCAGAAAGTGGGGCTTGGTTCATGAAGGAGGGAGGAGCTGGACTGTACAATGGGGGTTATGAAGGGCCCTGGGATTTGCTTCCTTCAAAGCCAGTTTTTGCTGGTGAGACTTCACAGCAGTTGCACAGTTGGTGTTTTCTCTAAAGCTCGACTTCAGTATGCTCTGATGCATTAACAGAGCCTGGCTATTGACAGTGTTGTAAAAAACAAAAGCAAATATTTAAATTATTTGTTTAGATTTCTTTTTTAGATGCAGTAAAATAGAATGGATGAGTGTCAGGGCACATCCAAATAAGGAGAAGGAAGTATTCTGTGGAGAGAGTGGCCTCTCATGGTCTGTGGGTTTTATGGAGAAGGATGTATCCCACGTACTTTAACTCTGGCCATCTCCAAGTGCCTGGAGAGACACCTCTCTCTTCATGTCTAGTTTCCTCAGCAGTTCTACGGATTCCAAATGTATCTTTCCATTCCTTTGTTCTTTCATCAGGAAACTGTCCTTCCACACAGCAGCTCTTTTTGAAGGAACCACAGTTTTGTGGCTGCTCCTTTTTGAAGGAAATAGGTCAGAAAGTAGCAGTGATTTCTACAGGTAACATAACTCCTTCAGCAGCCGTCTGAGGATGGGTGCACTTTGCTCATATAACACACTCAGGACAGGAGCAGGTCTTGTTTTTGAATCAGCGTGAGCATTGTGGCATCACTGCCAGGACTCTTGATGATGCTAATGTTCTATAATTTTTAGCTCTGTGAAAGTTAAATGCCTACTCTAAGCTCACAATCTAATTCTAGTTATTGAAGAAACAGAGAACTCCAGGGTACAAAACACATCAGTTTAGACACTACTTTTGGAATGAGGTAGGTTTCCTTCTAGAAATATCTGCTTCTTTCCACAGGCTATGACTATCATAGGGAACATGGCAAATTCTAGATGGCTAAAATTAGATGAAACAAACCTATTTACCTCTCTTTCCCTCTTCAGAACCCCATTGAAATATATTGTTTTATACTTCCTTTATGTACATTTAGGAAGATTAGTGGTCACCCACTTTCAGCCCTTGGAAGTCAGTCTCGTTTTGTGTATTAAAATACCAGAGTGTTCAGTATCTGAAGTTGACAGTACTTTGGAGGTTAATAGTCATTAATGGCTGTGATCTGGCTCTGTAAAATAATTCCAACTGAGGGAAGTATGCTGAAAGGGGTGCCAGTCATTATTTACAGAATACTTTGCAGATGAAGAAGCAATAAAAAAGACAGATAGAAGCAGCAGCACGTCTGCAGTAGCTCCAGTCTGGTTACTGCTGCTGTGGTGTTATACCTCCCACAGCTTTAGGCAGACTTGTCAAAATGGCAAGAAATACACAACAAGGAGGCACCACAGAAAGCACATTTATAATGATGGAGAACTTTAAATACAAATCAACAAAACAATGGATTGCAGGTCTCTAAGACTGTCTTTTGGCATAAGCAGTGCACAGTGTATAGCCTCGGAGGAGTCAGGGAGATTCACTCAGCAGCGAGAAGCTCCACTGGGAAAATCACTGAGAGGCTACTGTGCTTAGTGCACAGGCTTCAGGCAAGAGTCATTAGAAAAGGTGGCATCAGTCAGGAAAGAGAATTTGGGAAAAGCTTTGAATTCAGCTGTAGATAACCTCTGAGATGAGATTACATCAAGTTTCTAGGAAACTCTGTGGAGCCATCACTTGTTGTCAGGGAGATATGCAGTGCCATCATGATCTATGTGTGTTTGTACCAGCCAAGTAATCTGGTTCAGAATGCTTCTATAAGCGTTATGTTTTTGCCGGCTCTAGTGTGTAGGAAAGGAAGTTGTTATGTCATGAAGATCTAGAGTGTCGGTAGTTGATAAAAACAGAAAGGATGTCTAAGATCTGTTCTTCCACTGATTGGCAGAATACCCATTGGTGTCACTGGGAACTGATTGTGCCTATAGGGGAGACTTTGGTCTGGAAAAAAGTTGTCACTGTGTGATGTGTTTTTTCCCCAAGAGTGGCTGATTGATTCATCTTTTAAAATGAATAGTTTTAATCTGCTGTGTTGTATCATAGACGTACTGCTTTCAGTAATGTTGCACAATAATTTGAAGACTTGCATAATGTACATAAGCATCTGTTTAGCAAATTTTCTCGTGCCAGTGTAATTAAACCATTATTGATAAGAAATAGATTCACAACTTTGGTTGAAATCCAACTTTGCCACCACAAACTAACACAAAGGTACAACTTTACTACTACAAACTCAGTATTTTGAGTTCAAAAAATTGATCTTCTGTGCAAAAGAACCCTTTATGGTTGCTAAAATTAACCAGAATGTGGTATTTGTGAAGGAGATATTTTTCAAAGCTGGAGATGTGGTACCAAATGACAACAAATGATTTAGAGAAACTGCACAAAGACAAAAAATAAGTTTAAATTAGTTAAATAATACTCTATTCTCCACTGTTAATAGACTGTTGTAAATAATTTTTATGAGTCAGATTTGCTTATCCTAATCAGAGTGATAAGTCTTCATAATGACTTCTTGAATAAGCATTGGCCAAATGGCAGTTCAGGAAGAGTTCAAGTTCATTTTACTCACCAGCTGCCAGGGCTTTTTTTTTGGATGATGCAGATTTTAGGATCTCAGTTCAGAAATGAAAAAAACCTAAATCCTGAACTGGCATGAAGATTTTCTGTGTGCTCAAGGGGTGGCAAAAGTACAAGTCTAGATCTGGGCCCTGGTTGGGAAGATGCAGGAAATGCAGTGAATAGAATGGCTTTCTGCCACACAAATGTTATGAGACTCACATAATAGCCTTATTTCCATGAGGAAATTTGGAAACTCTTTATTTAGACCATCTGTGCTTTGAAAAAGTAATAATAAAATGGAAGTTTTCTATTTTGCATATGGTACCAATTAAGGGAGGGATCTATGTGTGCAATAATTGCCTTCATATTAATCAAATATGCATGTGTATTAAACAAAAAGCTGACCTATGAATAATTTTCTGTTTTATAGAAGCTGGTGGGTAAGACATTCGTTTATGATTAATTATCTCAAGGTTTAACACACTATAAAGTACTTCCTTTGCTCAGCCATTAGTCTTTCCCAATCTGGTTCCAGTTCATAACAAAGGATGCAGTTTTGTAGAATTCAGTAATGCCACACTGTGCATCACCTGGGAAGATTCTTCTGTGTTGTGGGCTGCCTTGAACAGCCCCTTCTCTGTCTCACTGTCCATTTGCTCATCAAAAACATATGTCAGGTTCCTCCTGGACTGGAATGTGTTGACTGATGTATGAGCGTAGCCCTAGATAACCTTAGCTGAAACTATGCTTATCACTTAAAAAGTGGCTTTCAAGTTGCACAGTGAACATACTAAACTGAAGCTATTCAGCAGAATCATAGAATCATAGAATGGGTTGGGTTGTAGGTGACTTTAAAGATCATCTAGTTCCAACCCCCCTGCCACGGGCACAATTGCTGACCAGATCTTACTGCGGTGTAAACCACTATAACCAAAATTCTCTTTCTTGTATATTAAGTATTTGAAAAATTGAGTAAAGAAAAATAATTATCATACTTAACATATATGCAACTAAAACTGGACCCTCAACTGTCCAAGAAATATGTCTTTTAATGTGACACGGAGATCTGGTTTAGAGCAGAATGCTGAAAATTAGGTTACAGTATTGCCCTCAAGTGGCCAATTTTGATACTACATCATGTTATGTTCACATATTTTACATGAAATAGAATGCAAACGTTCATGCAGATAAAAATCACAATGGTTAGAAACAGCAGAAACTTTCAGTATTTTTTACCTTTGTTTTATTTTGGGATTACCCATTCTTCCCCTGTCACTATGCAAGAGCAAATGCAAAAGAAAATTATCAACTATTAATTAGATTGCAGGCTTATTTGGGAATAAAATTAAATCTGTGCATTAGGTGTTGTAAGAACTTAGCACATGCGTTTCACTGTTCTTTCAAATAGCCTGAGCAGAGAATCTTCCTGAGATACTTAGCATAGCATAATGGCTCTGATTTCTCCCCTCAAATCATTTAGAACCCATTTAGTCTGTTTGGACTGGGGAAGATTAAAGATATGCTTAGACTGACATTTCTATTCTGGCATAAAAGGTGCTTGTTCCTAGGCAGGCTCTACCCATTTCTGGTAACCTGCAAGTTAAGACACGCTGAAGTAGAAGTGGTATACATTCATGTTTGATAAGCTCCAGTGGACTTACATGTTATGCAGTCCTCTACTCTCTTCATTTTTGCATCAGGTATTTCAGTCTGCCAGGCACTGTACAAACAGTCAAAATTCTTCCTGGAGTTCTTTTCTGCTCTTTTCGACATGAACATCACGGTTTTTCTACTAAGAGCTCTAGACCGATTGCTCTTTATAACAAGAAGATACGTCATAGATAAGTCTTTACTCTTTTATCCATGCCCTTAGCTCTCTGCTTTTCTTCTAGTCCACAGACCCTCTGGCTCTTCAGTCCAAGCAACAATATAAACATGCCTCTGTCTCTTTTATCCTGCTTCCTTTTTTCACTTGCCTTTCAGCTACTCTTAATCACCTCATTTGCTTCTCACAACAAACTGGGAAATGTCATTAGTAAATCATCTTTACTCTTCCCCTAAAAAATTGACGCTGTGTTGGAAAACCATTCTTAGTCCAGTCCCATTCAAAGGACCTAATTTAGTTGCTGTGGAAGCTAGTGAACAGCTTTTCACTGACACCAGTAGTCTTTGGACTTAATCTTAAGAGCAAGGATCTTTAAAGTTTTCTCAGATGATCTTTTCTCCATTTTTTTTCCACCAGCAAAGATTTAAAATAAGACATTCTGGAGCAAATTCTGAAATTAATGGAGACTGTCCACTGAAACTTGATAAACAAAGAGAGACAAGAGGGTTATTTTGTCCAGAGTTGTTACTTGACCTTTCTTGACAGTAACATAAGTAAAGAACAGAAAATATTCATAAAGGGGAAATTTACTCATAAAACAGCTGAATAACATCCTGACTTCCCCCCTCATCAAGTGCCATGTAAGATGTATAGAGAAATGGCACAACATAGCAATTAATCAGGGATGAAATAAGCAGAACTACCTAATGCTAACATTATCAGCTTGTGATAAATGACTGCATTGTTTTCTCTGTGAAGTATTCTAGAACCATCGCTTTTGATTATAGGTACATTTTCCTCCCATTACCTGTACTGCAATTTTTTTATATATTGTGGTCAGTGGTGAAATTTGCCTGTGCTAGCAGGCAATACAGAAAATAGTTTCACTGCAAAATATTGCTTCTGTGTGGAACCAGTCTATATTCTTCCAGCCACCTTAGATATCTAGGCACACCCACGCATACAGTCAAAGGGAATGTTGTTTGAGTCTAAAAGAGTATTTCTATAGCTGTGAACAACTACTTACATCCCAAAGTATTTGGACTTGGTGAAGGAATATCACTAAATATGGACCCATCAGGAATAATGAATGTAGAAAGTGAACTGAAAGTACACTACTTATACTAAAAAAAGTTAGAAGAGATTGATTGAATTAACTCAAGTGAAAACATCCTTGGCTATTTTCAAAGGGAGGTGATTGTATTAAGTCTTTTGAGAACCTGCAAATCCAACTGATCAGGAAGGCTGCAGCAGCTCTGATGCACAGTAGAGAAATTTGGAAAGAACACTGTTTGATATTTCAAAAAGACACACCTTTTTGGAAACCAAAGGTCATGTTTTACTTCCACAGAAGTAAACCTTATTCTCAACTATGATACTTTACCTTTCATCTAGTTTTGGAGACTGCAAATAAGGACCATCGAGGTCATTTTAAAATGTATTCATGCAAATCCTATAGAGTATGGTGCCTCAGATCTCAAAGTCTAAACCTCAAAATTGCTCTGAACTACTCAGTAGCTCCAATGGCCTTTCATCTTCTATCTGCCTGCCTCCTGTGTAGGTTCAGAGCTCAGCTACAGCTCCAAAGGTGGGGATAATGTTTCAGGAAAAACTGATGAGCTTGCATTGTTCAAACAAAATCAGGGTAGAAGTAGTTAATTGATTATATGTAATTAACTGGCAGTTAGTATTAATAGCATACTCAATATCACTAATAGATCAGATAAACTATGATACTAGACACTTCAATAATGTTCATAATCTTAATAATGTTCTAAACATCCTCCTATAAATAACCCTCTGAAGTTCTAATCCCACTCACCCAGCTGCTCACCCACTCCTATGCACTCCTGTCTCACAGGCAGCGGGGTTACAAACGCAGCCCCACTCTCCTTAGGGGCGATTGTCTGCTTGCACACAGCTCTGGCTGGAAACGTGGGAGCTCCAGATGTGTGTGCACCCACACAGGACCCACGCCAAGGCTAGCAGCACACTAAGCCCTATGGTCCAGGAAAAGCTGTGGTGCTGGAGGGCTGACTTCTGTCTGTGCCTGACCAGTTTTGCCTGTTGCTGTTTCTGCTCCAAAACCTCTTCCCCCCAGCCCACCCCACTGCAAATTGTCATGCCTTTTTAATGTTATTTTTCAAGCTGGCTCCCTCCTTGTAATTTCCTCATGGCTGTTTAATCTTGCTGTTGATTTATCATCATCAATTTAGGGCAAAAGCCCTCCTGAACCGTTTTGTATATTCCAGTCACGCAGGTTTTGTTATCCATAAGATTTTTGTCAAGGGTGGACTGCATGAGCTCTCCCAGGATTTATCTCCTTCCTGTCTTCAGTGTCTCGTTTAGATTCCTCGCTAGAGGAACAGAGCAGTTTCAGATTGCAATTAATGTCACCATTTTGAAATATCTACCCCAGGATGGCATAAATCATGCTCTTTAAGTGTCTGTGTTGTGCAATGAAGTAAAATAAGAACCTAAACATAAACCACACAATCTTGTAGGGTGGCATACCTTTGCATACTATGACACCTAAGTGAATTGTCTGTGTGTGAGCTGTGTCTATGAACTCCTATTGTAATTAACAGAAAGCTAAGTCAGTGAAGGTAGGTGTTATAAGTTTGCATTTATTGCCATTCCTAAGGTTAGTTAAGGAAAATCTTCCTTTTTTGACTTGTCACGTGGCAAAACTGTGCTGGGATGGAGCTAGCAAGCAATCCCAGAAGGATTGCTACAGTTTGTTTTCATTACAGTAAAATTCCTTTACATCTTCTGTGGAGTGCTGCAGTCTGACACCCAGTGCACACAGTGTACGTGCCATGTCTGCTCCTCAGCATGCTCTGAATAGGCCTCTTAAAATAAAGGAGTGGAGGTGGGAGAAACTGGGGCATAGCTGTCTGATTTAATTTATACCTTTCTGAAGCAAATCCTCAGCTAACTATTCATCTGGCTGCCCCGGGCTGCCCTAGAACCCATCTTAAGAAATTCATTTGCAGAGAACATGCCAGAGGAAAATCTTCTGAAGGGAATTACTAAGCCACCATAGCATGCAGCCCTGTGAACAGCACACTCCTCCGCTCTCCTTTAGTGTCCATGTGTCTATTCATGAAGCTTGTCAATTAGACCATTCACTGGTGATTCCATGTATTTTTGAAGAGACAAAGGAATCCATGTCACTGAGATCATAAGGCTTATTTTAATGACTTCACATTTTTAAAAAATAAAATTCAAAGTGGGTAGAGAAAAAGCATTTTAAATTTAATACCATTACTCCCCCCCCCCCCTTTTTTTTTTCCAGTGGCTTACTCTAAAGCAAAAACACTTATCAGTGAGCTAAAGGTCAATGAGTTAAAACTCATCTTAATTACGTTTCTAGTTCAGTCTGCCTTTGGAGAAAATATGTTCTTCATCCCTGTACTTTAACTAGATTTACACATCTTCTGAAAGGTATTATGTAAATATGTAGAATATACCCTTGACTATATGCATCCAGCACGTGGATGAACATTTCCAAGCTCCTGAGAACTCTTGCAATTCTGTACACAATGGTGTCATTGTACAATGTGTATGTCCATGTGTACATTAAGTTTTACAACCTACTAAAATTTAATCCCTATTCCTCTGCTCAAAAATCTGCCAGCAAGAGGTCAGCTTTCTCACAGACTAAATTCCTGTGATTGTCACCAGTTTTTTTCCATTCTGTCCTCTTTTGCTACTCTGTGCTGCTTTTAATCAACCTCAGTCAATAACGAAGTTGAACCCTGCTGGGCAGGTGGTCTGTTTCCTCTGAAGGTGGGAGAACATGCCTCAGTAGTCATCATCTGTAGTAATCCTCAGCTTAGTGACTTTGGCTTTCTGCACTTGAACAGAACTAAGTGCTGGAAACACTTAGAAAAACTCAAAGTTGCTGTACATATTCATATTTCTTATCCCCAGTCCATATATTCTACATTTGCCCTATTAGGTGCTGAGAACCCTGTAGAATCCATAAGAGTCAAATGTAACCTGAACTGGTTTGAACAGGATTTTTTCATGAACTGGAATTGAACCTGAAGCATTTTTCTGGTGTCTTTGTTGGTCCTGAACCAAGCTGTCTAAACATTTATTTTCAGTCATTGGCTTAGAATAAACATTGTCCTAAAACCTGATATCCTATAATGAGGACCTGTTGAGCACAGTTGTTTTTTTTTTTATAATCTGCCCAAGGAGGGCTGTGACTGAAGTGCAGTACCTTGGAGAAGCCAGTTTTATTTCAAGGTCTGTTGTGGTGGAAGCAGTTTGCTGCTTTAGCTAACAGCATGCTGTGAGTGCAAACAGTGCACAGCAGCCCACCCTTCAGCAGTTCTGGCTCAAAATACATGCACTGCTTATTCTTTGTGTTGTGGTGCTTAGGAACCAATTGGTGGTTCCTAATGATGAGCAAATGGCCTAACGGGCTTTTTCTGTCCCTTTTGCTGTTCCTTCCAATAATCACCCTCTATCTCTCCTTATAAAATTCTCTAACTCCTTATGACCCCTGTGCCGCAAAGCAAGACAGCTTTTCACTTAGCCCCTCAAAACCTAATGCAGACATAGGAAACTAAAGAAGTAAAAGCTAGTCTAGCAGGAATGTGAATGATGTACAGGATCTGGCAGAGACATTGGAGATAGCTGTCAAAGTTAGCTAAGAACCATCTTGTCTTGTTCTGGTGAGGTGAATCTTCATTCTTAGTTTCTTATTTCACATGAACTGATTAATAAATTGCTGTTGGGCTTCACTAAAACTGGGACAATTTCAATCAGAGATGAATCTGAATCAGAACTGATGTGAAAACTATTCAGCTTCATGTTCTGAATCTTTGTGCCACTCTGTAGGAGAAACAAAGCCGAGTGATATTAGACTTTGGGAAGCAAGTACTCCTGCTTGTCTTGAGATGTAGCTCAACCTGAAGATTTGCATAATCTCTTTCTACATTGCAGTTCTGGAGCTCTTTTGCCCTAGAGATTCATGGAACTGCAGTACACAGGGAAACTCTATGCCATAAAAATACAGTGTAATGTAATTCAAGATTGCAACATGACGCAAATATTCAAATGGCAGAGCTGAGGTTATATGTGCAACATTTATTTATAAATTCCTGGCAGTCAGAAATTTAATTTTGTAATTTTAGTAATATATATTGTTGATATTTATTTCCTACTGGCATTTCAAACAACTCTCAGAAGCAGAATAGAGAGTTCCAAGCCCTGCTAAACTTCCACACAGATCTGTTCACGGGGCAAATTTATTTGGTTTGGCAATACCTGCGAGCTTGTTAGAATAAAACCAGATGTGATAAGAACAGGTAGGCAGCCAAACCAACTTCCTACCTTCTAGTTATTTACCAGCACAACAGGATTGAGCTACTGGCACTGAAGAGAACAAAGAGCAAAGGATGGTCAGTATTAGCTCCATACTTCAGTGTTTTTTCATACCTTTCTGTAGGCAATGATACAGTGTTTTTTAAAAAGGAAAGTGGAAAATGCTTATTACATTTAATTGCAATATGCTGCCTGAAGAAACTGTACGTTAATCATTCATGCCAACACAAACGAGCATGCTTGGCAGTGTTTCTGCTCACATGGGGAGGCTACAATTTTGTGGACAAGAGTGCACAGAATTATGTTGTAAGGAGATCTGGTGTTAGCACAGTGAATTCATCATAATGCATCACCAGTAATTAATGGTGTACCCCGGGGACAATGCTAGGTCCAGTCTGTTCCACATCTTTGTTAATGGTCTGGATGATGGGGTAGAGCACGCTCTCAACATGTTTGCAGGTGATACAAAAGTTGGAGGAATGGCTTGTTTGCCAGAGGGTCATGCTGCCATCCGGAGGGACCTTAGTCCAAAGAAACAGGCTAACAGGAGTCTCACACAGTTCAACAAAGAGAATTGCAAAGTCCTGCACTTGAGGATGAACGACCCCAAGGACCAGTATAGGTTGGAGTTCCCCCAGCTGGAAAGCAGCTTGGCAGAAAAAAAACTGGGGGTCCTGGTGCATGCCAAGATGATCATGAGTTTGCAAGTGCACTTGCTACAGAAAGAGCCTAGGAGTATCCTGGATTATATTAGAAGTAGTATTGCCATCAAGTTTCTGAAGGAGGACATTCTTCTCCTCTGCTCAGCACTGGTGAGGCCACAGCTGGAGTGCTGTATTCAGTTCTGGGCCCCCAGTATGTTCCATGGACGTATTGGAAGGAATCCAATGTAGAGCCATCAAGGCAATGAAAAGACTGAAACATCTCTCCTGAGAGGAGAGGCTGGTAGAGCTGGGACCATTCAGCCTGGTGAAGAGGAGGCTTGAGGGGGATCTCATCAACATCTATGAAAACCTGAAGAGATGGTCCAAAGAAAACAGAGCCAGGCTCTTTTCAGTGGTGCCCAGTGCCAGGACAAGAGGCGGGGAGCACAAACCAAAACACAGGAGGCTCAATCCAATTGTCAGGAAGCACTTGTGTGTTGCATAGATGATGGAACACTGGCATGGGTTGCTGAGGGAGATTGTGGAATTTCCTCCACAGAGATCTTCAAAAACCACCTGGATGTAGTCCTGGGCACCTGCTCTGGGTGTCCATGCTTGAGAAGAGGTTGAATCAGATGGTTCCAGTGGTGCCTTCTAACCTCAGTCATCCTATAGTTCTCTGATTCTGTGCTCATACTGTAGATCCAAAATATCACATTAAACCTTGTTACAGACTTCTAATAAAGGCCATCGTTGTAAATCCATCGTCAGTACATGCCAGCCACATGAGTCTCCAGTGGACTTGCTTACAGAAGCCAGTGGGACATGTATGAGTAGGTGATAGTAGAAAACACATAATGGCATTTCTAAGTCAATTTAGTAGACAAATTCCTGGAAACATTCAGAAATTTGTCTTTTTTGAGTATTTGTAGAAAACACGTTCCATGTGTACTGTATGAGCTTTATATCTGAAAACAGTACCTTTATACAATATAAATATATCTGTTTTGTACTAATTACTACTAAATTATCCAACAGTTTGACACAGTTCAAAAACTAATTGAAAACATGATTCAAAGGCAGATCCTTTCTTAGCACCAAGATCTCTGATACAACAAAACTAGACTGTATCCCATTCTTCACTGGTATAATGTGTTGCTTGAGTTCTCTTTCCCTAGATTGCTACCTGAAGTGATGAGGAGGGTGAATTTGCATGAGTGATGAAAGCAGTTGAGATTACAGTGTTATGCAGGACAGTGAATATGTCCCTGGGAGGATTCACATGGCTAAAATCCTCAGCATCTGCAAGAGTCCAGCCAAAGTATAGTCTGTGATGGCTGTGATGAGTGATTCTGTTTAGAATTTGTTAACCTGGGGTAAAAATTCATAGTCAAGGTCAAGTGGGATAGCCCTTGGCATAGTATGTTAACAATAGAAAAGGCTTTTTCAATGACTGTGCTACTGCCTATTGCTGAAGCAATAAGTGTTATGATTTCTTTTGCCTGAAACCAATTCATAGTAAAGCATTTTATCAAAGTAAGCTTATTCTGTGAGCAATATTTTTTAAATGCATTGCTTTAGAGTCTGTTTCTGATATTTGTAAACTAAAGCTCCTTCTTTGCTAGTGTGCTGCATGGTGCTTTTCATGCCATTCTTTACTGTGCAAATGAATAACAACTGAAATTGACATTGTAATGCAATTTTGACTTCTACCAGCCTTTTAATTTATGACTTTAAGCACTGGTTTAGTTAAGCACTGGTAAATGTTCACAAGTACATGTAATCTTTTTCACAGCTGCAAAGGTTTTTTGAGATGTTCTTCAAAAGCAGTTCTCCCCAGCAAGCGTTTAACAACATGAAAGAAGCTATAAGCAAACTTCTACTTATAACTGAGGTCCTCAGTGAATCGTCTGCCTCAGGACCAGGCTCTTTCAATCAGTAAGTAACTTGCAGTGTTCATTGCTATGTTGTTGTTAAATTAGCTTCTTAAAACAGAATAAAAATTGTAGAGGACACATGACTCCTGAAATAAGAAAATCCCTTATATTTCATAATTTGTATAATGCTGTATTTCCTGTAAGTGAGCACTCTGACATGAGTGAAGTGTTTAAAGTTAGAGTAGCACTGGCTGTTCTGAACTGGCCAAGGCAGAGAACGTGAACAACAAGCACAGCAGAATATTTTACAAAATGCATGTTATGAAATGTACCCAGGCAGCAACATTCATTTTTATGTGAGTGCTAAGTCACTGCAATCACTTCTACTAGATTGTTACAGTTCTTATACATATATCAGCGTTTCTTACTTAATAAGTGTAGTAATTAATGTTTGTTCTCCACATGTTGTGTAACATCTGTAAGCTTTTTTTGTGGTAAATAGTAAATAAGTTACTATTTATTATGTTTGTATGCTTTAAAAATATTTGGGTTGGTCCAAAAGTAATGCCTCCTACTTATTTCTATTGAAACTACAGCAAAGAGCACAATAACAATATTTAACAGAGCACGTTATCAGCTACAAAACACTGTTTTCCAGCATCGTCACATCCATTAGCTGTGCATTTTCACCAGTGATGAACAAGAGCCTGCATGCTGCGCTCGAAAAAATCTGCACCAGCAGCGGTGACCCACTGTCGCTGTCACCACTGCTGAAACTCATCACTCACCTCCTCACTGTGCTCACATCCACTGTTTGGTCTCTACAAACATTCAACATGAATGTCAATGGGTGGAATTTTTTCTGCATGGAGGAATTCAATGACAAACCTTTGCTTCATCTGCATTTCCCTGTCAGACACTATTTGGCAGACTGTCTCTCTACTGCCATCCATCACATGGCAGCAAAGCATAATGGAATATTGGTGGGAAGGTTCAACCTCTGATGCCATACCACCAAAATCCTCTGATGTCATGGCCCAACATAATGAAATGGGAGGCATTGCTTTCAGAGCAGCCCTCATATATTTGAGAACCTTGGTGTTTCAATAACAGTAATATGAAGCTCATTATTTTCTGGGAATAACACATTGTGAGGAAAGTGGAAAGAGAGAAGGGAATGAATATAAAATGGATAAAGCTATTTTAATAATGATCCAAACTGAATATTTGTTTACCCATGGGATAGATATCTCTTATGTGTGTAGCCTAAAATTTTCTCAGAGTTCTCGGCCCATGTCTTAAAACATCCCCTCAGGTGCAGGTAGGTTCAGTGAGCCCGGAGAGTTTCACCTGATAGAAATCTCTTGCCCTCCAAATGTCTCCAAAGCTTTGTGGGACCTCATTCTTATCAAAAAGCATTCTGTCCTTCAATGTAGTTCCCTACCCTCACTAGTTTAAAAGTCGGCCATACAGATATCCTTTAGTATATCACTCTTTTCTTCAGAACACGACTCTATCTTTGGTTAGGGTTATAGACTCTTCTTAGAACTTTTTAGTCTGTATCGTATGCTTTGGTGGGACAAATGTGTTCATGTTCTGTCACTGTAGTGCGTATTTTACACTATCTATCCTCACTGAATCTGATTTCTATTTCAGGTATTTCTATTTCTGTATTCTATTTCAGGTGCAGCCAATGTTTTCAAATGCTGACCTTTGACATTGGGTTCAGCACCTCCATACACCCCATAGTTCTTCAGGTGAGCAAACAACACTGGAATGTTTCTTTTGTTGTTGACAGTGGTTTGCGGGCTGGTTCGGCCCGTTTCCATGACTAGTGGGGCAGAGGGATCTGAAGATCTCTGCCTCTGGAAAGGGGAAACAGGGGACCCCAAATAATTAAAAACAGCGACAACAATCTGAGGAGAAACAAACTAATTTACTAAATGTAGTATTGGAATGCAAGATAGAACACTATAATACAATCCAATCAAAATTGAAGCTAATAAATCAAATATAATGAGAGAAAGAGCGTCCAAAAACTGAAAGAGTAAGGTGCTGCGTGTGATCGGGACGAGCAGCAGGGAGAAGAGCCGATAAAGGGAAAAGAGCATGTCAGGTGATCTACCAAGGCCTTATATCTGTTCCCCCTGAGCAGAAATGATAACGGAAGGGTGAACAGTCTTCTGGGGAATGAAGTAGTTCTTCTCATCCGGGACAGGTACCCGGACCTGGAGCATTAACTCTTTAACTCCCAGTGCACTACATGATGTTATGATGTGGAATACTGATAACTAAAAATCACAAAGCCATGACAGTTGTGTTTTTTCTCTCCTGGAGTGCCCTAGAGTTTGCAAGCTTGTTGAAGAAAAGAAGGGTTTTACTTTACCCTGGAAAATTACAACAAACAGAACACAGCATCAAAACCTCTGTGATAGTTGCTCTCAAATCTCTGAGAAATGTCCAAATGCTTTAATAATATTTTTGCCTAGAAAGCAAATAATGAGATACAGATTTCCTGTGATAAAGTTCACCACACCAGACAAGCGTGTAAACTTTTTAGTGTTACAGCACTATAATCACAAATGAATATCAGCTAAACAAAATGCATAGAAAGCACTGCATGCAAGTGAAGTTAGGTATTAACTGCAGCAGAAAGAAAAACACTAAGAGAGAAAGTTAGAAGCCATTGATGGCTTTTAATACAGGTTAACATTCTCCATGAACTGTACCATAATTCTTCGGTTCATTTCTGCTTTCACCTCCACTGTGCTGCCTTCTTCCACTGCACTGCCCTCTTCCTGGGCAGTCCTCAAGGCCCTCAAAACCTGAAAAAAGATGACTATTAGCATAAATTCCTTCTGGCAATGTTGTACCATTCCTGTCTAATAACAGCCCAGCCAGAACAAAAAATTTACTGCTTTACAGCTTTTTTTCACTACATTTATACATACATACATTTATACATTATGTATCTAACTGGACATACGAAATCTTTCTCCATATATATGATATACAAGGAGCAAAGCAAATAGTTGTAAATATATCCTGTGAAATTATAGGAGACAATTGATTAAATTTGTCTCCCTTTCAAATCTCTGCAGTTTTCTAGTAACAATAATGCAAAGATAAGATACCCTTTAAAGCAGACTGTAAATAAATTCTACCTGGAGTGCTTAAAATGATAAACATAAAGTATAACGTCTACCAGCTTGTATAGTAACCTCAACCATCAGTTATAATCCATAAATGTGCAATAAATCAGGACTGTTGAATAGTTTCCAATGAGATAATGAACAATTATTCTAAAAATCAACAGTTGATACTTTCTTAGCATTGGTTGAAATTTTATTTTGAATTGCATCCCCTGGAAAGCATACACATATCCCATACAGCCTGGTTATATTTGTGTTTGTACTAAAATAATTCATTCATATTTTATATGACTGTATGTGTGGTTATGTTTATATACTCTAAGGATTATATCATCGATATGAACTCAAATACCTGAGTTTTGTAAGAGCTGTGTTAACATATCAGCTGACATTTTTAAAAATCAAATTTCAGACAAGGCGGAAACAAGCAGTTTCATGCGAGCATGAGATATTACACTCCTTCCACTAGAGGTCAGCAAACGTTGTGGCGTGGGGGTTTCACAGAAAATGTTGTGCATTCTTTATATTATAATCCTGGCTGTTTTATTAGTGCTCTTACGGCTTTTGTTTTTTAATAAAGAATTCCAGCTCAGTAATGTGTGGTTATGGACAGACAGGCCTTGATGTACAAAATGTAAATTCTTACATTGTTTTCTAACAGGTGCATAAACATTTTGACTTTCAAGATGAGGAGGAATCCAATCTTCAGGACCAAACTTTCAAAGAAGTTATTTTTGAAGACACTTTTAAATTTCTATTGTCTAATAAGTCCTCAAGTTCCAGCTTCATAGAATCTTTACAAAACATATATGGATCAACTGTGAGCAAGGTAGCTCATTGCCTCTTTGCTGGGGAAAAAGGATTGGGGCCTAATGAAAGCACATCGCTTTTCACGTGATTTCACCAGAATGTGTTGCCCTTTCCTCCATAGGATGGAATCTTCCTCAAAGAAGATGGACATTGTTTTTCTTTAGGAGAGATAAATTCAATGATTACATTTGTTAAAGAGGTGAAGAATCTTGGACAATTTGAGCTGGTAAAATAAACTATTCTGTGGTACTGGGTTTGTATTTTATGTAAACCTGCTAATATTACTCCTGGATTACCGTTCTCTGCTGTCACTGCACGTGTCTGACTGGATGGACAGGGAATCTGAGAGATAGAAGTTATACTGATTTTATTTTAGATTTTTGGAATTTATAATAAAAGAGAGAATGAAATGAAATGTGGGATTTGATTTAAGGACAGAAAAAGCAGAAAAATAAACCAGAAAATAGAAGAAAGGAAAAGGAAAAAGATATGTAAAAGTCTCCTACATTGGAAAGAAAATAGAATGACAGTGAAGAAAAGGATGTATAAATGGAAACACTGGAGGCTGTTCAACACTAAGATCATTACCAAAGAAAAGACAGACATGAAAAAGTGGCTAAAAAACATAGGCAGAATGTGTGATATGTCTTCTTCACAATTATAGTGAGTTGTTTTTCGGAGAATAATAGAGATGGAGGAATAGCAGCCAGTGTCCATGAATAGGCACGACAGTTTATGAGAAAAAATGTCTGGCACTGAGGTGGAGGACTGGGGAAATGAATCACCAAAACCTGAATATATTGCTCAGAAAATGTTCATGGCACCAGGATTTCTTCTAGGCTTCCTGATTAAGTATTAGGCCTGGAGACTGATGAGACTTTTAAAAAGAGAATTAGTTATTAGTTATCTAGATCTGGAAATCAAGTTAGAGGCTCTCAGTGGAAAGGGAAGTAGACTTCCATGTCAGTACAACAAGCAGGACTGATTTGCAGGGATGGGCAAGACAGTCATTTTCTATAGTTGTGTGAAAGAGAATTTATACTAATATGTCTGTATGCTATATACACTGTCCTCTGATATTTTCTCACTTCTATGCAATTTACAAATATTATAACATGTAGTCCCTAATCATCATATCTCTTCTCAGCTTTACCCTTCTGCTGCACCCAAGATCCAAACTTTACTGCGTGACCTTTATCATATGGTAGACCCAATGAGACGACTTGGTTCAGTCCTGACTGTACATTGGTTGCTTTCCAGTTTGCTTGGACAATTCCAGTTCATGACCAAAGAGGCACATACAGATCTTTCAGTATGGTAAGATAGCTATTATACAATATACTAAAGATAGTTTCTATAACTGTAATTTGGAGTAACTCCAGTGAATACCATGAAACGTAATTCTTCAATAAATTTAGGTGGATTTATATCATTGACAGTAAGGTCCCTCATCCCTCCATGGAGCACTGTCAGACATTCTGCCAGTAAAGCTGCAGCTAGGTCTCAACATATGACAGCTTTTCCCTCTTACTTCTACTTCTAGCACAGAGACCTATGAGTTAAAAAAATAATTGGATGTAATTCTTTTTTTCTAAGAAATGTGAAGTGAATTAGGTAAGTTGTTCCTGGAAAATGGTGAATTCAAAACTATGAGTGTTTACCACTCTAATATAATTGATTCAATTATGAAGAAAAATGTAAAGAAAATATAAAATTTTAGGTGAAGGTTTTTCCAAAAGGGATCGATGAATTTTAGTGGCTCTAAATTTCCCATATTTGACAAGAGACAGGTCAAAGAGTAGGATGCGCCGAGATCCTCATTTTAACTCTAAAAGCTGGGAGAATACTGTCATGAAAAGATAGAATCCATTGAGCTTTTGACAAGTGATTCTAAACTTTAATAAGGAGGGAGGCAGAGAGGAAAGAAGGAAAGTAGGCATGAAATAAAAAAGAGAATAAGGAATGAAAGGAAAGAGAGTGAAAAGTTGTGGTATAAAATGTATTTATTATAAAAATTGGGAAAAAATTGTTATTGCCTTTATCTCCTGACTAGTGACATTTTGTATACACGTATGCTCTAATTCTTTACTGAATAGACGCATATATACTGTTTATGCAAACAGAAGCATGTGATGTGTTCTGTTCCACTGAGTCCCAAGTTTGACAAGCAAGCAACATTATTGAGTACACTTTGTCTGGAGAATGCTAAATTCATTATATGGGGCATCTGTAAGACTTCTTCAGTTTTGTTTCTCAGTGAATTGTGTGTAGCTTTCAGTGCATTATCTGTATCTTTGCTTATCTGCAAAGGGAAAATTATACTTCACCACTGTGTTAGGTAACTGTTTATTAGTATTTTGAAAATACACAGTTCCATGATAGTGCTAAACGTTATCGTTGTTACTACTGGCCACTCCATGATAAGTAACTCAAAGATGCAGCTGTTTGCATTCATGTATAAGCCCCTGCCCTTTTGCCAAAATATTTTGGTTTGCATATCAAAGCATACTTTAGCAGCTTTCTGTTCTAATCTAAGCTGTGCCACTCACTCACTCTGAGCAACCCCTTCGCCTCTTTTTTCTTCAAACTGAACATTTACTGTATGTATATAAATACTTAGTAATACCATGACCTTTCTCCAGAAGAGTGGACAATTTGCTTCTCTGCACTGTATTTTTCTGCACTGGTTAAGATAATAATACCATCCTGCTCATTCTCTCCATAAAAAAAAAAAAAAAAAAGCATGCTTTGACATTGCTAAATCATAATCTCCCACTCCTATAGTTACATGCATGTGAAGGTGATGTATGTGTCAGATATGCATGTAATTATTCATAATTGCAAGGAAGAAAAAGGTGAGTAAAGCTTACACCCCAAATAACTCATTCTCTTTGAACTTCGATTAATCTTTGAGATTCCTAGCTTTGATGAGTTTGTAGATCACAGAATCACAGAACTGTAGGGGTTGGAAAGGACCTCAAGAGAGCATCAAGCCCAATCCCCTGCCTAAGCTGGTACCCAACAATAGGTTGCACAGGTAAGCATACAGATGGGTCTTGAACATCTCCATAAAAGGAGACTCCATCAGAAAACTTTTTATGAATGTCTTCAGTTACAGACAGGTTGATTGGTTGGTTCATTTAACTGTTCTTCTCTCTGACTATGCAAACTTGGTATTTATAAAATGCAGTGATTTGCACAGCTGACTAGCCACCCAGACAACATGGATACTTAGATGAAAAATAATGACTTTTGACTTAGGTCTTGTGCAGTTACGCAATTAACTAATAATGATTCCATAGAATTGAGCTATTATTTAAAGATGTTTCATGGTCTGATTTTCTTAACCCATTTTGTCTACATTGCTAATATTGAAACCTTCAATAACATCATGGAACTGTCTGTATTTGTTCCACAGGAGAAGGAAGAAGAGCTCTAGAAAATCATCTCCAACTGCAATGAAATGGTTAGAGCCGAGGTGAGAATGACAATCTCAGAGGTGTCGGTAAAAAATAAGACAAAATTCCTTGAAAGTGATGGAGGGATGCTACCTACATTTACATTAATTGTACATTTAAATTAATTTTTTGCTGTTTTTGCATGATTTTTTGGTTCTGTGCAGCTCTGATTTGTGATATGACTAAGACGTACATGATTACTGTCTTCTAGAACATGGGCTAAGAGGTAATGTGGCAAGTATGCCTGGCTATGTCAAACAGCAAAACAGCATAGAAGAACCAGATTTATGAGAAAAACTAACCTTTCTGTTTTGTGTGAGATCCCAAATAGGTCAATAAAGTTGCAAATGCTTTTACAAAATCAACGTACACATTTGGAAAGGTACTACTAGCTTCTTTTACACAAGCCCATTATTAAGTCAAAAACAGAAACAGCAGCCCTCAAACTTAACTTAGGCTGAAAATATTTTTTTGGTGTTTAATGTTGTCGTGCTCATCACTGGACAGCTTGGGAAACAAACACAGTTCCAACTATGAGGCAAAAGAAGAGAGCAAGGAAATCAGGGATAAGATCTGCTGTGGGAGGAGTGAAAGACAGAGGGAAGGATGGAGAGAGAGAGAACTGGAATTAAGTGCCAGGAAAAAAATCCCACTCTTCAGTCTGCAATTTTGTATTTATTTTCAGGAAACCATTACAGAGTACTTCATTCCATAAAGCAAATGCCCCCATGGAAAGTCTTTGGCAAAAGCGAAAGTAGTAGTCTACAGCACATTTGAATAGCAAGTCTGCTAGTGATCATCTCTCACAAAGTGGTCTCTGGTGGCTCCTCATTTTCAAGAGACCTACAAAACATAATCTAAAGAGAAAAAAACCTCATAACTGAATACTGAGAACATAGTCTCAATACTGATTTTGTGATCCTTTAAAAACTGCACCACTCACAACTAACATATATGTCAAAGGCTCCAAAACTGCCCAGGTTTTTTTTTCCCTTTTTCAGTTTTTATCTTATGGTGCAATTTAAGTATCTCTACATATTCTTTATTGCTTATGTTTCTGATTGCCTAGACCATCAGAGCTATATTACTATTACTGCTGTCAGTCATTTAGCTTTCTCTTTTGTTGAATCACAGTGAGTCCTAAAGGACATGTTTGCTGTTAATATTTTGTGCGGTACACAGAGGAGATCTCTCAAAAGATACGCTCACAAGTGTACATATACCAAGGGTACATGATGTACAGTCATTTACAATTACACCTAAAGGTAAAGTACAGAGGCAGCGTGCTTGTCTGTGCTTGACAGCTCATTCAAGACAGTGAGTAAAACAAACAAGGGGCAGCTTATAAATGAAGGTCCCTTCTTGCACAACAGTGTTTGGAGGAAAGGATTCTGTTGCATCCAGGACCTCAGCTGCTCTCTGACTGAGGGAAAGCTTCATAACTTCACCATTCCTCAGTCCTGCTGATGGAAGGAGCTTGGAGAAAGGAAAATGTGATGATGCTGATGACTAAAAAGCTAAGTCTTCAGCAGGGACGAGTACAGTAATCTACCTTTCTGTAACACTATATCTAGATATTACATTTTGATACCTTACTGTAATTAAGTGGAGTTATTATATGAGTCTTAATGTTTGATGATAAACACAGTTGTCTTATAGAATTGATGCACAGAGGTCACGAAGTTCCTTACTAAGCTGGGTCCTTGCAGTAGTGATGGCTGCCATATTCACGTGGTGCTCACTGGCTAAATGACTCTAGCATTTTCTACAATTAAGACACCTCGTTTTGACCTTACAACTGGCTTGGGAAGATTGTGATACAAAAAGGAACAGTGGAGAGAGAGAAAAAAAAATGTATTTGACAGGTGTTAGCCATTACCTCCTTGGCAAGAAGAAAGCAGGGTATTAAGTGACTTATAACGTGGAAAACAAACTCTCTAATAGTTTGTTAAGTGTCTCCTTTGAAGGAGGTCATGAATGTGCATGAAATAAGGGTGGTGTCTAGACAGTGCAAGATGTCAAAACTACATGTTCATGCACTTACAGATCTGCCAAGAGACAGCTGTTTTTTCCCCTTATCTCAGTGAGATAATGCAAGAATCTCTGTTTCAGTATTTGACAGTTTGCCTTTTACCATGATGGACATTGCTTTCAGCAGCTCCTGGTGAAACATCAGAGGTGTCTGTTTGCACAGAACCTCCCCTGCCTATCCCAGAGAGTGACCTCATGTCTTTCAGAATTCAAAGTGAATGGGCAGTATTTGGGAAGAAGCTTCTTTATGAGGGCTTCTACAGGAAGCACTGGGAGAAGAACATCTGAAAATGGATCCTTTTAAAAAAGCTCTCTCTGAAAGGGTCATGTCAGGCAGAGTTCAGTTCATGAACTGGAGGGATGCCTACTGCCCTTCTTCTATGCTCCCAAAATGTTACACAAAAGAAAAAAAAATGGCAGAGTTAGCAAACTGGGAGCCATTAACGTGTTAATGAATAGTTGCAATTGAATTTTTTTTCACTGAGGGTATATGTATGTATACTCTGGACACTGATTGTGTGCTTGGTTTGAATAAGCAAACAAATCAAAGCACTCAATACAGATACTCACCATGACACAGGCCTTCATCCATATCCCTCTGCTTTTGAACAAAGTTTAACTTTAACCTCGAGTATATACAGAAAAGCAATATAAAACTGCTAAGAGAAATGGCATGGGTTATTTTATTCCCAGCTATATCCACTCGGCCTTTTCCCAGCAACTCAAGTATTTTTATTTATTTATTTTTTATTTTCTTTCTCTTCATGGTGTATACAATTATTTATTATGAGGTGTTTTCTATCACATTCATTCAGGTAGCACTGCTAACGTTGGGAACAGGAGTCCAGAAGTTACATCTTTCCGCAGAGAATATCAAATTACCATCCGCCACGCATTGCCACATATAATTTTTTGAAAAATGTTCCATGAATTCTGTTTCTTCCACTCATGTAGAAATGTATCTGCTATTGAACTGACAGGAATTCTTCTGAAGAAAATGTGATTCCAAAGCAGAAGTTTCATTTTCGCTTGAGGAAGAATCATGAAGGTATGGGATAAGAGTAAGACATTTCATATGGTATATGTCTTTCCTATTTTTAGAACATCTGACAATATATATGATTTAGATTACACGATTTTGCATTCCAGCTGGAAGATCTCGACTTGCTACATATAAAAGAGCAATTTCTTCCTTATCTGCCTAAGTGTTCTGCTGAGTTGATGAGCAGTGTTCTTGAGCCTAAAGCAAAATCTGACACTGCAAAGATTTTTTTTATATAATTACCAAAATGAGAGCTCCTTTTGCTATAGGACTGTGAAACAGGATTAGAACATAAAATTAATGTTTCTGTTTCTTTCAGCATTGCGTTATTCCAGTAAGACTAAAGAAATACAGTGCAGTCATGGTAAGTCCAGGGTTTTCTAGATCACTAGGAGGGAAGACAAGATATTACCTGAGCAAATTTCTTGCCTTTTTTTTTCTATATAACCCTTAAATGAGCCGAGTGCCTGTAAGGTGTTATGTATCAAAGGAATTTTAAGTAGAAAGAATGTTTATGAATTGCTCAATAATTAGGCAGTTATATTAAACAGGCCTCAAATACAAAATTAAACATTTCTATATGTGCTTATTGTGCTTATTCCAACACTCATTGATTCCTTGCTGTACTTCAGCAGTCTTTGGCCCCTCATTTACAAGAACTTTAGCATACATCTGTTTTTGTGGACCAGCTTTTAAACTTGCATGAAATTGAATCAGCCTTATAACAGGCCAGTTCTCAACCCAATGATTTTAAAGAACTACTTTAGAGTAGAAGAGTTTTCTGAAGTATCTGCTTGTAGTACTGCTGTCTGTACTGGCAACAGTGCTTTCTTCTGCCTTCCTCACCAACATATTATCTGAGGAGTAGTTTGCTTTTCAATGTGAAATAATTGCTCAGCAGAGGAGAGGCTTTCCTACTCATTCAGCCACTTTTCCTCTCTGTCAGTGATCGTACCATACTTCCAGGAGGGCCTGTGTCAGTCAGGGCTGGCTGACTGTCATCACCATCTGATTGCTTGCCATTTTATTTTGAAGTTATCTCAATTCATTTTATTTTGAAATTTCTCCTCTGTTTTTAGCAATTAGTGACATAATCCCTCTAGGTAATGTGTGCAGTATCTGGCTAACAGTTTATGCTGCCATACAGCCAGTATTTCTGTCAGTTTGTGAGCCTCAATTACCCTGCGAATCTAGTCCTGCCCTTTCTCTGGAACATCTCCCTTTACTTTTTAATCTCTGCAAGATTACTGAAATTGCCCTGTTCTGTTTCTCTAGGCTGATAATTGAGGTAGGAAAGGCCCAAACAGAAATGCGTGCATACTTATGACCATTAAAAAAAAAAAAAAAGTCACAAAATTTGTTCCTATATTATAGAGAGAGTTTTTTGGCTGGAGTATTTTCTCAAGTACCCAGTTTTAAACATATACTAGGTAATATATGTGGAAAGAAAATTTTCAATACATAGTTGTTCTGTAAATCTGATTTCAATAGGTTGGATTAAAATATTTGTCACAGATGAGTTGCCAGCAAATGATTATTCTCAGGAGTCATTTGGCAAGCACTACAAAATAAAAGATACATTTGAGCAAATAGGATCTGATTGTGGAGATTTCATAAACAAGAAAGTAGCTGGAATTTTTTGATTTAGGAATTTTAATAAATCATGCTTCAAGCTGTACTACAAATGACCCCATGAGTCTAGATATCTCCATGTGACTTGTTCTTATGTCTAACATACTTTGATTTTTATTGGCAATTACACATGTACATAAACCCTGTACACAGGCTGGTACCTAAGCAGGTTACGAATTTAGGCCTAACTTTTTTTCAAGATCGATTTAAACAACTGGAGGCAGGATCTTGCAGAGCTAATCCTTGCATTTTCAGATGCTTATCGAGACTTAGAAGTTTGTGCCTCTGACTAGAGTCATCGGGCACTGAGTGACTAAAATCCCTCTAGGGCCTGAAAATGACTCTCAGGTGCCAGCAGGACTTTGCATCAGGATTATCAGTCTCACACTGAGCAGGCAGTTAAAATCTTTCTACTGTGCATGTTATCAATCTGCCAGAAGTTGCATGTTACTTATAAATGTTCATACATTTCACTGTTTTTCCTTTGGTGCCTTCTTGGAACAGATAAAGATACCCTATCTCATATCAGGCAGATCTTCACCAGTCCACAGCTGGACTTGAATCCTCAGTTTAACCCAAAGATCAGGGAGTACTATGCAGAAGTCCCATTTGACGTGGTGACAGTGAAGATTGGAGCAGAACCTTCTAACTGTCAGTGCCAAGTCCACCTTGATGAGGTGAAAGGACCGAGGTATGAGCAACAAAATAAATGTTTAAAAGCTGAAAGTGTTGTAAACTTAAGAAATATATCAGGGCAGCAGTGAATATGAGCTTTCATATCCAGGTCTTGATTTTGCACCACAGCCTGCTGGACTTTCTCCCTCTGCCAGCAGCTCGCTTAGGTAAGGTGAGAAATAGAGAAAATAAGTTCAGGTGTATTCATTCAGAATGATCAGTTTTTATCTGAATCACATTATAAGGAACTGACATCAGGAAGGGTACCAGGTTGTCCACTCTTTCTGAGTGATACAATACTGGAGGACATGTGAGAGAGCAAAGTCATCAGTAAATACCAGATTTGAGCACTCACCCACAGTCATGTATGCTGTTTAATCATTACTGCAGTCCTTCGCACAGTTTTGGGTTTCTTAGCCAGATCTCTCACAAACAGCACCACGTGTTTTCAGTAGACATTTTAGGCCAGACCACCCTGCCTTTGGATATCGAGAGGGTCAAGGAGTGTGTGTTTATCTGAACCAGGTGCTTTAGAACCTGAGGGCTGGCCTACTTTCCTTGCTTAGCACTGAATATTTAAAAGGGAAAATAGGAACAGTGATTCACTTCACAGGAAGCACCCTTAACCATTCCTAAATTGGCTTTTCTTTATGGCACAAAGTACCTATGCCACACACTGCCTTTTGACTGACTGCGAAGTGGATACTTCAACTTAGAATGCTTGCTAATAATTAGTCAATCAGTGCTGGTCTGTACAGTTGTTGTTGGCCTTATACCTAGTGTATTTCCTGTAATTTCAGTAAGAAATCAATATTTGTTTATGATTGAAATAAAAGCTCCTGTAAAATTCTGCCATCCAGCTTTTTAGTGTTTTAATATTAATAGTCATTACAACCTATAGAGCCACTGTGAGATAATGAAGGTCTGTAAAAAGTATGAGACCTGTTCCTTGTAAAAGGCAAACAGAATAGCCGTATGCCTTTTTCACTGAAAAGTAAAAGCTCTGAAGGAGCAGGCTCAGTCTTATAGCATTCCTCACTTCACTGCAGTCAGAAGACCACAGTTCTGCTTTGTTCTTGTGTCAGACTGAGTCTGGGATTCCATCATGTTTGGCTAGTAACAATTTTCACAGCTAGGTGACACTTTTCATCTGGCTTGTCTCCCTTCTGACTTCACTGTGGACTTGAACCCTCCAGGAATTATTGTCTCTGGTGCCTCCATTCACAGATTTCCTATCAGAATTGTCACTGCCACTGAAGCTGTTCTTACAGACTTTCTTCGTCATTATTTTGTCTTCTTGAAGGAATTTTAAACTCGTTAGAAAACAGTGTACACTGTTTTTATGTAAAACTATATGTATGGAGTAATAAACTTTTAGAAATAGAAGCCTAAAGGAGCAAGCTTAGCTGCCATAGGCAATGCAGTGAAAATCTTTGTTTCTTCACTGTTAATTCCACTTTCATTTTTTTTTCCTCTTTCAGCATTGCTAACTACCCACTTGGCCTTGGATTGAACAAAATTGTTGTTCTTGTAACAGATGATTCGCAGCCCAGTCCTCAGGTTGTGAGCAGCTATAAAATCAAAATTTATCGAGAGGACCGCCCTAGTCTGCCTGTGTTTGATGACTATATGATATGTGGTTTTGTGCAGGTATTGTCTCTCTTTTCTTTTATCACACAAAGTAATAGTGGATTTTTCTGGTTTCTCTGTAGAGTGTCAGATTTGGTGAGATTAGAACCTGGGCTCTAAATGCTATAATTGTGTGAAATACAACATTTACATAATTTTTTTGGTATACAAAGTAAGTACCTGTTACAGTCAGCATGCATACAAGAAATCTAGATTAATTAATGGTTAATTAATCCTTTCTTTGGTCAGTCAAAACTTCCCTATCAGAGAGCGTGCAGGAAAATCATCAGAGTACCATGTGATGAGGCAGACTGGACTTTCTGTACCTATCTATCTGTGGCACTGGATCTGTGGAAAGTCTTTTACCACCAAAGAAGTCTATGACGTTGGCACATTCTACACTGTTCAGGACAAATGATGCTAGAACATTTATGAATTAAAAGTGTTCATTCTAAAATACAGACACAATGGAAAACAAGCAAAACCACAAAACACCTGCTCAAAGGAAGTGACAATTTCTGCTTAGATCCCATTTATCCAACTATAAGTTTGGGTATACAAATAAATTACTCCTAACAAATAACAATCTTTAGGAAAAAGTGGGTCTGTTGAATGAAAAAAAAGTTTGAGGGTCTGTTGAATGAAAAAAAGTTTGAGAGTCTGTTCCATAGGGCTTAGGAGGGGACTGTGGGAAGATGGAGAGGCTTGAGCTGAGACAGACACAAAATTGAAAGTAAGAAAATAAAAGAAGGGAACAGTGAAGCTTCCAGTTACCTGAAGTATGATGATAATTAAATTCTTCAGAAAAGAAAAAGAAAAAGAAAAGAAAAGAAAAGAAAAGAAAAGAAAAGAAAAGAAAAGAAAAGAAAAGAAAAAGAAAAAGAAAAAGAAAAAGAAAAAGAAAAAGAAAAAGAAAAAGAAAAAGAAAAAGAAAACCTGGAGCATAGCTCTATTTTCCTTTTCCGGTTCCCTTCTGTATACTACAGAAGTTACTTTTGGGTGGGCAAAGTCTGAGCAATTTAAGTGATGGATCCGATCAATAAGTATTTCTATTAATTGCAAAGAAACAAGCACTGGAATTTACAACAAGAACCAATGATATTATAAATGCTGATGGGCAATAATTATCTCAGTCTGCAAATCAGAACTTTCAGATAATATATATATAGCAGTCACAGCCTACTGACTGCTGATCTGCCTACCTGATTGCGATAAGTCTGCCACCACACTACCCATTTGTTGACTCTTCTCTCGAAATTAACTTACGAACTTAAAAGGTCAAGGACCATCTTTTTGTTCTTTGTATTGGCTCAGTGCTAGATCTAGTAGTTGCTACGGTAAAGCAAACAATAATTAAAGCATCTAATGCCTAAGATTTTTATTCATGTGTACATCAATTAGCCAGACATCTTGAGTGTGATGGAGCAGAACCCAGCATCTACCCTTCCGAATTTCATGCCATTGATGATTGCTCTATGCTTCACTGTATCTAGGTCCCTCTGAAAGGCTTCTGTCCCTTGAGAGAGCTAACAGCTCCTTCCAGTTTGCTGTCATCAATGAACTCACTGAGGATGCATTCTACTCCTGCATCCAGGTCACT
Organism: Gallus gallus; assembly: GCF_016699485.2. NCBI lineage: Eukaryota > Metazoa > Chordata > Aves > Galliformes > Phasianidae > Gallus > Gallus gallus. Next base: position 23,500,624 of record NC_052532.1, on the reverse strand, counting down.
GATAAAAATGTTGAACACAACCAGCCCTAGAATTGAGCTGCTAGTGACAACCCACCAATCAGATGTAACTTCATTCACTACAACTCTGTGAGGTCTGCTGTTAAGCCAATACATCAAGCAGCGTGTAGCTGTTCATGTCACAGTTGAACAATTTGTCCAGAAGGGTGCTGTGAGGGACAGTATCAAAGACCTCACTAGAATCCAGGACAATTACATCCATCACCTTCCCTTCCCTTCATGCACTAAGTGAGTGACCTTATTGTAGAAGGAGATCAAATTATTTAGTCAAGAATTTCTCTTTGTGAACCCATTTTGATATCAATGGTAAAAGCCTTCAAATGCCTTTCAACAGCACCAAGGATAATTTTGTCCATAATTTTTCCAGGGACTGAGGTCAGGCTAACAGATCTGTAGTTTCCCGAGTCTTCTCTCATGCCTTTTATAGATGGATATAATGCTGGCTAGCTTCCAGGAGAGTATCAGTAAGCTGAGCACTAGTAAAAAAAACACCCTGTCTGAGATGATGTGAGGAAAGCCCCTCTTGTCACCCAATTTATAATGGCATATCTGCATGTAGAAAAAGGAATTCAACATCTTGCACATCCTCCCACACTAGAATTTACACTGTTGTTAAGGTTTTATGATAGCATTTATGAGACTGAGTATGAATCTTCGAAGTACTGTCAAGGTAAAGAGATCTAGAATGATAAAAATAAAACATCTTAGAAGTTATTTTTGATTGAGCTTAGTTTACTGCTCATCTGTGAATAACTGCTCTCTAATTAAACATAATTGTTCAGAGCTAGGGAGGACTCAAGGAGTTTAAAGTAAAAATGAGATGAAAAGCATTCTTGCGGTATCTAATCAAAGCTCTGAAGATACAGTATGAGATTCCAAATCAGCATTTTTTTAGATATGTTAAAGGTAAACTTGTCAGAGAGCACATTTCAAAAACAAAGGCTGAAGCTGGTGATAGACATGGCATTCTGAAACACTCAAAAGCCTACTCATTGTCCTTTTCCCTATTTACTACATCAGTTTCCTGCCTTTTACTTAGAGTGATGGTTTTTATCAACAGAAAGCTCACTTCTTAAATAGCATAATTACATTCTGCATTTCAGACCAGAGAACATCATGGGCTCTTACGAGGGGGGTTAATACAGCCTGATCAATGGCATGAGTGCTTGTTCTCCTAGTAACTAGACACCTGTTTTAGGAGCAAAAGGATAAATACAGCGTGAACTGATGGAGTCTCCATTGGACACTTGACTAGGCACAACTGGGATCACACATTGGGAGAGAAAGGTCACTGACAGTGGTGTGGTCTTTCTCACAGAAGGCTTCAGTTAAAATTATAATCCATAGACTTTTTGCCTGACTTTCTTTTATGTTTAATCCCATTAGGATATTCAGGTTTCACTGCAAGCCGATACTATAAGGAAAGTTACCATAAAAAGACAGAGCGTGGGATGCTGTTTCCAGTCTTCTAACAATTCTCATGCAGTTGAATAATCCTGGATTAATATCAAGGCTATTGAATTAAGAAGTGTGTGGTTCCAAGCCTTGCAGCCTCTAAAAGGAAAAAAATATATATATTGTCCTTTCTCCTTTTTTGATAGTAGCTGTAATATCCTCATTAAAACCGGATCAGCTGGGGACAAATTGTGGCATCACCACAGCACCTTCAGTGACTTTCATTACCTTTCATTATGTGTTCTGCGTTCGGACAGTATTGCTGGGGCTGCAGGTGGAAAGGTGCTTTAACTTAATTTTATGGAACCATTCGCAGTATTCAAAATAAGTGTTCCTGGAAGAGGAGGTGCCATTTAATGATACTCTATGAAGCTGCAATACCAAGACAGAGCTAAGAAAGCAAAAAAAAAAAAAAAAAAAAAGCACTCAAGTGAAAGATTCCAGAGCTACTTACACACACACTGTCAGGAAGAACAGACTATTTTATTAATTCTTGCAGGGCCAACTGTCTTTAAAACACAAATAGGTTTAACTATACCTCATTTGAAAGGTGTGATTACTTCTTTCATTGCTACTCTTTGCATAGCTTGTGTCATTGACAGTAACCCATGATGTGCTTGGGGAACCTTGTTTGGCACTGTGAACATTTGTAGCTGTCATATCTTGTTATTGCATGTTATTTGTGTGTATATTTTAGTAATACACTTAATAATTTTGTTTTGCATTCACTATGAGGAGCAGTTAGTGAGTATTATCTTTTCTAGACACAGTGTGTATCATCTGCTTTGTGTGTTTGCTTAAAACTTGCAAAAGTACCTTCCAGAGTCAGTGCAGTGCAGTGTGCGTTTTAAGGATATTCAATCTCTTCTACAGCTTTCTCAGGTCTGAGAGAAAGAAAATACAATAGAACAGCTTTAAAAACTTACCTGATGTTTGAAGTCCATTTTCAACTGTGTGCTGTTCCAATTACAATGCTTTTCATACAAGATAGTACATGTAAAATTTGTGTCAGTCATAGAAACATGAACTCTTATTTGAGGCTTTCATAAAAAGATTTCAAGCTTGCAAAAATGGAATAGTGTCCATAAAAATAAAAAGAAAGAAGCCTGGGAAACAAGTATCTTGTCCTCATCAGAACAGATTTGAATCACATTCATCTCTTTTGCAATTCCCATCAGTTGCATTAGATTCCGTGTGACCTCCATGATGAACCACACATTTCTTCTGTCCTTACTGCATTGTGGATTCTTTGTGCAGACTTTTAGGTTTTTTTTGCAGTATCCACTGTGGTAGCAGTCAACCTTCTTGGCAGTGCTGCGTTCATGTCACTATAAGACATGCAGAAGGTGCATCTCTTGATTTGAATATACAGCCAAATCATACCAGAAAGTAGATTTTATCTTACTTGCAAAGTCAGCTGATTTCCCCTTCAGAAAATAAAAGAAAATAAAAGAAAATCCATTATATGTGCAGTCACACCTTGTGTTCCTTAGTCTTCTCAGATCTAGAGCTAGTCAGGTTTTTTTCCAGTATTCTTGATTTTTTTTTTCAGAAAACAGCAAGAAAAATACCCTAACTTTAAATTACTTTGAATTCTCTCTTTTCCTTTTGCTGCTCCTTTTTTAGAAGCCTTATTATTATGCTTTTTTCAAAAGAATATCCTTTGATTAAATGGATATTTCCTACTCAAAATGTGTGATGTTGGCGTAACTGTTAGTCTAGAGATTTTAGCTATCATTGGATTCCAAAAGTAGAACTCTGTTTCAGAGAGTGGCTGAGACAAGAAAAAGTCACTCATTCTTAGGCCTGAAATACTCAAGCTGTATTTAAATTTTCTTCGGAAACAGTGGTGGGAGCATAGTATGGAAGCCACCTTTCCAGGAGTAATGCCAACTTAAGCATTCCTTCCTTGCCTGCAGCTATGCATGCACCAGATGGAAGACCTTTTTTTTAAAAAATTATTTTTAATGGACTAGTTTCTAGGATAAGATTCCCGGTCTTACCGTGTTAGCATAATGGAAGGGATAGAAGCAACTGGATCCAGAAGAGTGGCAGTGGGTGCTGTGTTAAGTCAGCGTTTGCTTTGTCCAGAAAATAAAATCACATCCATATGGGGTTTAAAGCTTTTATGAGTGAAAAGTTACAGCTGTACGGAGAAAACCAGAGTTCTGGCTTTAAATAAACAGGAGCTTCATGTCCAGAAATCGTAGATGTGATTTGCTGGTGAAAACACATGAAACACTAGAACTACATATGTGTTGCTATTAATCTATTAAATAAAGCATACATGAGTTTGTTTTGCTTTATTATTTTCTTTTTTGTATGCTTGTAACCATTCACTAGGAAATACAGAGTAGCTCTCATATAAACTTGAGGAGCAAACACATAGCAAACAATGCACTGTTAAATTGCAGGTATTTCAGATGGAAGCCCCACAGCAATTAGAGAACTAATACACAGAGACTGACATAAATTATATCTTCAGCTTACATCTTCAGCTCCTATATATCAACATGGCTTAATTAATTTAAAGGGAGCGATTCCAAATTATACTAATAGAGTACCTGTCTTGACAGAATTTAGGTATTGTAAGCAATGTTAGTGAGTGATTTCACTTGCAGAAAAGCTGCTGAAATTTTTAGTAATTTTCCTAAATCCACAGTCGGACAACAGCTCACAAAAACCTAAAAACCACTGAAAAAATTTAAAGCATGAAAGATAAGAGATGTATAATCATCATTTACAAGCAGAATATTTACAAGCACCTAGTGTAATAGCACAGCTTGCTGCACCTGAAAATTGTATTTTAAAAGTTATAAAAGGTGGAGGTTTAAATACTAAGTACACTGAGCTAATTTCCAAGTAGCGAGTTAATTTCTGTGTATATCAGAACAAAACGTTCTGTGAAGTCAGCATTTTCTAACTGTCAACATCTATGCCATTGGGGAGAGAAGGCTTGCCACATTTTCTTAATTATAAGAAAGGCTTTTGTGTTGATTTAAAATATTGCTTTGTGGATGACTCAGAGGAACAATTAACCATTATGATGGATCTCCTCTGCATTTGTGCTATTCTGTGCTTGACTCCTTTTGGATCTCAGGACCAGAGATGTGGCTGTTAGGCTGGTATCTTGGTCAGCAGCCAGTATCTGCTGCTTTAAAGGGAGGTCTGGAAAGCTCAGCTGAGCAGAGATCTGTCTCCTTGGGGGAATTAATGTAATACTTCTAGATTTTCTTTTTATAAATCAAATGCTCGCTTCCTTCACCGACATAGTTGACTTCATATATAATCTGCACCATCATCTGTTAATCACTGGTTCTTGCAGTTTCTGTTCCCTGTCAGACAACTGCTGTGCTCTGAAAAATTGGAATGAGGTGGGAAGAGCTAGCAAAAGGATCAGTATGGCTGTGCTTCAATTTAAGTGTCTCTTTCTCTAGACATGGAATGAAATTTTGCTTCAGAGCTTCATCCAGTACCTCCAGTACAAGCTAGGACTACCATCACAGCCTCCAGCATTTTGGGGATGCCACATTACAGAGCCCAAATTTGTAGGCTCAAGTCCAGCATGGGTCTGGCTGCCTGGCATATAGTCTTCCTTTTTAATGCATTTTGCTTGTTTTCTCAATTTGATATTAGCTGTGCTTATTCTTCTATGTAAATAGGTTTCCTGTTTAACACATGACACCAGATTAATGCCAGATGCCTTCCAGGAAGCTTCTCCAGAAGTATCAGGCAGAGAGCAAAGTGAGTGTCTGTTTCCACGCAGCAGCTTCATTTGTCATTATTATGATGGCTTGAACATAGGAAATGGTGTGTTACACAGATCGCTAGTGGACAACTTGCCAGCAGGGCTTTTAGGCAAGCCACATGAATGCTGGTTTACTGATTCAAAAGGCAATTATGACTGAGATCATAGAATCATAGAATGGCTTGGGTTGGAAGGGACCCCAACAATCATCATATTCCAACCCTCTGCCTGTGGCAGGGCCACCAACCTCCCAACCAGGTTGCCTAGGGACGCATCCATCTTGGTCTTGAACACCTCCAGAGACAGAGCATGATATTAACAAACTCATTTCATTTATGATCCTTTCCAGAGGAAGTGCAAGGTTGCTACAATAATTCACCCTTTAAGAGATATTATTTTTTGGCAGCTTTCAGCCTTCTTTTTTCCTATGTTTCCTTTTGTTGGGCAACAGTCTTGAAGTTAGAAGCTTCTTAAATGAGCAGTGATCTCACTCTTAATTACCACTGAATTTACTGACACCAACCTATGCAACAGATTTAATAATTCCCTCCTCTGCATGTTTGCAGCATAGCACAGCCTTCCTAAAAGCATCCTACCATCCTAGGAACTCATTTAGGTGAATCCTGATTTGAAGGGTTATTTTGCTATCATACTGCCATAGAAGAATGCTAGTGTATAATTATGGGAGGAACAAAACTGTAAAAGATAAACTTCAATGACCTTAAAGAACAATTCTATTCTCACGTGTTCAGGCTGTTCTCTCCCTTTATACAATTACTTATGTCATCTCATGGGCATGCATAATACTTAAAAGACACAGAAGATGAAGATCTTCCCAGGAGCCCGCTGAATAGATACTCTTAATTGCATGACTACAAATGTTAGGGAGCCAAATTATGACCAGTATGATTGCAAATGGTGAGCAAGATCCCACTGGTGCTGGTGGGGTGTGTGATTGGACATTGTAGCCTAACAGATGTCTTGTAATGCCTGCTCCCAAGGGTGCTGCAGGAGGGGAGATGCTGAGGCAGACAACATGCTGTAGAGGCAAATGCTTCAGATACAGCGCATTTTCCAAGCCAATCAGGGACTGCTAGGACAGATTGGACTTGACCAAGGGTATTTTGATTCCATGCCTTTAACCACAGGATTGAAATGTCTTTTTAAATAATAGCAATGAGCCATTGTGGGTGAATTTGAAAAGAGACAGACAGCAATAAATGCTGGGTAGGCAATTCAGTTCCTGGGAGAGTACAGTTCTATGGAAAAGCTGATCAAAAAGCTGGTTTTGTATAATTCTTCTTAGTTATAGGGTTTTTGTTTTTTTTTAAGCTATCAGCCAATCATCCCTGATATTTGGAATAGATTTTTGCTTAGAGTCCTTTTTTGCTGTTGATTTGGATGATTTTGTTGTGACATAGGCTCAGTAACAAGTTCCATTTTGCTAGAAAACTGGTAGCAGCAATTTTCACAGAAGGCTCCATGCAATACAGACTTTCATGTGCTTATTTCTCTTTAATCTTCCTGCTCTCCACAGGGATTCCTCCATGCATTTCTGTGTTGTGGCCCAGCAAGGGCTGGAGAGCTGTGTTTGAGTCACTCCAGCCTGAGGCCATCCTGATGGCTGAGTTCTTTGGGGGATCCCAACCCAACCTGACCACCTACAGAAAGGTCACTTCCTTCTGACTGCCTCTTGCCTGCAATAGTGCACTTCTGGGGTCAGACCCTGAGCAGACAGAGGCATACAGTCCTGAGACGATGCACCTTCACGTAGGGTGCTAGGGGCTACCAACTGGCTCTGGGCATTCTCCTCCTCAGCATCCAGATCTCCAAGTCACCTAATGAAATCTCTTGAGATCTCTGGAGAGAAGACAGTGATTCCCCTGCAAATAGTCAAGGACTGCTTAGAAGCCATTGTTTGCCCTTGGTTGCACTGGAAACATAGCAAAGCCCATCTCAACTACCCTGGTGGGCCAGGTTCTCATTTTTCAGACTTTTCATTGCTTACATCAACTGTGCTAAACTAGTGATTCAGAATCTAGACCATATTTTTTCTGTGCTTCCATTTCTGATTGTGCAATATTAGGATATAAGATATTCTTTTATGAGTCTTTTTATGAGTCATATGCATATGAGAGCCACAAGTATGAGTCAAGCATTTCTTCTTTCCTAGCTCCAGAAAGTGCAATGCTATGTTTAAAAGTACAGTAATAGGAGGGACTGGAGAGAAAGAAAAGGTCATCCAAGGTTTCAGAAACATTGCTGAGGTATCTAGCTTATATTTGGGGTAAATGGCCATGTTGGTGTTTGTATTCTGCCAGTGTACCTGATTCAAGGAGAGAAAGTTCATGAATGACTAACACTTTACACAAAGTTTTGCAGCTGTGATCAGAATGCCAGCTTGTTAGCTGCAGACAAATCAGTGTATGCATATGGGCAAAGTATTTAGAAGATAATCACAGTAACAGTATTGTGCGCTGTACATGTGACTGATTACTTTTTAATATATAAATAGTCACTGCAGTTTGTACTGGAGGAAAAGGCATTTTTACAATATACATAATAGTAAAGGAAAAGAAAAATATCCTTAATCCTAGCTCTTTCAACAATGAGAAGACTGCCATTGACTTTAATGTTCTTTGGATCTGACCTTGCTACTCTTATTTCACTGGTGTTCATTAATATGACCTGGACTCAAAAATGTGTCTGCAGAGAACATAGTATGCCTGCGTATGCATCTCCAGGAACAATAGCTGTGCTATAGGCAAGGCATGGCAGAGCAAAGGGAGGTGCACAAATCAGCCATATGGTACAATGGAACAATGGAGACCGAAGTGATTTATTGCTGGGCTACATAAAGGCTATCAGCTCTTCAGGCTGTGTACTCCCAAAGATTTAAAATTCAGATCTTATTTCCTTGTATTATGTTGGTAAAAAGGATGTGACATGACTGAAATTCTGTCATGGGTTTCATGGTCCAATGTAATGGTTTGATCAGTTCTGACCAGTTCTCACTGAAAGAGCCAAAGATGTTGTAGCACCAGAAGTGGGATTCTTCTTCTGTCTGCCACATGAATGCAGGCAAACAGGATAATACCTTGCCTCTGTTAACACCTGAAACACTTGAAGATTGTATAAACATATGAGTTGGTCTTTGAGATCTGGGTCTGTCCCAGACAAAATGGAGAATTTGATCAGCCCTGTTTAGAAGTTTTAGAGATGGTATGCCTTGTGGACTGGAAAATCAAACAAGTATTTAGCCTAACGCATGTCTCTCTAACATCAGTCTGAAGCAGTAGTACCTACGTCATAGGAGCCATAGTTATACTAGATGGTCCTTAGGGTCCCTTCCAACCCAAGCCATTTTATTATTCTGTGATTCAATGGAAAACTTGTTGAAAGTCAAAATCCAACTGCCTTTCTAAGAGTTGAAGATGTAAACAAGGCAGGCAGTGATCTTGATGATTTTACTTTGTTCCTAGGTAGTTTCTTGTTGTAGAACGTTCTCAACTGAGATCCAAAATACATAGTTTTGAGCTCCTTATCTGGTTAATCAGATAATTTTCTGCTTAGAGTGATAAATATATAAAACAGTTTATCTTGTTTGTACAGGGTGCTGGTATTGGTCTATGCTACGTATATGTAAGACAGTGAAAGCTTATTGTGTTTAATTGGTCTGGCTTTATGCTCATTTAACATCTTGTTAAAAAGCAGCAAAATAAATCACTGAGAATCATTTACTGTGAAAGACAAGCCTAACACCAGAAGGAGACACTTCTGCCAGTCAGGAAACCGATCCTCCATTGCTCTTGTTCCTTTCAGGATCAAGGTAGATAGAAAACACAACTCCCAGTAAAAGACAAACAAGAGACTCACTTTCCTTTGTGAGTATCTTCACTGAGAAAGTCAGCTTTACAGTATATATCCATTGTTATTTCTGAGGCTGTAAGATTGTCTGCATCCTACAGACAACTGTTATCCTCTTCACCCATCCCTCTACAGTTTGTGTTTCAAAGCTGAATTCCAGGGCATTCACTACTGACAGTTCAATTACTATATTCTTTTCAGTTCACTTCAAACGCTGCTGTGAGATTCATCAGAAAATGTGAAATAGCCTGTTGAATTTTCCCCTTGATGATGCCACAATAGATGCGAAAGAAGAGCCTTCAGTGTGAGGCTTCCTAAGTGTTAACAGATCATAAAAATTGGCAACAACTGTTGTGCCGAGTATCATAATCTGCAAGAGGAGGGCCAGCAATTCCACAGCGATGAGAAGAGAGTGCTTGGTGTTTGAGCTGTGGTCACATTTGCCTTTCAAGTCATTTCTGCCCCATAACGCACTTTGTGGGAGAAGAAAGCTAATGCAGCTGCCTTTGCTAATCAGTCAGTAAGACCCAGCCCCTCTGGGAGGCAGGCGAAGGCAGATACCTACTGAGACACACAATCCTTGCTGATTAACAGTGAAAGCTGGTAAAGTTACTCTCTAAGACTGTCTGGCCCATCAGCTCCAGAAATGTAATTTAGATGATTATCTACATGCCCATTAAACCTTGTGACCCATTGCTAGTCTGTTTGAAGTTTGCCTGCTTAAACTTGCTAATAGGAAGAATAGAAGGATTAACTCAGAGGTCATGAAATAAGAGAGCAGTAAAGATGACAAAAAAGGCAGAGGAAAACTTCCTACTGTGTGTATTTAGTAAAGAAAAGGATCCACACCACCAGTCATCTCAGCAGATACTGTTACTTTACTAAGCAAGCAAGCCATCTGGAACTCAAGCCATTTAATACTTTTTTAATGTTTCCCACCTATTTTGTTTAGCTGTGTAAAACAAGTGTGCTACCTGCATGATAAATGTTATCAAGTTAGGTGTTTCCAGAACAGAATGCAACATGTTGTAAAAGAGCATGGAACAACTGATGTGTGATAAGTGTTTCTAATTTTGCTCAGGGTTACAGTGCATAGATATAAATCAGGAAGCACTTAAGTTAAATCAGTCACCAAAAAGTAATTGAATTAAAGTCAGCACTGAGGCCAGCCTTGCTCCATGTTGGGTGGAGACCTCTATCTATTACAATTGCTTGTGAACTTAAAGATGACTGATGAAAAGTTGATTTGGCTAATCTGTTTTTTGAATTAGTCAGATTGAAATAAATATAAAAATGTGTAATGATTCTGATAAATGAGTCACAAGATGCTGCAAAAATTTGGTGACCAACTAAAACTAAATTTATAATGAAAAGGTGGGATTCATTTCAGGCAGCAGAATGCAAAGTGCCAGTACCTCTGTAAGGGCGCGTGGAGGGGGTCTGACTGATACTGAGAGAAAATGAGCATGACCTTTACAAAATTCTGAGATTCATGTAGTACTTCTGCATATACTGCTCCCCTTGCAGTGAATCCTTGTCCTTTTGCTGAAGGTAAAGTCAACATACTTGCTGAAAAATAGTGGCAGGGGGCATGTTTCACTTTATTTCAGAGAGGGCGAAACCATTTCACTAGTGTCTAGTTCCTTAGCTCTTGTGGTGAGAGATCTCTGTATTAAGAATTACTGCAATAATTTTTGCAGATTTATTTTATTTTCAAATGTGATTTTTGATGATACAATTAAATATAGTTCTGCTTCTCATTCCATTTTATTTTGTTGAATTAAGCATGTTTACCGGTTGAAATCTCTGTATATCCCAAGCTCCTTTCACTCACACATATAACTATGTAAGAAGGAAATAAATATACTATTGGGAAAAAAAAAATGAAACCATATTCAGTGCAGCAGCAATTAGTTTTAGAACTCAGGACTTTGATTTCCTGAATATTCTTAGTCAGTATCTTTGGCAGGTACTGGAAACTGGGACACACTGCTCTGAATCTGATGCCTGTGCTTTGAAATGAAATGCATCAGTGTTAGAATTCCACCCTAAGCATCACACTGAAGCTGCATTGCATCTTAATCTGGCTAAAAGTGTCCAGCTTTAGTACTGATCATAATTGCTATCTTCAATCAGGAGCAGTTTGCAATCATGTGTTGATCGCACTGACAGTGGTCCTGACCTTGAAAAATACATTTTTCCGAAAGCTTTAGGAAAGCAAACTTCTATTCCTTAGTCTTCCATTGAGTGGCATGTGCTCAGCTGCTTACTACCAGACTGCTTTGGAGTCCAGAAGTTATTCATAAATTTCATTCCATCTGTGTTGTCTGAAAAATAAAGTAGATGCCAATATCTTCTGGGAAGCCTTGTAGAAAACAGATCAAAGGCTTCTGGAGTTTATTTAAGAAAGGCCAGTTGTGAGTGGCTTAGTGTCTGAGCATGGCATGAAAAGTGAAACAGCCATGACCATGAAGCACCAGAAGTCCTCTGGGGTTCAGTAAAGAATTTGAGTAGTATGTGGTGCAGGTGTGCCAATGTCTCATGCTGTCATTCTGTTATTCCTTTGCTTGCAAAATGAATGTTGTGCCCTATGTCTCACCCTTAGGAGGAAAAATAGAATTTCTCAAGCCAATAGGATATAGTTTTTCATTCAAATAGTGAAGTTCAAATATTGAATTTCATCTTTTCTAGGTCATTTTGTGTAAAGGATCTATGAATCTGTGTAATTTACTTAACTTGCAGTCAGTGTTATGGCTGACGTTTTTAAGTAAATTTACTAAAAGTAAATCAGACCCTTCCATGTATTCCTTCCCCATGTGTTAGAGACAGATTTCTTTCTTGTTAGAATTATCTATTTTGTTTATGCCTACCACTACTATGTACCACAGAATGCCTTAATTTGTAGTATTCGTGGAGGCAGTTGCAACATCCCTCCAGTCTTATGTGTGATAGATCGGAATTCAAATAGGACGTGGGTTTAAGACTGCCCCCAATCACTCAAACCTCCTAACCTGATTCCTTGTGGGAAACAAAGTGCTTCAGCAGGGAAGTTCAGTCTCTGTCAAACTAAGCACACCCCATCCCTTAAGAAATGGATATTTTTAATCTCCTGACAAAACAATGAATACCATTCTCTTGTGTTTCAAGATAAGACTAAGATCTCACATGGAGATAAATGGTATCTCTTGATTATATTTTGTAAAAGCAAAATAGTTTTTATAATGCTTCGCTGGAGGAACATGCAAAGTTGAGAATTTCTGTCTAGCGATCTGATTGCCCACTTCGTCACTTATTTTCAGGAAGAGGGGGGATAGCGAATAACAGGTATCAGGAGTGGATTCACCTGTTTTAAAGATCAAACTATGGCTTTTTTTTAGCAATGAAATCATTTTAGAAAAGCTGAAGGAACTTTCTAGAAATTTCCAAGTGGAAAGGATCCAGAGAGAAAGGGAGCAGAGCTCAATAGATGTCTCACGTCTGTATGCATCACATCTCACTCCAAACTGCTGATCCCTACTGCTTCCATTGTGCTATTCCTTTTCTAGTCCAACAGCCCAGTGTTTTTCACAGTCCCACATTAAAAATTAAAAAACAGATTGGAGAAAAAAAATATGCTCTAGGTATATTTGCTTTTAATTAAAAACATTCTTAAGTAAAATAATTATTTAGTTTGCTGCAACAGCATTTTCAAAAGCTTGATAGAAAGGTTAGAGGATTTTCATTTAGTGTTCATTGCTGCTTTATTTTTGAGACAAACCTTTAACACTTCAGAATTCTTTGTGAAAGAGGGTGGATTGATAGAAATGGTTTCTGATATTACCAAGGATCTCTGAGAGCTGCCAAATAAATTCTAGGCAAAATGGAATGCTGACAGAATGCAGGAGCTGAGCAACAATATGGTGACAACAAAAAGACCCAGGAAATACTTGGGGAGAACTCTAATCCCCATGACTTGATGAGGTTTCAGATGGAAAACATGAAGATTTAGTGTGTTTTTCTTCAAGGAGGCATGCACGCTTAACTTCACGTACTGTGGACATTTCCAGTGAAGTCAGTGGGACAACGTGTTCTGAATAATACCATATGTCTTCATCTTTGCAGGCTCAAAGTAGAATTTATTAAGTCTGGGGAGTGTATAATTGCATCCATGTTCACATTTGTCCAGTGCTATAACAGGACAATCAGTACTTATTTCTTCCTAAAACAGAAACATATTTGTAGTGATTATCAGTGGCAGTGGCTTTTGTCTTCTAATTCTTTTGTTCTATTTCATGATGATATGCTTTGATATTTATGGAAAATTAGCTTATTCTTTAGTTAGGAAAAAATACACATTAATGTCAGTTTTATGTGAATTATTACATTAGTAATTCAGCAAGGCATATTTATTGATGACACAGAGACAGTAAATGTCAGTGAGTTGCTTATACATCTAAGGGGCTTTAATCATCTCTTCTGAACTAGTTTTAAACAGACATTTTCCAAAGTCTGTAAAAGTTTCTGCACACAATAATCTACTAGGATGATCAAAACGATCAGAGGGAAAATATCCTCTCTTTTTTTCTTTTTTCTTTTTTTTCCTGTCTTTCTTTCTGTCTGTGCATTGAGAGGTCCACCACTGATGCCCCTTTCATAACAAAAAAAGCCCGTAGTCTGTCCTGGTGGACAGTAGATTGACAGTGAGCCAGCAATGTGCCCAGCACGTCAAAGGAGGTGGTCCTCCCTCTCTGCTCTACCCTGGTGAGACCGCATCTGGAGTGCTGTGTGTAGCTCTGGACTCCCCAGTTCAAGAAAGACAGGGAACTTATACAGATTCCAGCAGTACAACACAAAGATGGTGAGGGGTCTGGAGCATCTCCTGTATGAGGAAACGCTGAGGGAACTGGGGCAGTTCAGCCTGGAGAAGAGAAGACTGAGAGGGGATCTTACCAATGCTTATAAATATCTAAGGGATGTGAGTCAAGAGGATGGGGCCAGGCTCTTATCAGTGATGCCCAGCAAGAGGGCAAGGGAAAATGGGACAAACCAGAACACAGGAGGTTCCACATAAACATGAGGAGAAAGTTCTTCACTGTGTTACAGAGCACTGGAACAGTCTGCCCAGAGAGCCTCCACTGGAGATATTAAAAACCCATGTGGACACTTTCTCCTGTAAGCTACTGCAGGGAACCTACTTTAGGAGGGGGTTGGACTCCAGGGTTGGAAGGGATCTCCAGAAGTCCCTTCCAACCCTTATGATTCTTTGTTTCTGTAACGGGAAGAATTGAATTTGTGTTTATTTTTTTGCTGGAATGACTGAGCTTTTACATTAGAAGCATCATACTTAGGTAATTACTCAGAGTTCAGGTTGTGAACATCTCCTTTTATTTTTATAAACAAAGTAAGAAAATAGTCAACTTACTATAGTTACCTTGCTGGTATGCTTAAAAATTCTCCCTAAATGCATTTTATCAGCAGTATTAAATGAAACTCTCTCAAACATTCTGTATCTGTTTTACTCAAGACAAAAAAGTATATTCAGTAAAAAATTTGTTTGATTGGTTGATAATTTAAGCATTCTTTTTTCTTATAATTGCAAAATGCCTTTAAGTATTGCACAATGCACCTGGCAAATACGATTTTACATTCATCCTTTCCTAAGTTCAGTGGTCAACATGATGCTTTCTGTTGTGAGCACAGAGCTGCAAAATTGTCATTTTCATTACCAAAATGGCCACTCTGGTTACTGTTCTTTTTTGCTTGCAGTTAAAGATGTGAGGTTTCTCCTCTGTCAAACCTTTCCATTCTTTGTACTGCATAAGTTGACAAGTCTAACCTAGGAGTAAACACAGCTTATGGAATCCTCTGGCTGATAGCTAGCTGAGAACAGATTGAAAACTGAGGTCTTTATGGGGATCTGAAAGTCACAAAATAGGATTAAAAAAAAAAAAAATTAAACAGTGCAGTAATGGCTGACCTTAGGAAACCATCCATAAAGAGAAGACATGTAATGCAGAACCAGTCTTTTAATCTTCCCATTAAAATCTCAGGAAATTACTCTTAAATTCTCTAGAGACTGTGGAAGGGCTTAGAGGTTTGCTGGTTTTGTTTGTTTGTTTGTTTGTTTGTTTGTTTAAATTCAAAATTCAAATGCTACGGCTGGAAACTCTCATATTACTCTGAACGTAATGCCTCTTATTTACTTTTGTGGAAACTGCAACAGACACAAATAACTTAATAGCACTATTTGATAAAACAAATTCTCAGCTACAAAGCACTCTTTTTTGACATGGTCACTACTGTTAGCCGTGCATTTTCACCAGCCATGAGTGAAAGAGCCTGAATGCTGCACTCATAAAAATCTGCACCAGTGGGGGTGACCCACTGCCACTGTCACCACTGCTGGAACACACTACCCACTACCTCACTGTGCTCACTGACAGTGCTTGGTCTCCACAAATGTTCTGCAAGTGTTGATGAATGTCAATGGATGCAATTTTTTCTGCATGGAGGAATTCAGTGACACACCTTTGCTTTATGTGCACTTTCACGTCAGGTGCCATTGGCGTCAGACTGCCCCTCTGCTGCCATCTGTCACACAGCAACAACATGTAATGGAATATTGGTGGGAAGGTTCAGCCTCTACTGCCGTACCACCGCCATCTGCCTCTGTTGTTGTGGGCCAACATAATAACATAGGAGGCTTTACTATCAGAACAGCCCTCGTAAAACCTTCATGAAAGCTACTGACAGAGCCAGTCCTGAGTACTGGATTTTGATTTCAAATCTGAATTCTCATGCTCCAAAGCTTTCAGAGTGTCTTAGACAGGGACGTTTTTGGCCTGGCACTTCCCTACTCTATGAACAGAGGGATTTTATTACAATCCAGCTTTTGCACAAGAACTTGTAAATACATATATTTTTTACATTTGTCCTGAGTAGAAACCTAGAAAATACTCTCCAACTGGTCGAATGGATAGGTCTATTGAATGTTAATGCTTCTGTCTCGTGGTGCTAGTGACATTATCACTTCTCCCCTTGCAATCCATCTCCAGAAATGCAGCTTTCCTTGATCTCCAATAATCCTATTTTGCTAAACAATTAAATTAAACCTGGATCATCTCTCCCACTGTGCTAAAATGTGTACATATGTGATCCCTGCCTATGAATGCACAACGTAGGTTTCTGCACTATGCATACTGTATACCAGCAAACAAATGGCAGGAACATGTGACTGGAGAATTTATCTGTGTTTCAGTAACTTTGAGATAAAAACACTCTCACAGGGGCTATAGGGACCAAAGGAAAGTACTACAGTTGTCTCTACAAACAGAAAGCTCACTGAACGAAACAGCCATGTGAGGAAGACATCTACAGCAGTAGATGTCAGCCCCTGGCAGGTGCACTTGCAGTGGTATTTCAGTATTTTATTTCTGGTATTCAAAGCTTCTTCTCTGTTACAACAATGAGAACCTCTGCCATTGCTGCTCCCTATTCATTTGTTCATTCGCTGTTCCACCATAACATCTTGACTGTTACAGAGTGTTCGAGAAACTAAACCTCGTGTTTAGAGCAAAACCAACGAAATGAAATTAATAACAGTACTAAATTATGGCACTTTGCTTCTCCTGCCTCAAGGTTTTTTAGGACTCAAAATTTCTTCTCTTTCTTCTTCCTTTTTCCTATACCTTTCTAACTTCTTTTCATTACCTTTGTGAATTCTATATGTTGCTCTGATGTAGATTGGCTGAGGGAATTAGACTGGTTGAGGGAATAAGATTGCAGTTTGCTCTGAATTAGCTGATGGCAACATCCTTCCCTCCTTAGGGAACAAGTACAACATTCAGCAGCTTAGCTGCTGAGAAAGTTCACATGTAGATTTCACTCTCACATAACCCCAGTTGTAAGAGGAAAGTAGGTGTCAGGAAAACTTTCAGTCTTGCAGATAAATTGGCTATGTCCCAAGCAGAACTGGAAAAAGAGTACCAAAGATCATCAGGTCATTTAGATGAGGTAACAGAACACAAAATGGATTGAAAACCTGTGCTGATGTCCCTTTTCTCCAGTTGCAGGCAAGGTTACTGAACTCTTAACTATTGCATCAAATCACAGAGCACTTTAAGGGCTGTGAGTGAATCATGTACCAGGGACTTGGAGACCTGGGATCTGAGTATGTTGTCTGTCAGCCTTTGGCTAGGAAGGTGCATTAGTTGTCCAGTTCACTGCACAGTGCAAAATGTATTTGGATGTAGGGAGTTGTTCTGCTTCCTTGAAACTGAGACTTGAGAGAGCTTTTCTGTGGCAGGATGCTAGGAGCAGGCATTTAGTCCCAGGCCTCCTCTCTCCTGTTGATGGTAAATAGAATGCACTGTAAACTTTTGGACATAGATATTCAGATATTCAGATTCAGATATTGCTCACTCTTGTAGAGTACAGATAGACCATTGGCGTTATAATGCAATGCTACTTTCCAAAAATCTTGTCAGAGCAAAATGTATAATACACCGTGATTGAAGACTATTAAAGAGAGCAGTTAAAGAGCAAACAAACATTTTAGATCACAGAGGGAGAAATTTGCATTATGTGTCACTAGTAGCAGTTTTTAACCTTCAGTAGAGAAGGCATAATGCCCTGAGGTTTTTGGTTTGGACTGAGTTGGAAAGTTTGTTCTGAGGGAAGGAAGAACTCACAGAACCCCAAATCTCTTCAGTTGAGTTGAAAAATATACTTTTGCATGTACTGATTTCAATTTGGATGTCATCTTTGGCCACATATTTCAAGGAAAAATTGGGTATATTACTAGGGTACATTTTCAAAACCAGTTATAAACATACAGAAGTCTTTTGGAAATAAGCCTGATGACCAGCACATATTCCAGGTGTTATAAAGTGGGACTGTGACACATGAGGTCTTCAGACTTCTAGCAGAGATGTTGACACTAAACTACATGAAATATTTGCATATCAGAGAAAGGAAAGTGTCAGGAGAATGGCAACAGAGGAGGAGCTTGGCACAACTTATTGTCTTTATTACCTATACTTATATTCGTGTGTTTCCTTTTGGATAGACTGCGTGCTTTATGTTGACATTATAAAGCAGTTTATTTCAATTAGTCATAAAATTACAGCTCTTTTCTTAATCTATTTAATGTTTTTTTATATTTTAGTATTACAAATGAAGGCTAATGTTACTTTCAGCTGTTGCTGTGCCCGTCTGGAGAGCCCATTGAAGTAACTGAAGCTATTGTAACTGAGTACAGACTGTAGGCTTGTGCATTTTGCAAAGCATCTGGAAATTCTGGTGGACTGAAGCCAAAACCATAACTCATTGTTACTGCCTGTGATTATGTGATGATTTTACAACATATAATATCCCATTTTCTTAACAGCAGTCTTTTAAATGCAAACCTCTGGGAACAAATGGTGTTCTGTCTCTAGCTTTTGTTTCTTGCTTAGTTGAGTAAGGGTGATATATTTAAACCAGATAAAATGTATATGTTAGACTTGAGTATGGCAAACTCATTACATAAGGTTATTACGTAAGCAGCTCAATCATTCCTGCTAGCTTTCAAAACAAGACTGAGGGCACCTTAACACACCTGACCTTAAATCAGAATACACGATAAAGGTTAAAACCATTCATTCAGTGTCTGAAAGGCTGAGATACTTAGTGTAATTTGCCTGAGAAACAGAATATCCATTTCAAACTAATGCAGCAGCAAGATGGAACAAAGTTGAACCTCTATTTTTAGGAGGAAAAATCACAGATATTTCCTGCTTTGAATGTTTCTTCTGATCCTTTCTGAGTTGAGATCATTTATTTTTATTTGATAGGTATCTTTAGTCGTTGGGTTTTCAGAACTTGTTACCACATTTGTCACTTAAATTATTGTAGATAAATAAGTAATCTATTAAAACAGACTAAAGCAAAATAGGAGTTTGACGGGAGACATAAAGAGATTTCATTATCACCTTGGCAAGTTCTACAATAAAAAATTAATAATTCCTATGAAAAGCAATTGATGGCTGTGCTAATTCAGAAATACTGATCATTGTTTACTCAGGCTTTCAGTTGCTTTATGCCTACTTTGGCCATCAGATGTCCAAAGAAAAATTTTTTGAAAGCTGATTCAGCACATTTGAAGTTGGTCGATGTTGTGGCTTATTTGCATAAAAAGTCTTGAGCACCAAAATTCCTTTTTCTCACTCTAATTAGAGAGAGAAATATAGAAATATACATACATACATATATATATATATATATGAAGATTAGCAGGTTCCACTTCTTTGTCTCTTCTGTGACCTTGTGGTTTCCGATCTTCCTTATTCTAAGTGACCTTCTCCATCTGTTTCCCAATCTTTCTGTTCCAGATTCTTCTCACTCTTTGTCAAAACAGACTGTTTTCTTGATAAAGGTGCTTTCTCTGATTAGAGATAACTGTTTCCCTAGCTGATAGTTTGCCTACTGCTTCACTGGTGGGGTGAAGTTCAGATGGCCTGAATGCAAGTGGAGGTTCAGCTGAATCCTTCTCATCACTGAGAAATGTGATATAACCTTAAATCATTCTTGTAACTCCTGCTGATGACCTTAATTGTTCCATTGGAATCATATTCTGGTCATCATCCTGGATCAAATATTTAAATGATTAGTAAGTTGTCAGAGAACTTCTCTGTTACTGATTTATAGCATTAAGTTCTCCACAGTTCCAAATTGTTATAGATAACCTAAAGCATCAGTGCCTGTAATTTGATCTCTTTTGTAGCTGGATGATGTGTTGAAATGCAATAAGATGGTTCTTTATTGCCTCAAATATCATGAGAACCTAGATTCTTCATCAAGAAAAGTTAATGTTAATGTTTCTAATGATCTTTTAGTCAGTCAGTCCAAGCTATCAGTGAACGGCATTCACTGTAGGTGGAGGCACTGGGGCAGAACTTCACGCAGTACTGGGTTAGTGAGGAGGTTTTGTAAGTTGCTTATTCCAGAGGAGGCTCATATCTCCACTGGGACACCTCTAGCTAGTGGTGTGTTAACCAAATGTTAGGATGCGACAGTTCTCTGCTACATGAGCTTCAGTGCCTGTCAGCTCTTGGATGCAGCCTCCTCAGCAGAGGTCCAGTCACTTCTTGTATAAATTCTCCTCAGTTATTTCAAAATGGTTAACCAGGTTTGCTAGACTGCAATATCTGGAAATTAAATTACCTAGGAGTGTGAGTTACAGTATTTCTGCCAGCTTTGAGACTCCTGAAGTCTTTTCTAGCCTAAGTTGTTCTATGAATCTATGGGTCTCAAGTGTATAATACTTAGCAGAGCGCAAAGGCTGCTGAGAATACTTCAGTCACATGGATTAGTCCACACTTCAGTAAAGGAAGTTCAGCACCTTTCAAGCCAGAATCCACCCCTTAATACATTAGTTTCTCTGCTGTGTTTTTCTCCCTCAAAACTCTGAGTTCTCTACGGATCGTGTGCTAAAGCTTACCTTTTATTTTCTCACCATCAGTTTGCCAGGAACAGGGAATGTTATCAGATACCACGTTCTTCCTTCTATAATTTCTATGAATGTAACTTTTCCCTTCTGTGTGTGCGTCCCATGGCACAGAGCAGAGAACACTGCTAACTTCCTCTGCATCACGCATAGTTTTACCTGCCTTCAAAGGTCCGAGCTGGCTGTAACAGTTCTACTTTGCTAAATCTTACAAACAGTATTCTCTGCTTGCCAGCACACAAATCACACTCACAAGTTGACATAACCAATTATAACAAACTGCCTTGTTAACCATTTATTTTCTGAGTATTTCCATTACATTCAAGTTAAAGAGCTCATCATGTTATTCCTCCATTACTCTGATATTTTGAAATTCATTCATGTCCAGAGGATACCACACATTCCTTTGTATCACATCTAATCAAAACTCTATTCACAGAATTTTCACTTTGAGTCATACATGTGAAAATCACTGGGATTAATAAATAGTATCCTAATAGAACTCATATTTTTGATATATTTAGTTAAAATGAGTGAGTTAGCCTCTAGTTAGCCTGGAGTTTTCTGTTATCAGGTATTTTGGTTAAATATCTTTTCTTATTTAAATTCTGGCTTCACTTTTATAAACCTCTCTTTAGCTTCAAATACCAGCACCTCTTCCCTACTGCACTGTTTATAATTAACTTCATAGTGTCATTTCTATAGGGAATTGCTATTGCCCTATGAATTAATTCTTTTCTAATAATGGTTAGTTCTATGTCCATCTATGAAACAAAAAAAGGTACTATCAAGAAGAAAGAAATATTAAATAGAAAACAGATATTTGGCTGGGAATATTATTTCTCATTCCTTTCTACCATCACTGTTTCTTAAAATTTCATGAGTAATAGATTGTGTGGCTTTTCCCAGCCTTTTTAGATATGTTATGGAATGCCCCTCATTGGAAGACTTAAAGTGTGATTAGTGGGACTGCTGGTACACTTGATCTCGCCTTGGTCTGCGAGGATGAACTAGATGACCTCATGGGTTTCTTTGCTGGTGGGTTCCTTTCCTGCTTTCCACATCTGTGGCTTTCATAGCTTCCACTTTTTTTTTTTTTTTTTCTTCTAAAAAGCAGTACTGTGTTGCCTTTATTTTATTTATTGTTTCCTAAACTGGAAGAAGAATTGAACTGCTTTCAGCTGCTAATGATTTGCTGTATCTATATTTCACATTTCTAAGTTTACGAACTTCTCTATCCATTCAGTTCTAAAACAGTGAAACAAGAAAGAGGTATAATTTTGAAACATTTTATTGTTAGAAAATTTACTCAGAAATGCTTTGTTTTCCTTTTCTGACTGAAGATAATTGCTGTTTTCATCTATAAGATATATATTGTCACAAGAGGACAAGTTACAGTGTAGCCTTTTTTTACAGCATAGGAAGCATTCAATACATTTTCTATATTTTGGATCAATTGTGCACAACAAAATAAATTTCAGATAAAATAATTCCTGAGTGACATTTGTAGTATATCTAACTGAAAGGAAGATACATTTGCTGAGCAAAACATGTTTTAGCCAGACAGCTGCTATTATATCTCAAAGTCCTAAGGAATGGCCAGTGTCCAAGGACACAAAAAGAGGTAAAACATCTGTTCTAAAATAAATATGGAAATGTACTTTGGGGGACATTTATGTCTATTAACATCAGCTGTGTCACATGAGTTAACCTAATATTAAGCCCTAGTGTCCTGAACAAAGCCAGAAAACGTAAAAGCTCTAGTCTTCTGAAACAACAGAACAGATGTAGGACAAGAATGAAACAGTAAAAGAGCAGCTGCAAAAAGAGGAGCTGTGTCCACATGCAAGTGCTACAATAATAGCTTTTTTCAACTTTATTAGTACAATATTCCTGATCTAGGAAACTTGTAGTGCTAGAAGAACTGAACACATCTTGTCAAAGTGTTTGCTAATTTATTAAAAGCAGAATCTATCTGGCTGGATCTGAAAATAAAATTTGGAACTTGGTTGCGTATATTCTTGTGCACAATTAAGTAACAGTATTTCAGGCTGCCTTTTTTTCTTTCTCTTGTACCACTGTTTATGCTACCTTTTGCATGCACACATTCTGCCTTGCCATACTGATGCTTAAATCCAGTGAAGGAAGATACAAGGACTTCTTATTTTTAACAAGTAAAAGATCAAATATTCTCAATTATTAATGTGGTGTTTATTCAGGCTATCAAAATGTTTGATTTTAATAATTAAAAATGATTACATTTTGTATTATAAGCTGCTTAACAAATTGAAATGTTAGCCTGAATACCATTAGCCTTCCTAAGAGCAAGGGCAGGCTGTTAACTCACATTCAACTTGTTGTCTACCAGGACTCCCAGGGTTTGTTCTGTCATTTTATTAATATTTATGAAGCAAGCTCTTTTCAGCCTGGATTAGACTTCAGAAATAGCTGTAAAAAATCTAAAAATGTCATCTCTGATGTTGTTCTGTGCAGGAAGATCTTTCTGGAGAAAACATCGAAAAGACCAAGATAGCAGCAGGTTTTATTACACAGCTTTGGTGGTTGACCCTGAAAGGCAAAGCTGCGATGTCATTGTCCAGACAACACTTTCAGTGATCTCTTCAAAGCATGAAACAAACAAACAAACAAAAAAACAAAGCCTGTACAGCACTCACACCTTCTGTAATAATTCTTTTCACTACGGCCTAGTTTGAGAAAGAAATTCCTTATTTGCTGTTCTCTATGTTTTACCAAGTTTGAGTGCCTGACAAGCACGTATGGTGAGGCGTTATAGACTAAGCTCTGTGTGCAGGGTTCATTAATGAAGACAGAGGTGTCTACTAGGGAGAGCAGTGTTTTGGAATAAGAAAACAAAGCACTGTTGCTGTTCTGTCCTACTACTCTTCTACAGTACTTTTATGGCTGCTTTCAGCAAAGAGCAGTTTTGAAAGCTGAATCATGGGCTAAAGGTATACCACACTCAATGGGATTTATTTATTTATGTATTTTTACTGTTTCACAATTAGTTAAATGAGTAACTATAAACTTTATACAAGAGCCCAGAAAAGTGTATAAATTCACCAGAGAAGAGGTATGAGAGAGTATCATCTCTCAATAATGCATTTTGTTGTTCCATTTGAATGCAATGGTATAATTTCCAGCTTAGCCTTAAAGCTCTGATTATTGTGGCTTACTGCTTACCATTAACTGTTTCCAAAGACCATTCAAAGTTCATATGTTTGCAGACTGCTTCTGCTACACATTGTAAAAGAAGCTGCTGTGTATTGTTCCTTGTTAAGTTTTGTATTCTGTTTGTTGTAGAAAAGCATTAGCCATATCTTCTGCTCCCTGCCCTTTTGACTATAGAAAAGATGAGGACAGTAGTGTGGATTCCATCTGTGCTCTGTAGTTAGATTAAAAGGAATTTCTTTGGTGGTAAACTAATATGGTATTTGGATAGGTACAGAGTACATTTCTAATGAGTGCTGTGGTAATTACACGTTTATGTTCGCCCTCTGTACCAAATATTTTGTTTTGCCCCCACTTTCTGCAAAAATGAAAATATGGTGATGGGATGGAAGGGAAAGCCTTATGTGGAACAAGTAGTTTCCTTAGTTTGAATATTGTCAGTGGGATCCATCTCACCTAACTTAGTTTTCAGTAATGTAGAACTCCACAGTTGAGCTTGTTCCCTTTGAAATCTTTGTAATTAATTGGGAAAAATCACAGTGCAGCTGATCTGTTTTGTCTGAGTGGTTCAGCTATAAAGATGTAGTGGCTATGCTTCATCTGTTAATATCTGATCAGATGAATGCTATCCTCTGTAATTTTCATCCTGAGCAATCCTGATAAAATCTGTGAGACAACTCATGTAAGCAAAATTACGTGAGTTGCATGTTGATAGGTGATAGGGAATGGGTTGCAGACTGTCAGCAGAATGTTGGTTGCATTTGCTAGAATATGAGTACTGTAGTATGAGTACCTGTAGTTCACAGTATTCAGAACCACAGTGCCACTTTATGACTAATGAGCTCCTGAAGATGGATATGATATTGAGAAATTAAAGAACTGTAGGATACTGGATGTTCTGTATACATACACTTTGGCAAACTTAGAACATATGTTCTTAAAGGGTATGACCTATGTTGGATTACACTGAAATTTTACACACTGAAAATTCCTAAAAATTTTATCAATACAGGGTCAGATAATTATGGAGGTAATGTGATTTGTGTAGAGGTTTCTTTTGGAAAGGGAACTGAAAGAAGAGAAAGAAAATAAAAGAATGATAACGAAGGAAATTCAACAGTGAAACCACTTTTCCCATTATTGTTTTATCTGAAAGTATAAATTTGATTTTTTAAAAACTTTTATTTATATGCCTTGAGGTTAAAAACCCTCATGCAAGGTTTTATCAACTCTTAGGAATGCAATTTTTAATTTAAATAAACAATGTAGAAATAAACCCACTCATGATAAGACTGAAGAATTTTCCATAGTCTCTTATGAAATAAAAATGTAGTGTTCGCCTCTCACCTTATGAAATTTTAAAGCTTCCCTCCAGTCACTTACTTTTGTCATGGTTTCCTACTTTTAGTTGTGAAACACATAACTTG
Organism: Gallus gallus; assembly: GCF_016699485.2. NCBI lineage: Eukaryota > Metazoa > Chordata > Aves > Galliformes > Phasianidae > Gallus > Gallus gallus. The sequence goes on along the minus strand of NC_052532.1, from coordinate 23,475,456 downwards.
CTCGAAAATAGTTGAAATTTAAGAGCTGATCTCTAAGTGCTGTGATTGCTTTTATTATTTTCTTACAGAATTGTATGAACAGCAAATTAACATGCAATGTAGAATTTCAAAAACATACTTTTTTCCTTTCATTATTCTGAGTTGTCAAGTCTCATGCTTTCAATCTGAGCTCTCACAAAAGTGTTCCTTAACCGATAAATACTGGGGGTAAGGGCCACCTGGAGAAGACCTCTTCCTGGAAAGATCAAAATGGATGGTGTCTTTCTATCTAAGTCTTAGTTGTAGGTATCTTACAAGACTGGAAAGGGCACATTAAATATTTAATTTTACATGTGCTTCTGACTCTCCCACTTGCTGAGCAAGTGCTGGGTTTTAAATAGTTTGGAAACTCAATTTGTAGTGGTAGGAACCTGGATTATTTCCATTACTCTTGATAGGCACATTGAATTTTCATTAACTCTTCTAGGAACACCTGTGTTAGGGCTACAGTTACACTAAGTTCCATCTGTG